>NC_088885.1:95333641-95933641 GCF_037157495.1 Lathamus discolor | reverse complement strand
ATTATAAGAATTCCTGCTTAAGTATCTAAAAATTGTTTGCCTTTGATGAATGCAAATATGATAAAACGTTTAAAAGTATGTTAGCATTCAGAACTGCCATAAACTTGCTTAAATACTGTTTGCAGTGAATATGAATAAATTTTAATATATGTAAATCTATAATGTGCTTTTTAAAAGGCGGTCTCAGTTTAGTCTCCACATAATAGTTTAACCATATTCTGCATCCCCACACTTGTTCATACAAGTGACAGAATTTGCACAATTAAATCCATTTATTCCAGTGCAGTACTGTGAGAATTCTGTATCAAAACAACTACTTCATATCCATTATTTATAACTACTTTTTTGCCTTTCCTGTATTTGTGCTGTGTCATAAAGAAACTCAAAGTGCATCTCCAAGTGCACATAATTAAACACTGAAATAAAATCTCATTGTTAAAAATGCTTTGCTTCTCTGTTTTTCTTCTGCTAGTGACAGATGCCCTGGATTGTTTTCCTTGTTTTCCAGCTCTGGTTGCCTACCTATGTTGAGAGAAGTGTCTTTGCCCAAAATTTAACTTTTTTCTTTCTGACAGTATTTCTAGGTTTATGAAAAATAAATGTTTAGAAAGAACCCACCACAGAAGACCAAAACCTCTCAGAGTAAGCAAAACAGTTGCCAATATCTTGTCAGGATATTTTTCTTAACCTGCAACTCCAATAATCACTTATGAGGGAAGAGTTTTAAGTGGATTTCATGTTTTTTCTTGAAACCTGTAGAAATTATTACCTTCATCTCTGCAAGTGTCAAAACATAAATTTGTGTCAAGAACATATGCTTTCAGTACTTAAAACAAGCTTGTTTTTGTGCTGCTGCTCTGCCTTGTTAGTTCTTACACTTCGATTGTCTGGAAAGGCTGCCCCTCTCTACTGCACAAAAAAAGGGCCAGGCATAATTTCACCGCTGATTGAATGCATGTAGGGAGCAGTCATTCCTGGCAGAGAAAGGCTGAGCCTCCTGCCATTGTTCTCTTGACAAATAGTGAGTGTCCTCCCTTTCCACTGTCTGACCTTGACTAATTGTGTAGAATTGGTGCAGCTGTCCCTGTCTCATTCAGCACTGCAACACAAGGACATGTAAGAAACTTTAAGCTGCCATCATAAAACTCCAGTTTGAGGACTTCATCACAATGCACAGTGCTCACTTCTTTTGCTGTATGATGTACAGTTTGTTGCCGTTTACTTCCTCTGATAGCATGTTTTATAGTCATGCTGTGTTTTCTTCTTACTTTTATATATATTTCAGAAACCTGTAGAGACAGTATTTCTGAAGTAACTAGATAAAAGTCACATGGAAAAATAGTTATAAAACTGTCAATTAAAAGAAATTATATGGGAAATTAATCTTATCTAGAAAGTGAGTGGAAAAGCATGTTGTACTTTTCTTCTTCCTTATTACTGGCACAACCTGTTGTTGGAAATTCTTCTGGTAGAAACCGTCAGTATATTAATTTGGAAACTGAAGAATATAATGAGAAAAACAAGTTCCTTGTGCATGTTAATATAGGGATAAAATTTTCTGGTGCTGCTTTTAAATATTAAGCCTAACTGAATATTTTCTTTAGCATGCGCACCAAAGCAAGCAAAGTATTTTTTTGTACAGGTAATTTTTCATACAAGAGGTATTGGTTAAATACATACTAATGTTAATATAATAAAGAGGTAATGTAACCTGGAAATTTTACTAGGAAGCTGAGAATTTTTAGTTTTTTATTTGCTTAATTAGGGTGAACATTTGACTTTTGAAGAGGAAAAATTCAGTGTACCTTTTAAGTCATGCTTAGCTTTTAGTATTAGGGTTAAATGAACTTAGGTTTGAATGATAAATAGGTCTTGTATCTGGGTAAATTCCATTCATATAGAAGACTATTGGGTTGCCTTATTTAATGTTGAACGTAGTTCAGTAATGTTCAGTTTGTCGTCTACTTTGTGTTTCAGTCACGCTGCCTCTCGGTGACAGATTCTTTTGACAGAATATTCTGATTCCTATAAAAACATCATACAAAAGTGAAGGGCATTATTTGTCTGCCCAACCTATATTGTAAGTCTTTCCAGAACAAAAGAATTTCTGGGTCCTTGGATTGCATTCCTGCCAACAGGATAAGTGTTTCAGTTTCATGGAATAAATTAAGAAAATCAAATAAAGCCTCTTCAAGAAGTATCTGCAGAAACACAGGTCTCAGATCAGGTGGGAATATACTTACTGAAGGAAATGCAAGTTAGAAATGAATGTTCAGAAGTGGTGAGTATTTGGTGTCTTATTTTGACCTGGGCATGTCTAAGTCAGACAAGGCTGGCAATATAACACTTTACCCCATGGAATATTTTCCTCCTATTGGATCTGCTCCAAGGAGTGTGACTTGCTGCAGTGAGTAGGAGGCTTAAATGACTAGGTTCATGAGACCTTTCTTCCCCAAATACTTCCACTGTTACCTGTGTTAACAGGCAAATTAGGTGTTCCGCTTGGCATGTTGCTTACTGCAAGGAAAGAGTGGTAACATACGGCCTGAAGTACAGCAGGCAGACATTTAAAATATGGTTGTTCTGAGTTCATGGTAGCAAATGGAGTTCTCTTTTAACAAACTCCCTCCTGTCTTTGCTACTCAGACCTGTGGTAGGAAAGCATTTAGCACCAGCTTGTGACCTGTTTGAAACATTTCCAGTGATATAAAAATTAAGGAAATGTGTTGGTTGGCTGAAACTGCCAGTTCTCATAGCCTGAATGAGACCTGGTAGTCTCACAACGACGTTGCTCAACTGTGATCTGCAAGTGCCTCCTTGGTTTGACTTGAAGACACATGATACCTACTTCATCAAGTCTCGATCATGATTTGCTTAGAAACATTGGACCAAATGATCCTTGAGTTTCCTTCCAACTTGGTATTCTATGATCCTCCCCTCTCACCCTATAAGAACTTTCTGGCAGACTTTGATCTCTCTCTAACTTATTACGTGACTCTTCATTAGGGACTGTAGTGATAGGACAAGGGGTAATGGGTTAAAACTTAAACAGGGGAAGTTTAAATTGGATATAAGGAAGAAGTTCTTTACTGCGAGGGTGGTGAGGTGCTGGAATGGGTTGCCCAGGGAAGATGTGAATGCTCCATCCCTGGAGGTGTTCAAGACCAGGCTGGATGAAGCCTTGGGTAACATGGTTTAGTGTGAGGTGTCCCTGCCCATGGCAGGGGGGTTGGAACTAGATGATCTTAAGGTCATTTCCAACTCTAACTATTCTATGATTCTATAACAACCTTGTTATCAACAATTGGATGGCCTATTTTTAACTTCTGAAAATGATTAGTTCTTATTCAAAATTTGGAGCAAGCCATATTGAGAAGACATTGCCATATGTTGAAGGTTATAGAGTCATATTTTAATAGCTCATATGTAGAAAACAATGCTTGTTTTAATTTGCATAATAGCAACAAAGTAAAATAAATATAAAGAGAATTGTTATTAATGGCTATCTATGGTATCCCTTAAGAACAGACAGGACATTAGTGCCCTGGTGTAGCTCTGCTGCTGGGGGTGAACTGAGAAATGAACCCCAACTTCTTGGACTCCCACCAACTTCCTAATAGGCAGATGAACAGTGTGGCCCTGGTTATAGATCCATGCTGCAGAGTCCTTCAGAAACAGTGCCAGTTTAAGTCCTACTTGAAGCTGCAGGTTTTTGGTTTTGCATGGCAGTGTGCTGCCTTCCTGCTCGTGCCAGCACAGATGTTGCAGGCAGTGAGCTGGCTCAGAGACATACCAGAAGCTAGTCAGTGAGGCTTATGCTTATTCTTCTCCCTTTTTATAGGGACTTAAAAAAGATAAAAGGCTGGAATATGCTCAAAGACGAGGGATATTTTCAACCCTGGTCACACTGAGAGTCTCACAGTTGCAAAGGAACTGCTAGGGCATGTGAGTATGTTGCATGTGGATAGTAATTGGAAGGTGTTTTGAAGAAGAAATCTTTAATCTGACTTTGCTGCCAAACACTTTGTTCTGTGGAAATTCACACAGTGGATGGATTTAACTGTTGGTGTTTTAGATATTCTATTGTGAGGTAGATTAGTATATGATTAGTGAGACACCACCCTTGTGCTGCCTGTCTTCAAGTCTTGTGTGGATCTTGATTTCAGGCACAGAAAAACAAGCTTATTCTCTTAAATGGGTGTGAAGGGATGAAACAGAGACCCTGCTAGGGATTTTTTGCCTTTGCCATTTCTGTCTGCCCAGCAGCAAGCTAACATGTGAGAGAAACAAGGAAACAGAGGATAGTATTTCAGGGTTGTGTTTAGCAATGCCTTTGCACCCTTCTCAGCTGTGTCTTGCAGTGTAGTACTGGGTGAGTGGTGTCTGATTAAGGGTGTCCTGCTTTTCTTCCTAGCAATCTTAGAGATGTAAACTATCAAATGGGTTTTTCTAGGTTGTGGCATCGTCGAGGTACTTCTTTCTTTTTAATTCCATAGAGCATATGGAAACTTCAGAGAAGTAGTGCTTCCAAGAAAACTTGCAGGTCTACACTAAGTGGGACAAGAACACAGGGGAAGAGACAGGGTAGTAGCCATCTTATTCAAGAAAAGATGGGATAGGGCTTGCTTTTCAATATGTGCTGGTATGATTGCTCTTTCTCCAGTGACTCTTCTGCTCCTTTTCCCTTGGGTATCTAGTCACTAGTTCTTTTCATTCCTTCCTTTTCTGATTTCCTCCCCCAGCCCTGGTCAGAGAGGTCAGCAAGTCCTGTTTCAGCTTCTCTAAACTCTGCCTGCCACAGGAGGGAAGAGAGAATCGCTAGAGACCTAAATTAGAGCAGCAGTAAATGAAGGCTGTGAGCAACAGTGGAACAGCTGCCATGTTTTACAGATTGGCACAATGTAAATAAAAAGTTCTTTTTTTTTTAATTTATTTTAAATAAAGCCAATTTAAATACAGGTTTTCTATGTTGTGACTCAGAGAAGCTTGTTTATCATACTAGTAGCTAACCTGCTTCTAGTTCTCTGTGCCTGGCTTTACTCCTTGGGAGCAGGGCTGCAATCTTTGTGTAGCAGGACTTCGCACAGGCTCCCCAAACTCTCTAGTTATGCTCAGAAGCACTGGTGGACAATATTCCACAGCTGAATTCTGATTCATCCTCAGTTGATTGAATACCCTTCCTGAATGCTGTCTGCCGTACATATGTATGTCATCTTTATATTCGAAAGGAAACCGCCAGAACACAGCACAGAAGTTGCAAACTGGAGAGCTTAATTTTTTATTTAGGAATGAGCACCTCCATTAATTAGTTAGGCTCTGAATTGGATAACGGGTTTTGTGAGCTTGTTGTGCAGCTGGGCACATCTAAACTCGGCTATCCTAAGTGGTTTAGAGAAGCTTTATTTATCAAGCGAATGCAAAAATTAGGAAGATCACGTTTTTTCCTTGGCATTATACTGCCTGCAGTATTTATGGCATCCCATGCACAAAGACAGATATGCATACAAAAGTATGGATAACGTGCAAAGGATTACAGGAGAGCTAGCTAAACTGTTTGATTTTCACATGTTCAGGCACATGACAGGACATGACTTTAGTACAATGAATGTTCCCTAAAATCCTGTGCAGCATAGTAACTAGAAATTAAAACAAAGCCTTGCCTTTGCTTTCAAATAGAAGAGGGATTGGCATATTTAGATTTGATGCTTTTATGTTCTTTTCAGGAAAACAAAATATCAAACAGGGTTGGAGTGCAATTTTCTGAATAGGAAGACAGTGCTGCTCAGAGACAGAAGACAAATTATTACGTGTCTGATTTCTGCAAATCTTGCTTCACAGGACTTGGAAAAGCCAAATGCCGAGGAAGACATGCAAGGGTTAATATAATTTCCATTCCAGCGAGTTTTGCTTGCCATTATTTTCTTTTTCTTTTCTCCCTTTTAACTGATTCATAGCATAAAATCTTCCTGGACACCTAATTATCAAGCCAGCTCACAGTCACAGCTGTCTGCTTGGAGAACCCATTAGATGCAGCAGTTGAAGCCTCCATAATTCCCCAAACTTCCCGGTTGTGAATATTAAGAAAAGATTTTTACATGTCATATGCAATTCGGAGGTGGTGTGAATGGCGTTGGAAATGACGAGCTCTGAATGCTTGTCCATCACTCCATTCACTGGTTACAGGTGGTCTCATTTTCCACTTTCAGATATCGGCTAGCTATGACAGCAGGCACTTAATTTGCATGTTCGACAGACAACAAACGGCCCTGTGCATGTCAAAATAGGTGGTGATGCGTGACAGTTCCTACACAATACTGTCTCCTCTTTGCTTGACCTTTGACCTCCCTGCATGTCTTCTTTCACAATCCAAAAAAAATGCACTTTTAGGCTTTGGAATAAATTTGATACCAAATTGATTATTTTCCTTTCTTCTTTTTATTCTTCTCTTTCCTCCTCACCCACTTGTAAAGTATGCATGCACCCAGGCTTTCATCTGAACAGCTACAAAACTCTGCCAGAAGAGTCTCATAAAATTTAAAAATACATAAGCAGTGAGGACAGGAAGCAGCCTTGTTAAAATCCATCGTAGTTAAATTGCTTGAAAGTTCTTTGTAAATGCAAATGTAACCTTTAAAAGAGCCCTTAAGTTGGGTTAATATTTGTTAAAAATAAAATCAAGTTTAAATAAAAAAATATCTCGAAAGTGCTTTATGTTCATATTTCCTCAGGCCATATATCCATCTCTATATGTGCAAGCAGAGTAGTTTAGTACACATTTCATCGAGACATTCCTCCAGTGTTTTTATGGCTGCTGTGACTTGTACTAATGTTTAGTTACAAGAATCAGCCTTTCAGCATCATTAGAAGCACACCTAAAGTTTTCAGTTTTATGTAAGTCAAAATGCTGAGAAGTGACTAAGGTGCAAAAATGTTTGAATGATGGCAGCTCTGTGCAGTTTATTGGGTTATTCAGTGTTTGCTTCCAGGAGATTGCAGCTTTTTTGTGTGTGCTGCCTCCTGGTTAAATCATATCAAAGGGAAAACTAAGACAATCTGGATTCAAGCACAGTTCAGCATTGCAGAGTTCCCCCAAGCACCTGAATTTTAATTCCAAAGATACACGTTCCCCCTTGTCTAACCAAGAATGACCATAATCCTCTCACAGATCTTATCTGAGCTGCAGCTCTTGTTTTAATTAAGAATTAGAGCACGACAGCAGATAATCACACCTCTGGGGTGTTACAAGATTTGAGATGTGGTTGTGTACCCAATACCCAAGGGTGTGATTATTCTGTGATAACCCCAACCCTACTGAGTCATCTCGTCCAGGGCCTCCGTAATAGGGAAAGCACATTACAGTTGGCTTCGAACATTGAGCTGGATCAGCAATGCACAGTGGGCTGATCATAAGCGATAATGCACTAGCATTTCTTTTGTTGTTGGTTTTATTATTTTTTTTTAGCACATCTCACCCTTTTCCATAGGCATTTCAGACCATTAGGAAACTTGGTAAGTTGTAGGCATTCCCTCCCTCCCCAGGAAGTAAAATCTCCTTCATGAAGCAGCACCTGGTGAAATTTGATGGATACAGAACTCCAGTGTTAATTGAAGATATGAGATTGTCTCTTTGATGTTTAGCTGAAGAGCTTACAGCATTACCTTAGTGAGCTTGTTCTGGCTTTCTTGTTGTTCTGCGACACCTTCACTGTCAATTTGAACAGTGATTGAAGCCAGCGGACCAGATCTGGCTCCTCAGGAGCACTGAAATATTTGAGCTAACTGATTAGTTAATAGCTCATACTCACAAATGCAATTTACAGATGAAGTTAGTTATAATATACAGCAGGACTATTAGCAAAATCCATTCCTACTGCTAGTGACAATCGTGCTACTGACCAATGAACTCTCAGAGTCGCGTTTTAGGTATCAACTTGCCTAAACCCTAGTTGTATAAGGAAAGGGGAAGGAAGTAAGTACTGCTGAGAAATGAGGCAGTCCCAGCTTTTAGGTACAAGTGGTGTGATGACAGAGCTGCAATAGAATGGCTGCTCTGTGTGGTTCAGTCAGTGTGTACAAACACTGGTTTCCTTTCAGTGTGAAAGGTTGTTAGGAAGAGCAAAATGAAAGGGAAGGCAAAATGGCCGTATCTGCTGTCAGACTGTCCACTGACAGCTCAGGAAGGCATTTTAATGTTTACTTTGCCTCTGTCCACTGGCATTAGCAAAGACACCGGCTAAGCAAACAACTGTTTTGCTTTGAGGGAAACAGTTCAAGCTGTGCTACCCTTCGACAACACTAAAGAGCTGACTGAGCTCTGCTCTAGCCCATGCAGAGACTTGTTTCTGAAGGTAGATCTTAGACTGTGAGATCAGATGGAGTAATTTAGGATGGGGCAAGTTTTGTAGAGAAACCAGGTCCAGCATGCCCTGAATAGCCTGCTGTATTGGTCACTGTAAGAATAGAAAGGCTTGAATTACAGTAGAGTTGAATGAAAGCTCTCACTTCCAAAACTTTTGTATAAATTTTATTCTTCATATGTCAAGGCATTGTTAAATAATAAGGTGGTTTATCTGCTGTATTTCCTCCTGATCATGGATGTCTGAATAGAAATTTCATAGGTGCCAATATCAGCTTAACAGGCTGTACAAGAGCAGCTGACACACAGGATGTTGTAGACTGAGGCAGAGATGAAGTGTCTGCCTGCGTGGACATGAGCCAGCAGCCGTTAGTCTCTCAGTGGGGCTTACGAACTGAGGCTCCGTGCTCTGCTAATGGCTACCAGCTTCTGGATCTGACTTGTTTGTGTCCAGCCAGCTCACAGCATAGGCAGAGGCAGGAGGCAGACATATGCTGTGCAGTGCTGCATCCAAAGTGGGCAGATTAGAGAATTATATCCTTGGAGAGGACAAGGTGTATTCAGAGAAATTAGGAAGGGAAGATGGATGCAGCTAGCCCTGTAATCATGACAGCTAGCTTATTTTAATCTCCCCTCCCTCTCTGCCCCTTAGTAACCCAGCCAGTAGTGAGTGAGGTGGAGCATCAATGATGGAATAAAACTTACAGTGATGTTCAAAGACTGTGCTACATCAGTTGTGTTTTCATATGTGTTTGCTTAGGCATGCATCCTGACGTGCTCTGGATGGGTACTCTGCTTTCACAGTAGAAATTCACACCTGTATTCAGTAAGAATTCAACACAAAATACCAAAGCCTGAGAGAAGTCTCAAAGAAAAGGGAAGTTACTTCTCCAGAAATCCCTTCCAAAGTGGTATGATGACCAACTTTGTTTATGAAATTTGATTTTTACGAATAAAGAGGGATGCAGGCCCAATATTCAGCTATCCAACCCTTACTTGTGTGAAGATCTTGGGTGAAGACTGCTTGAAGATCTGCCTTTACATGTAATTTACAGGCTTGTCATTTCTCAGCCTTGCTTGGGAATATATCATTTATGAGGGCCCAGGTTTCTAAAGCTTTTTAGTGTTGGAGGCCTGGTGAGTTGTGCAAGTCTTGGGTGTCTGAGGCTGTAAGGTAAAGAATTTTTCAAAATTATGGGGCACTTAGGCCTTATCACTTTAAATGGAAACAGCTGAGAAGATAGACTTACTGTTGCTAATTCGATTAGCAGAAAGTGACAGGTAAGATAATAGGAATAAAGATTAGTCTAGCTTTTTTTCTCCTCAGGTCTCAGGGCCGTGGACATAGGTTTAAAAGTATCTGTTGCAAAAAACCCACTCTTATTACGATGCTGTGTTTGTTACTCTTAATGCACTGAAATACAGCATTTGGTGGCATTGTGTTGCTCCTGGATATATTTGTATGTGATTGCTTTTCATTGTGCAGTTTTGATGCTTGGGTAAATTTTATGATCTGCTTACTACAAATGTTATTATTTTTTTTCTTTCTAGTGTAAATTTTCAAGGTAAATAAAGAGGAAAGGAAAACAGTGTAAGAATTGCTGTTGAATCTATGGGTGACACAGGTCCATCTAACTGTCTTCCTCCTTTCAATTCAAGGATGAATGCTGATTAATGATTAATTGACATTAATTGACATTAAAGCTCACTGAAATATACTTTGCCTTAAGTTGGACATCTTTTTTTTTTTATTTCTTTTTAACCGTAATTAAAAAGAATTTACTAAATTAAATGTACTAAATTTAAATTAGTAAACAATAAATTTGCATTCTACTTATAAAGTACATTGTACTTTACATTGTATTAAATAAATTTACAGTGTACATACTCTTCAACATGAAAGAAGACTAAAACAAGAGAGGTAAAAAATAGAATATCTAAAAATTATACAAAATTATATATTTTTGGTTTTATTCTTCTTGGTGAAAGCTGGCAAAACACAATTTTAACACAACTGTGTCACGTTTCAGGTTAGATTCTATGTTCTCTTTTCTGAGACCTGGAGTAGACATCATCTGTCCAGCACCTAGCTCAATGAGCCCAAGGACTTGAAAACCTTTTCATCAGTGAGAACGTTCTCAAAGGTTTTAACTTATCCTTAAAACTGGCCTAACGCATATTTCTGTATCAAAAGGAAAGGGTTTTTTTAGTTGCTCTAGCATAGTTGAGGTTTGTTTTCACTTGTTAAAATGATAAGATCATCTCCAATTGTCTTTATTTGTATATACAGTGTGAATGAAGGAAGTACTTCTGTTCTTCTTTGTTGTCTTCTCCAAGTGTTTGACATAGAAGCCCTGAAGCCTCATGCTCCAGATACCAAAGCTACTGTGTAACAATTTTGGGAGCCTGAACAAGATCCAGAATTTGAGTAAGAAAACTGTAATGTGCATGTGTGGGACTTACCTAGCACATTTTAAAGTCCTGCGTCAAATTCAAGTAAGTTCATTAAGCTCCCTCTGTAATCAAGAGTGTGATTTGTCTCAGGATAAGGACAAAGATACTGGAGATAAATCTACCATTACCTAGTAAAGATGTGTAGAACTTTGTCTCATACTAGATGCAAAAAATTCAGATAGCTGTTAGGTCATACACTTGCACATATGTCTTTTCAGCATAAACAGTTTGTACTACTCTGTAACAAGAAAATCCTGGATAGAGTATATGAGATAGATAGCTTGTGATCATGGGATCACAATAACTTTTTAGGTTCCTATGTCTTAGGTTAGAGACATATGTGAGGGGCATGAGAGATGCAATCACAAAGTGGCTGGGAAAGGGCAAGTGGCAGACTGTCATAAGTTGCATTGTTAAAACACCTAGGGTTGTTATATCAGAAAGTCTGATAATGTCCCATTGCAATTTTCAAAGGGGATGGAGACAAAAGACTTCTCCCTCTTTGTGTATCGTCCTTTCACGAATGAAAGGGTGCATTTTTGAAGGTTGCTCTTCCCAACTTGAGGTGTAGCTTTGTCACTGTTTATCTTGAAGCACTGTGTCTGGCTAACTGACTTAACAGTACATAACTGTAAAAGCCTTTTGCCAGGGCAATGGTTCATATACATGAGCAATAAAGTCAGCTCCCAGATTAGACCAGTTAACTTCTGAACCTTTACCTTAAAAACACCATGAGTTTCACCAATGGCAGTGTAAATTTGGATTTTTTTTTTTTTTTGTTCCATTTGTCTGTTTTCTTTCTGGAGCAGGGCTCCCCTCCCCATTTTGACAGTACATTTAAATTGTGGCAGCCCTAGAACTGCTCTAAATTTATTTGCAGATATTCTGCTTTTTCTTTGTTTACTGTTTCTTGACTGTTGATGTTTCAGCTGTCAGCATGCACATAGAATGAATATATTTTTGGTTTTAAGAATTTGAAAAGGAGATAGAAGCTATTTTTTTTTTTCTTAAGTGTGATATGTGATGACAAGTAGATCATGTACAAGTCAATCTGTGGTCAGCCACATCTAAAACTCAGAACCTTACGGCTTCATGTTTCAGGAGACCATGATAATCCTCCTGAAGTAACCTTTAAATACATACTCTGTGTATGGACTGGGGCTACCCACTCTTAATTCTTTTGCATGGTACATACAGCCCTTGTGCTTTAGGGACAGCAGTGATTCTATTTGTGCTCAATTGCTGTATGAGGTCTTAAAAGTGAATTAGAGAATGGAGCTTTGCCTAGACCGCTGCCCTCTTTGCTCCAGCTGTGACCATAGTCTGTAATCAAGCCATTATGGATGGAAAGACATCATGGCACTTTATATTTCCTTTGCCCCATTAAAACTTTTTGTAAGGGAGACAAAAAACCCCACTCATCTGACTCTGTAAACAGCTAGTTCTCACTAAATCTATACTATGATATTGCTAAGTTTTGTATTAATTTATTAGTAACTATTACTAACTTTGTACTACTAGTGATGACTGTATTATACTATTTCTATCGCTATACTACTAGTGACTATACAAGTGCCATAAATATAGTGACTCTATTCCCTAAATTTTGTCACCTATTTGATGAACTTTATATTGAAATTGAAAACATGTACTTTGTTAAAAATAACCCTCAACAAACAAACCCAAATTAAAAAGGTCTCTTTCTTATATTCAGCCCAAAAAATGTACATTTGGAAACACAGCCACTTTTTAAGCAAATCTTGCCCTAACTACCCTGCCTGACACATTTCATTATGGAATGTTAGTCAATAACTGTCATGGGGTTTTCATTTAAATTTCAGAAAGTTATCTCAGAAAGAGATTCTGTTTTTTTATGCAAAAGTCTTGTAATTTGAACAGTTCTTTCCAGGATTTCGGAAATTTTGAAAAACACACAAATTTTTTCAGTGGGGAAAAAAAAACAAAAAAGGAGAAATTGAGACACTTCAAGTGTTTCCTTTGTGTGTGAGGGAGAGATATCCTTTTGCACATTTATGAACAACTTTGAATAAACAAAAGCCTGTTTTCCTGTTGACCCCTGTAAAGAAAACCTTCTTATGTTTTACTTCTAATTTTCAGCCTTGCCCAGAGTCAGTGAGAGCAATCACTAGCAGCATAAAAAATGTTTATCTTCTAGCTTGTAATGAAAAGCATGAACAAGTGGAGAATTTTCCAAAAGGAAAAGGTTTATATAAATCTATATCCTTACCTTTAAACCTGATCAGGTAGACCCAAAGTGCTGATGAGCTTTATTTCCGCTTCTGTCAATGCCAGGTTCAGATGGAAATCCAACCTTTCAGACTTAATTTCTAGTTTAGTGATTTCAGGTAATCATCCAACCTTTTGGCTTTGTTTAAAAACTTATCTGCAACACAGTTTGTCATATCTGGGCCCTGATTTTAGGAGAGAGTTTTTGTGATTAGAGTCTCAAGATGCTGCAAATTGGTAAGCTCTGATTTCAACATTGCTACCTTTATTAGAGAGTCAATTCTCCTTTTCAGCAGATACTGATATATAATTGGATTCCTTATACCAAGACATGGAACCATAGCTATGAAAAAGGCATTTTTGTTCTGCTGACCATTTTACATTGGTAGAAATTTTAACATGAATTAGAAGTTCCTTCCTTACCTTACATCAGCCAGTTATGAATTTCCTTTTTTCCATAATATGTCAGAATTTATGTGTATGCCCAGGCCAGAATTTGAGCATCTGAGATCGGATCTATACACAAACTGTCTGTGGCACCATGTCACCTCAGATTTAGGTTTCCTCTGCTACTTGTCCACTTGTGTACAGCATGGGGTTCTTGACGTTGCCAGTAAATACTTACTGGCACAGATGGGGCCTAAACTAGATTCCTAAATCTCCGAGGTGACCATATGGCCGATGAAAAATCATTTACTATTTAATGATCTTCCTTACATGGCTCTTAATCATACGAAAGCTGATAATGGAAAAAAAATCTAAACTAATTGTGTAAGAGTCAACACAAAACCAGAAAAAAAAATCCTGCAAATCTTTTCTAGAACTTCTAGTGTGATTTATTGCAGTTCTTGTGAGCAGTAAAACTATATCATAGAAGCATAGAATGGTTAGGGTTGGAAAGGACCTTAAGATCATCTAGTTCCAAACCCCCTGCCAACAATTAATAGTTATTCCATGCCTGTTTCCATTTTATAATGTAATTCCAGGGTTAATTTTAACCCTCAGAAGCTATTGTGATACAAAATGATTTTAAGCTGTACTTAATTTTTAAAAGAGTAAGTAATTTCCAAGGGGAATGTTAAAATCTTATAGTACTGTGCAATATAAATATGAAACAGAGATCTTAAAACATGAAATATTTCATACTGCTGGCAGCTAACTCCTATATCATGTTTGAATCAGAAAGAAACACTTTTCTTGACTCTCAGGTTTACTTTTTTGTTTCTCCTTTATTTTCACATCAATTGCTGCTTTTCCTATCAGAAATTTGCCACCTTGATTTATGGATTAAATGCAGTAAATTCATATCATTGTATCTCCCTTTCTCCACACTGTCTCTATCCTCTTTCCTGCAAGCCTAAAGGATGCATTTTTAATTAGAAAATATAAGTTGGTAATGCCGTTATTAAAATAATAAAGATGATTGTTCTTATTTCCACTGAAAATATTAATGAAATAGCCAGAAATTCTAAGTAGGGCTACAGTATTCAGGTAATTTTTAATAATTAATGGCTGTGTGATAACACAGACTGTGGTGTTGCAGTCATCTCCACATCTCTGTTTATAAAAGTGCTTTCTATAGCAACACTGAAACATGGTTACGCTGAACTCTTGGAATGATTTTAGAAATTTGTATTGCATATCAAATGTAGAAATATAAAGATGAATGAAAAATATAAAGGTGGCATAAACATGGTCCAGTCATAATTCCTGCCATTTATATGTCATTGTATTCAACAGTAGAAAAAGAAAAGAAGTGGTACGCTGTTAAACTACTTAAAACATCTTAAACATTAGTAGGTTTCAAGTGCTATCCCTCATATATCCCTCATATATCCCTCATGTTAGCTTTGTAGCCATACTTTTTTTCTTAGTTTTCATTTTTGCTTTGTGCCTCTAATTTTTATCAGACCAAGCTGGACCTTTTGTGCTCCCCATTAACAAAATTCACACAAGAATGTATAGGGATTTTTAGGATGGAAATCTTGATTTAGGCAGAAATACCATGTGAGACCACTTGTGTTTCTTTGAAGTTAAAATGTCAAAATACCTGAAAGGAAAAAACTCAACTGTTTTGGTTTTGTTACAACACATATTGGAAAAGTATCTATTGAAATAGGGGAATTCATGTCTGGAGAACAGATATGGACCAGATAGCATGCCAAACCATTTCCAAAATTAGATTTTGGTGAAAAGAACAAGGAAAAACTTTGGTTTATTAATTTCCTTTTGCATACTTACCATCTTCAGCTTAGTCTTAGTTTAGCTTATACCTCAGACTGAGATTGTACTGGTCACATTAAAAAGCATCAGTTAAAGCAAGACCATAAACTTAGCTAATTACAAGTCCATAAATTACTGTCAGTCTGTAAAAATGTCATAAGGACAGACATAATTTTTTGTTCAGTGTTAACTTCGTTAAGCCTTGACTGTAGCTACAGAATATTCGAAATAGAAGAAAATTGAAAGGCATGCATATAAAGACATGAAATTATTTAAAAATAGGTTTTATAAATCAGCTGTATAAATGGCAGCATTATTTGTTAAATATTTTGTAACAAATTCAGTCCTCCTGTTATGAAATTTTATTATTTGAATTGAGTAGTATCTGTATTATGCACACTAAAAGTAATTTTGCATGTGGTTTCATCTGAAAGCTAAGCTGTTGTAAGTTTAGAAACGTCAGAATTAAAGAATGAAACTCAAAATCAGCATTTTAGATCTCAGAGCAGCTAAATGAATATATAAATATGTGAGCCTAAATAACAATAAATTGCAAAATTTTGTTGTAAAGCCATGCCAAAGGATCACTTAACAGGTAGACTGATCTAGTTTGAGGTCACTAAAAATGCTAGGCATTGCCAACACAACTGAATCAAATTTCAGTTGGAAAGGCATGTGAGCTTTTATCGATAATGTCTTGTACTATTACTGGGCAATGTAGTGGTGGTCTTAAACCTATAGTGTATGAAATGGTGGGATTAAGTGTAGAATTTAGCATGCACTGGGACCTCTTCAGCAATACTCTTGATCAGTAACTGGGGAGATGGACTGAAGGGGTTTTATCTTATAGAACATTTTTATTTTTTTCAGACAAATGGAGTATTAACTGGAGAGTGTGTGTGTCTGTGTAGGGAACGCCAGGATAGGATGGGAGAGGAGTTCAAGCAGTTACAGCCAGGTGCAAACAAGAAGTTATCAAGTATTTGCAACCTTGACCCCAGCAAGTGCTTCCAGTCACCTGAAGGGAGCCTGGCTTATTATACTCGTCTTGTTAGCTCCTGGAGTGAAAAGAGGACAGATAAGTTCTGGAGGCCAAATAGTTCTCAGCAATTTATGTGGCAACTCCTGTGTCTCAAATGAAAATAACCTCAGGCTTGCTTTCCATTTCTGTGTCGTGTTGTTACCTGCATTTTGATTGTAGTTATCCATGACAAAGCTGAAATTTGAAGTATCAGAAGATATAACACATTAGGGTTTTGCTTTTCCCAGTATCTTTATCAAGTGATCTTTATAATTTTCTCATCTCCTGAACTTCTCCCTTGCAGGAGCTGGTTACCCACTGCTGTTTCCCAGTGGTAGCTGTGGTTTTCATTACCCTTTGTTGGATATGTCGAAACTACATAAACTTAATTTGTTTGCGCAGCTCACGCATTAATATACCCTTTCATGAACCCAGTTAAACAAACATAATTTCAGCCTTTTGATCTTTTATCTGCTCTAATCCTACATACTTTTCCTTCATATAAATTTGGCTTTAAATGGGAAGGATTTCTTTCAGTGCCTTAGTCTTGAATATCCCGCTCTTTTGCTGCTGCTGTCATTCACAGTGATGTTGTTTTTTTACTTCATTGAAGGTTATTTCATGACCACCCTGTTCTTCCTTTTTTTCATATTTGTTCTTCTGTGTGCACAAAAATTCAGCATTGGGTTCTGAGGTAGCATTACCTCTTAGGAACTTGCTTTTCACATTATGCTATTTCTGCTGTATTTCTTCTATTTCTTCTGTACTTGAAACTCTGAAATGCAGTGCCCTGAAGAGGGACTGTTTTCTTGTCTGCCCAGGCTCAGTGATATGCTTTTCACTGAGAAGGTGTAATATTATATAATAAACACATGCATTTCTCACATCTTGTATGGAAGTGGGGTAGCAGCTAGCAAATGTGTCCAGTGTCTACAATCTGCTTTATAAGAAACTTGTTCCCTGTTTAATGTGAAAGGGTTATATTTGTACTAAATGAATAGTGAAGTTAACACAGTACTTAAAAAGATGAATCTTAGAAACAGAAAAAAGGCCCTTTAAATTTCTGGTGACTTTCTCTTAAGGGATATATTTAGTTAGATGCACTTCGTGATTCTCACCCATGGCTCCTGGATGACAAATATGCAGAGCTGGTTTTCCACCAGCTCACATGATTTCATCATAGAAGGTCTTTGCATTCAAGTCTTACTCTAAAACTGACCTTCCTATCTCCAAACTTTGCATGCAGAATTTCCTGTGAAAGAGGACAAGGTGTGTGGTTCATACAGCAAGGCTGCCCTGATGCAAACTGAGTGCCTTCCCTAGTTCCTCAGCAGTTAGCCTCTTGTTTATTAATGCCTGAACAAAACAAAAGCCCTGCCAGTATGTGGCTTCTAGCAAAGAAAAGTAGAAATGCTTCAGATACCTCATTGCCATTATTAATTAAATGACACCTGGCTACAGTGACACCTGCTCTATCCTAGGAGCCTGACAGTGTTGCTGGGGTTTAGTGTCCATTCAAACTGTTTCTCCCACTCCTCTGAGTCTGCTATGATTAAACCTGCCAGTCCTTGGACACAGCCATATACAGAGCTAGGCTCTCTGAGAAGGTAGGGCCCATTTATGATTTTGGCTTGGTTTCAGATTAACAAAGCTGTAGGGAAGAGGTGTATGCAGCAGAGTGCTGCTGTAGCCTTGTAGTTTCTTTTACTGCATGCTCAGCTTCAGGGCTGACTCTTAGACACCAACAGCTGCTTTTTACCTATGATTCGGAGTTGTTTTATTCTGTAGAAATGTCAATGAGATAAGATGCATCTAGGCAAGACTTACCCCCCCCCCCCCATATCTTAAGACTTGTTGCTTATGAATGTTTCTTATAAGAGTTGTTTATTGCAAAAGGATTTTTGTTGCAAGGATGAGGCACCCATTTTTCTGCTACCCTGCGTTAAATCAGAGCAGTGCAGAGTTCTGTTCTGATAATGTTTTTGTATACTGGGGTCTGATATGAAAGAAATATCAGGCAATCGGGCAGCTGTTTTGAGATGACCTGCAGCACATGAATCTTGCTGTACCAGTTTTGCTGAGATGCTGCTGAAGAAACTTTAGAGGAATAATTCTTTGTAATAAATTATATTTCTAATCTGATCATTCTAAACCAAAAGTTTTTTTATGTACATTGTATCCACAGACAGGGGCAATGAAATAGAGGGAGTGCCAGCTAGAACAAATTAATGTGGAAAAAAATTAGAAAAGTATGTAAAGAAAAAAAAAAAGGCCAGATAATTCTTACTTTTTCAGGAGAATAGAATCCTAAAAAGAAGAAAGAGAGGCATTGTAAAATGACAATTTGTGACAACTAGCCCTGCCACGATTGTTTCTGCAGATAACAAGAATTTCAGCGGGAATGTGTAGATTGCTCAGTGTGGAGTTAGATTTGGAAGCTAGTATGTAAGTTGTCCCTTTTCTATTTTTTTCTTGCTAAAAATGATTTTTTCAGATTCCATTTTGGCAGCAATGTAAAAGTTGTGTCAAATGCAGGAAACATGTTTCTGGGGAGAATAAACAGTGGAGGGATGCATTTCTAACCAATATAATTTTTGGAGAAAAAAATTAATTTAGACACTAAGTGTTGACAGCTAAAATATTGTTGTCTGCTTTTTATCCGCTTGTGCTGAGAATGGACACGAGGAGATGAAGCCCTACTATAAAACTGAAACTGAAACTTCGCCTTCCCCCCCCGTTTCTAAGGAAACACTACATTGCCATAAATAAAATTTGGAATAAGTATATTTTGGTTGAAGATGAGGTCTTGGGAGTTATTTGCTTGGAGATATCAAGTGCCTACTGTGAACATGATTATTTTTATATTGCACAATGAGTCCTGTTTTACACTTCATTAGTTGTGGCTCTGCACAAGAAAATCATCTGATCCTCATTTGCCATTAATTAACAGTTGTGCATATATGTTTTGAAAAGATATTTTTGTGTTAATATTTATTCTATGTCTTTTCATTCTTTCATATTTTGTAGAAAGTCAGTCTTCATTTTAAGCCTTAGTAGATTCTTTGTGATGGGATTTTTGTTTTTAGAGCATCTCCTAGTAGTAATTTGCCGTATTATAGAATTATTTGTTTATACTACTAAAAATATTTTGTAAGCAACTTCAGAAATGTTCCTAAGAAATGGTTTGAATACAGTGCTATCTAAATAAATTTATTTGACTGTGTTCACTTAACAGGCTTGTATGTGAGTATAACTCCCATGCTTAAAAGTTTCCATTTCAGACCTGAAGAAGGGATTGTGTGCTTGAAAACCTGTCTGCTTTTTCAATTGCATCAGTTAGTGAGATAAAAGAGATTAGAATAGAGCCCATGATTACTCTGTCCTTTACTGCAGATGATACAAAAATGGTGAAAACTACAGGTTAACTTGTTTGAAAGAAAAGCGATAAAACAAAACTACCAAATATACTTCCAGCTTATTTCAGTGGTGTGCAACTGTGGAAACAATGAAAAGCCCAGAATGATGTAGTCATAAAGTATCAGTAAGTGCTTCCTAAGAGTAGTAATTGATAATAGTACTTCAGAAAGAGATTGTTCAAGACATCACAAAAAAAAAAAGGCAGCTTGGAATTCCCTCACCAAAGTTCAGTGAGGTGGGGTTCTTTACAAATTTTGAGACTGCCTTTTAAACTTTACCCTTTTCACAGAGAACCACATCCTGAACTATGTGCACTTTTTAGATACTTTCTGTAAGAATTAACCATTGAATTAACACCTGCTCTAATCAATGCAGAAAACAAGAAAAGGTAGTAAGATATCTTTGGATTTAAGTTCTCACTGAAAAAATTTGCTTTCCTAAGGGTACTTTCCTTAGCAATATCTGTAAATATGATGTAGAGCATTTATCTCTTGCAGCATCAAAATTTCATGAAATAGATAAAATCACGTGTTCATAATGGACATCGGAAGCAAATCACTAGTAATAAAATGCAGCACACAATGTGATTGAGTACTGGTCTTGTAAATAAAGTACTCAGGACTTTTAAATCTTCAAGGCAAATGTTTTTCCCCATCTCTACGTAGACAACATCCAGCCCTGATCTCAACTTGAAGGGTCCAAATAGACAAATAATATTCATTATCCCTGAAAGAAAGAGGTAGATTCCACCTTGAAATCTATACCAAGGGTTACAGATGTCACAGAAAACCAGATTTTCTGCAGCTTCTAGTGTACAGAAGTTTGGATGTTTTTTCATTGAACTGGGCCCTTAGCTAGTAAAGAAAAGCAGTTTAAAATGTACTTTGGCAGCTTTAGTATGCTCAAAATGTATACTTATTGCCATATCATATCAAACACATTTGTAGCCTCTTTCACGCTAAACTTTTCTTAATGTGCTTTACAGAAACAGATCAACATATTAAAGGGACACTGTCAAGGCTGTTAGTCCTAAAAATTGACCTACTTTGACACTGGTCCCATACCGAAGCTTTTACCTCTGAGATTTGTTCTGTGTACTTCTTCCTGGATACCTGTTCTACACAAAGGTTAGACAGAAAAATATACATTCATATTAATTTTGTAATAAAAGGGGAATTTGAAAAAAAGGTGGTGTTTTGGGCAAAGTTTAATTTTAGGATCTTCGGCAGTGTTTTTTTCTTAAGGTTCAGATGTAACTGCGTTGCTCTTAGTATGAGATTTTTGAGGACATCCCACTGCAAATAGAACGTGTGACTCAAAGGGCTGACTGTTTATGTGTTGGCAAGTTGATACATGCAGAAGTGACTAAGAATGCATGGAGTAAGATGTCCATTTAGACAAAAAGTATTTTCTAGCTTCTTAAACTTAATAGCCATTTTCCAAAAGATGACTTACTTGCACTTGCTTGAAGCAGGTGTTCTCTGCTTTCCCACACATTAGGAATATATTAGAAGTGAGGTACTAATTAACCACTTAAAGGCTTGGGCCTGCCAGGAGCTTAGTTTATATGTACTGATTCAGTAAAGCGTTCGTGCATTGCTTGCCAGACTGGTAAAAATAACATCACAGACTGTTGAGTTTGTTGCATGACTATCTATCTTGTTCAAATCCTAACTTTTCCCTAGTGCTCTATATTCCTAGGGAATATTAGTTTTAAAAAAATACATTAAAATTCCATACTCTTCAGAATCAAGTATCTATTAAGAAAATGAGATAGGGTAACTCTGTAACTCTGGATTGAACATGAGTACCTGGCTCATATTGTTTGCTCTTTTCTTCCTAATTGTCAGTTATTTTGTAATGGCAGGTATTCTCAAGTTCTGGGCAGATATACCTTTAAATATGTGTACTGATCCAAAGTGTGGATCAAAATCCAAACTTTTTTATTATAATATTTTTATAATGTTTTTTATTTCTAGTCTGGGCAATTGTGTTACCAAAATCCAGTCCTGAATGCATGGCTGCACATGACTGACATCTCATCCCCTCTCTATTTGTATTGGCTAGTAATATTAAGGAGACAAATTACTCATAACTGATGTTTTCAGGACAACAGACCTGATGTTTTTACAGAAAAGCTGACATTTGTAAAGCCTTGTGCCAAATCCCATGCCAAGTGCCACATTTCCCAGGAGGTATGATCTGGCAGTAGTTTTGCTGGATCCATACCAAAGAGAGAATGGAGCATCCTCTTGCAAATAATTTGCAATCCAATGCTACTGGAAAGCAAGTGAGCAGTACCTATTAATCTGCATTAAGTAGTTTAATGTATTTAATGGAGAAGTATTTTATTTCATTATTCAGTCATACTGCTTCTCTGTCACACCTGTATAGCTAGAAGAAAGAGCCACACTTTGTTTCAAAAATCTAGTTCAAAGAAATCAAACAGCATCGCTATATATTCTGCTACTGTATTTCTTCAGTGGTTCAATATCTAATAACGCTTCATAGTACTAATATTTGGGGATTTGGCTGTCACCATAAATGAAGGACTTATTTTAACAAAGATAGTATATTGAGAAGGGTATAAGACTTGCACTTCATTTTATAATGTCAGAAAATATGCTATGTTTGATTTTTTCCTTTGCTCTCTTCTTTAGGGAATTAATTTCTACAACAAATGGACATTACAGTTGAATTTCAGAACTGATTCTGTGCAGTTTTCGTGGACGCCTCTGGCTAGCTGAAGGCTGCCCTTGTATAACTGTTGCTACCAGGCAGGCTACTTCGTTGGTCTCAACCCCCATTTTCCCCCTTCCCCTCAGGAAAATTTACCGAAATTTGTATTATCCCTCCTGGCTAACCCCGTAGCTGTCTTAATAACCTGAAGCCTGTCCCCAGGCTAGCTGTCTTGGTGCTATCTCATCCTCTGTCTTGCAAACCCAAAGGTAGTTAAAATTACTTCAGCAGAAGGTCAGGATTATTCTGGGTCAACTGTCAACTCTCTTCTGAGTTTCTGAGCTGCTTTTACTTCTAACACAGGGCTCCAGCAAGACATGTACCTAATTTCTGCTAATCTCGATGTGCTGTTTCTAACAGCTGTTCTGTGTCCACCTGGAGTGTGAATGGCTCCTTAGAACAGGGAAGGAGGAAAGTGATCAATACAGGGTTCAGGTATAGTTATGGGCTAAATATAAAATGTAAGCCTAACACCTCATTTGGAATACCTCTTAAGATGAATGGACTTGTGTGGCTATGTCTATGGCAGAGACAAGAATCAACATGCTATTAAGCTTTCTTTGCCGCCTTTGAAAACCCTGCTGTACAGTCTCCATAATATTGAGCACTTTATAATAAACCAGTAACTGACAAAATATGATTTGAAAACCAGACATAAATACACCGAAGGGCATTTTTTTTGAGATCTGTTTTCAGTTTGTTCCGCTTATCATCCTTAATATTTTAACTCCATCTAAGTGCTATGGCCATTATTGTTTGTACTCTGATTTCTCTTGCTTTTTTACAACACTTGCCAGAAAAAAACTTTCTTCAGAAAGACTTGCTTCAGTGTGTGTAAACTGTTTTGTAATCTCAATACTGCACGTAAAAATCTTTATGTATCTGTCTCATTTGTATTATATTTCTCAAGAGCTTAATGTCATGTTTGTAAATTATAGTTCCACACATTTTTTGTCCTTTCTGATTGTTTTGGTTGCAAGAACTAACACTTATGCAAAACATTATATCAAAGAAATCTGTGGTAGGGCAGAAGGCAATATGTGTTCAAGCTTTAGGTGATGGGTGTTGGGAATATCATTACTGCCATCAGCCCCACACTATAAGATCATGTGGGACCCTGCTACTTCTGTGGTACCCTGCCAGCTTCTCGCAGATATTGGTTCCCAAAGGCGCTCTTCAGTGGTGAATCACAAGGAGCTTCACCAGGCGAGTTGTTTGCTTGTAGTTTATAGGAAAACAAAACCTGTAGAATTAGAGAATAGTTGAGGTTGGAAGGTTACTTTTGAAATTGGCTGGTCTAGACTCCTGTTCTGAGCATATCTAACCTCAAAGTTAGGTCATGTCACTTTCTCTTGCTCTTCATATTTCTTGTTTATATACTGTTTATGTGTGTAGTATCTCATATATATACTGTTTATGTGTGTAGTATCTCATATATATAATGTTTATTACATAGGACCTTGGTCCAGAAGAATGTAAGAATATCACTGGACATTTTTATTGTGCATGGATGTATTGACACAACTTTCAAGCTGTGGTGTATCCCTATAAAGCTATAAAATATAACATAAATAAATTATTGGTTTACTAAGGCTGTGAAAAATAATTACCACAACCCTGGATGTTATTGCTTTAACTAAGATTTTTCAACTTATTTAAGTAAATTCCTTTCTAATTTCATGGCCTGAATGGCTGAGATCAATGGACTTCACCAAAAAGAATTTCCAAAATGCAGAGATGCATTTCATTTCTTGCATGTTGTTTTTTTTTTTTCTAATGCTTTTCAAAGTTCATCAGTTATTAATGACACTTCTCTTATATGCTGTTATTAATTTCTTATTTTAAATTTTTTTGAGTTCCAGGTTTACCTCTGCCTTGCCACATGAGCACACACCCATCACTAGTGAAACTAGAGCATGAGCCATCTTATTTGTGTCTGTTATTTTTGGTTTATAGAATGTCTAATCTGCCTCTGAGTTTTTGTCTTAATCTAGGACACTTTGCTGAGTTGATTTCATATTTCTCTATCATATTTAATTATTTACTTGTTTCAATTTAAATGCCCTTTTTGCAGCTGGACAGAAATTTATGCTCTCCTCAGGTGGTCCAAGTGCCCAGTGCTGTGTCTCCACTGCCAACATATTCTGAGGGATTCCTTGGAAAAGGGGAAGCATTGTCAGTGGTAGGAAAGAAAGAAATGGCAATACATTTGCAGATATCCTAGCAGAAGTAAAAGTAAACTTGCTTCTGTTTATATATTTCTAGTAGAAACAACTTTTGTTCATATTCCAATGGAAAGAGCTGTTCCAAGCATGCCATTCAAAGACAGATGTTTCTCTTTCAGTAAAAGGGGTCTGGTGGCCCTCTGTGACAGTGATGATATAAAAATACCATTTACTTGATTTTTAGTGAAAGCATCAAGTGCATATTTCACATCCACTCAAAGAGAAGAGCTGTCTTGGTTTTGCCGTCCTGTGTATTCACAAGGAAATATAACTGCATTGTTCTGAGGTCTGACTCTGCGATTTTGCCTAATCAGAGCAATTTTCCTGCTTGTCATGCATAACATTACTACAGCTTTAAGCAATTAATTGGATAGTTCTGTACTAAGATATCCCCAAACTGAAGACTTGTGGAGCATAATAGATGAGCTGTCTGCATCAGAACTGCAGCTTTAAAGATGACAACCTGCAAAGTCCAGCAAAATTTCTTTCTTGAGTGGCAGTCCTTACTGCTGACATACATTTGATGTGTGCTAAGCACTATCCATTGTGTGTCAGTTTATAGACCTTTAATTCTGCAGACTTTTCAAATTTGTTTTGAAATTCTCAGTACGAATTTTAGGATAAAGCCTCATAACTGAGATCCTGCACAGCTCTGCTTGAAGATTTCAACCTCATTATAAACCTCATTTTGTGAAAAGTGGAATCTGGCTGTCTTTGACCAAGTTTTCTCGTCTTATCATGAAATGTACCATGTGCTGACTGGCTGTCATTCTCAGCTTGAAGGAGCTGAGTTTGTTTAAAACACACCGTAATAGTTTTGGTGGGGAGTGGTAACAGATGGCACAGCAGTAATGATGAAAAATGTGATATAAAATGACCCGAAGTGAAAGGGTTACTTTTTCCAACGGCTCACAGTTTCTATATACGTAGTTTATGCCAAAAGTTACTTCTAAAAATTTCTGCAGCTACTGAACAGTAAATGATGAGCATCATATTTTGCCTGTTTGCACAATATTGGCATTTCCATCACAAGTTGAGAATGAAAAGTTGCTGAAAAGTTGCCGAAAAGTTGCCAAAAAGTTAAAGCAACCAGTCCCCAGTTCAGCTGGTGTGTAAACCTCTTATTCCAAAACTGCCAAAACCAAATTTGGGTCATACTTAACCTAAATAATGACATTACTAATACAGATTATGCACAATTATTATTAATTGAATAATTTTTGCTATTAAAACTTCCATTTTGAAAGTCCATTGATATGATAACTGTAATCTTTTTCTTAATTTATACAGTGATCTGGTAGCATCTCTTCAATGTACTAGTTATTCAGCTTTAAGTAGGCTGAAAATAGAATAAGACAGTTAGATAACCATTAATACATTTCAGATGCATATATTAGGATTTTCCCCTTTAATATTCAGATATCTGCTGTGTTGTACAGTTCCAAATTATCATGAATTTTCTGTCTACATTGCTTCATAGATTTGATTCAAATCATGTTCAGGACAGAGTACAGCAATTTAAGAAGCTACATGCACATAAGGTAGTTAGCTCACCATTTTCTTCTCTTTTGTCAGGACTGGTGCTAGTTTAGTCTGGTTCTGATGTTCCAGGAGAAATGAGATTGTATTGTGGCCAAGTAGATGCTGAGTGTGTAAAAAAGCCTCTAGCTGGACTGCTGAAGTCTTGCCCAGATAACTTCAAGCTTGCCAATATCCTGCTGTAATTTATGAGTCAGGTAATATCCTTTCCAAGACAGCTATTTAGCAACACAAAATCTTTTGAAACTTGATTGAGGGCAGCCATTGTCACATTAAGTCAAGTTCCTCTCAGCAATTAACAAATGGACTGGTTTCAGTAGAGTCCACCCCTGGCTTTGCAGTCCTGTTTTTTAGGAATTACAGTGGTGTTTGCTGTCAGCCAGGTTTTATCTGCTGTAGGTAGAGGAGCAAAAATTAGGAAGTGCTAAGAAAAATTGCTTTTTCTTGTGTTGTGAATTAGGTGACTAAACAAAAATAAAGAGGTTTAAAAAAAACCCAAAACAAAACAAAACCACATAAAATTTAAAGCAAGTTAAAAATAAGACCTATCTGGCTCTGCTATTTGCCTTGGAATATTAATTTTAATTATTTTTTTTTCAGTTGGAGCCCAGTGACTATGGGGATACTGTCCAGTGTGATATCTGAAATGACAGATACTGGTATTCTTCAAACTAATGGATCTGGGGTTTTGTATTTTGCAACTTAGCTGGAATTTCAGCTCTCCTGCACCTTCATGGTATCTCTGGGGGTTGTGCTTCAGGATTTTCTTGCCCCATCTTTCCCTTCATAGAAGCTGCTTCTTCAAGCTGCATTCCACACCAAAGTATTTTTTACAATTCACTGAAAAATCCCTTTGGGATGTAGCTTGTGAAAGGGAAACTAGAAAGAAATTGTAAAGACAGTTACCCTGAATTAGGAGTTCAGAAGTGAATCTCTCATCTTCAGGAGAGGCCAGACAGCAGACCAATTGTGGGGGCAGAGACTTATTTACAAATACGAATTCAGTGTGGGCAACCAGTGCCAGAATGCCTTTTGGCAGGGGCACTTACTGTACTTGCATAATTGGCGCTTGAAAAGTTATTTGCTTTCAGAATCTTCCTACTGCAGGTCTGGCTACTAAAAGTATAACAAATGATACTTCTTCTCTTATAAACTTTACTGCATAGCCAGATTGATGCACTTATTGTTTGGCCATTTAGTTGCTGACCTGGTTTGCTAGCTTTGCTAAATACATGGAACAATGTAACCACTAAACTCCCCAAAAAACCCCAAAACAAACAAACAACTAAACGCCAAAAACCCAATCCTCCAACCCCCCCCTAATTTAATTAACCTCCTTCTTTTTGCATATCCAAAGAGACAGGGGAAAACACTTCCATTTTACATACACACCTTTTTTTTTCTGCAAGTTTCAGATTCTGTGGCTGAAAGAAAATTTTATGCCAGCAAGACTCAGGATTAGGCCTGTATAGCCATCTCTCTTCTTTTTGAGTTCATTCAGCTTCTCTTTCAGAAATAATTTAATTTACATGGTTGGTCTGCCTGTTTTGTCCTGTGCTTAAGTGGATAGGAGAAAGCTAGTAGTGGCAGGGCATGAGCAGAGATACTTGCTTCCAGGACACAAATGAGCTTTCCTACTTGTATTTGCTCCTTGTTCAGATCAGCAAGAAAGTTGAAATACAGCCTAGAGAGAAACCATGTTAGTGACATTACCAAACAATTTAAGAACTAGACGAAAAAAATAATAGAACTGCCTGTCTTGCAGCATGAAAGAGATTTTATAAGATAAAAGATGTAAATATGTGGTACTGAAATATAGGCTAGAATAGAATAGATTCTGCAAACCCCACACATATGGGCATTTTTTGTGATGAGAAAGGTGTGGACAACCTGAATATTTAAGAGGATTTCCTGACTTGCACTTTAAAAGAAAAACCTAATAATAGGAAAAAGAGACTTGTCAGGCTTTGTCAGTACAATAATAAACAGAATTTTTTGCAGCTACTCTACATTTCTGTAGTTAGTATGCAGTTAATAGTAAAGCAGAATCTTCTCAGATCAGTATTCAATAATTGTAGAACTAGTGTTTTTTTTTAAAGGGGTTACCTCTCCCTTGCTGTTGTCACATAATCCTCTGCCTTCATACATGGTCATAATCTACATTTTGCCCCTACTGCTTTGCTCTGGCCTTAGTTGTTTGCCAGGTATCATTTTTCCTGCCCCTGCTTCACAGAACAGAAGTTCAATCAATTTGCTTTTTTTTTTTTTTTTGTGCATGTTGTTCTTGTCCAGTCACTCTGTAACATCTGACACTTCGCTTTTCCCCTTCCCCTTCTCTGTCTTTCTCTGTCTCTCTTTTGTAAAAGATTGAGATGCGTTTTATGCCCTAATCCTTTCAAAATACTGTGTACCTTTCTAAATGATGGCAACTTTCTGACAAGGCAAGAAGATGAGAAAGCTGGAAGCCACATCAAGAGGACCTGCTATATCTGTTGCGACAACATGGAGGAATGCTCTGACTTGCTCCATTTAGGTGTAAAAGCCCTGTGTTGTGTTTCTGACAGAGAGGGAAAGAGTGTGAGGACCTAAACTGCTGGTCCTGTTCTGTGCTGCCACTCAGTCCAGCCAGCATTGCTCACCTGCTCTCCATCTCTCCCTTCCTCCCTATCTCCCTCTCTTCCCACTCCTTCTTAACATTTGAAGAAAGGGTAAAATAGCAGAATTATGCAGCTCATATTGAAATAGGCAAATTATCCATTCCTGACTGAAAAAGCAGAGAGTAAGAGAAGCTAATTTGTGCATCTGTGTGTCACAGGCACTGCATTCCTGGATTCCAGCCTGGATCAGTTGTTATTTCAGTCCTGAATTTGCTTTAAAGAAAAAGAAGCATTCTCTTCTTTTTTTTTTTTTTTTGCCTAGTAAGGTCCTCATTTACATGAAGCTGTCAAGTGTTATGACATTTAATGCTAATAATGCCACTTTCATTATTTTTCTGTGTGTCTGCTGCACTCTTGTAGGAACCACAGGTATGAAACATAAATGTTTCTGATGGTAGTGTCATAACTAGGGATACTGAAAGAAATGCAGCAAAGATGCCTGCTACGGGTACCACAGGAAAGGCAAAGGCCTTACTATCTTTATCACTCCATTCTTGTGGGTCAGTACTCAGACCATTTGTTCTTGTATTGCAATAATATTCTCTAATGCCACTCTCTGAATCATACTTTTGTCAACAGTGATAACTATAGAAAAGAAGGCTTAAAGTGAGGTGGTCCGGCACTCTAGAGATGCTGTTGCTGAGAAACAGGAGAACAGATTCAAGACTAAACGGCAAAACCATCATCTCAGGGATTTTGTTCAACCTACAATGTCATAAAGTGAAATTCTGTGTCATTTTCTGATGCCAGAACTTAAATCATGAGCTAAATGGAATATCTGAAATATATACAAACCTAAATACTGACAAACTTAAATACAGGTTTTACTACTGTTATCATGAGCAAAAAAAAAAAAAATATATATATATATAAAAAAAAATTGGCTCCTTACGTTGTTTTTTTTTTCCTGCACTGGCCAGTCTGGAACTTCTGGTGCTGAAATGCATGAAGATGTTAACAGCATTATCATATTCATTCTGTACAGTAATGCATATGCAATAGGTTATGAATTAAAAGCCTCAACAACTTTCTTGTCATGGGTAGGTAATTTCATTTGTTTCATGAAAATGAGACAGAATGATGGTCAACAAAGTTTTCACAAACCAGTCCAAGGGTATAAATCAGTGTTTTTCTCCTCTTATTTCTGCATTCATTCCAGTACATGTACTACCTTATGAGACACAGACTGTTCTCATAAAATTCCAGCTCAGGTTTGAAAATCCAGGTGTCCTGGATAGGCATAAAATTTTGCGTGCCCCTTCTAAGGGAAAGTTCAAAAGACTTAGAGGTTTTGTGTAATTGGGATAAGCAACTAGAATTTCATGCTTATCCAAACAGTGCTAAACCTCTCAGTCTTTGAACTTTTTCTTAGAAGGAAGCACCAGAAGAAAGTTAAAGGGATAGAAGGGGGTGTACATAGAGGGGTTCAAGGAAAAAGAAAGTACAGAAAAAAGAGATGTGTGTGCATGTTTGTGTATGTGAATATGGAAGTGTATTTGGCGGTGGTAGGGAAGATTTACTTGAAGGCAGGAAAGAAAAAGGTCACAGAAATACTGTGTAGAATAAAGCCTTTAGCGCCAGCCTTTTGAAGGAGGTGAACTCGTATTTCAGAGCAAAAGTATACTTGAGAAGTTTATCAAAGTGTCTGAAAATCACTGCATATTTTGTGCAGTACATTGGGACTTCAATTCTGCTCTGAAAATAGGCATAATTATGAAGGCGTAACCTAAATTTCTTCCTTGCATTGAAAACAACAAAGTAATTATGGTAAGACATGTTCTAGCAAAATAACTGCAGTTAAGGGTTGTTTGTCCTTTAGCATGTTTCTCACTAATGTGGATTGTTTGCAATGATATATGGGCTTGATGATTATTAATCAGAACAGAGATTATAATGAAGTGATTATATATTCATATTCACAATGGCTGAATGAATGATTTCAGGACAGGATGTAGCAAGAAATAATAAATCAAAGTAATAGAATCAAAATTATTTTAAAAAGACAAGCATATTTGAATCCTATATCAAAATGATCCATGGCTGCTTTATTGAGCTCTTTATTAGTTTGCCAATCAAACTGGAAGGTCTAATAGAAACTATATCTACTACTGTCTGAATTAAAATAATTCAGAAGTTGGAAACTGCGATTTAACTGAATACTCATTTAAATGAAACTAACTGAATTTAGCTGAAAACTGTTTTCCCAGGGAGTGTTTGTTCACAGCTAACCATTTTAGTGCCATCCACTAAATATTAATTGATAATCTGATTCTGATTTCCTTTATGTTGATAACAAGGTTTGTATTGAATTTAGCGATAAGACATTCATGTGTGTTTAATGTTCAAAGCAGTTTGTAACTTTGAGAAGTCTAAAATCAGCACAAAAGTAGTAGTCCACATTTTTGAGGATATATGTAAAGTGTGCTAGGTGTTGTTTGGACTAAACTGTATGTTAAATCAGTGAATTCTTAATTAAACTCATAAACTGGACTAAACTGTATGTTAAATCAGTGAATTCTTAATTAAACTCATAAATGTAAACTTAAGTTTGGAGAAGTTTACATATTCATGTAACATAAGAAACTATCACCATGGGAAAAGCCTCTGGCTTCAAACTACTTTTAAGCATGGATACTCTAACTTATCTTTTTTTGTATTGCTATAGTGAAATAATTAAACTGACTCTGTACTTACAATTCTTGATACTTACTGATTTACAAATATTAAAGTTTACGAGCTGAAACTTGTTACTGAAATTTAAGAGTGTCCTATACTAACTGTGCCATCAACTCAGTAAATTAGTCTAGGTAACTTCAGCTGCCTTGAGCATTTCAGGCTCAAAACCTGCCTGAGAAACTCCAGTAATCAGTTGAAAACATCAGGATGCTGTGTTTAGACTGCTTCTGGTGTTGGTGCTAGCTAGTGCAACATTTACTTCCATCTCTCTTCAGTAGTCAGTGTAACTGCAGGGCAGATATGTTCTCATACGTGGATTTTTATAAAGTAGCTTATGGAATTTAAACACCCAAATGTTCTTAGATGTCAATAGAATTAGGATGTTTATCTACACGAAGCTTTTAAAATTATTATGTTTTTAAATACCCGCAACTAGGGCATCAGGTAAGCTTCATGAGAAGTGGCTGAACACCAGTCTCAATGCGTGAAGCAATTTATGTTCCAGCTTCTCAGAAAGGAGCAAGAAAATTTTTCATCTTTTTTCTGCCTGCACAGCATTGCTATAAGAATTACTCCAGATCCTGTTATAATTGAATATTTAATACCATGTAATAATTTAATATCATGTGACATCCTGATTAACTGCAGGGAAAGCAGTAGAGTGAGAAAGGAGGCAGGGAGAAGAGTAAATTAGAAGAGAAGAGGGGAGGGAGGTTTCATCACAGTTCCCTTCGCACTACTTGGCAATCTTGGTTTCTTTGCAGATTTGACACTGAAGCAAAAAGCACTTTGGAGGAGCATGCTTGTTTCATAGCAGTATCAGGGAACTTTGAACATCTCTCCCTCCCTCAACTTGCCATTGGCTCCTCATACTTCCATGGAGTTGTTTGCATGAGCATCAGAGAAATGGTTGTAGCATTGCTTATGCATTTCTTCATAGTGCTTCAGACAGAAGTCATCTGGCATTCTGCATGTATCAGTTTGGAAAGGAGTGCATGATTGGAGCAGAGGTTATTAGGAGTAACAGTACAGCAGTCAATTATGCTTAGGGTGTCTTTTGTTCCCCCTTTTTTCAAAAGCTTAATGACCTTGCTAAATTTCTGCAGTGACTAGACTCCTATAGTGTGGAGGTCTATCACTGAAGGTCTGTACCCTTATGAGCTGGCACCTCTCTGTGTTTCAGTATTGGCCTTCCCTCCCACACCACTGTGCTTGCATGGAAAGCTGCAGTGAGACATCTGCTGTGATACAGATAACATATCGAAATAACATAGATGTAGATATTTCCAGTCAGCCAGGAATACTTCCATGGTTAAATTGCACATCTTCTAAATAAGACAGCCACAACAAATTGCACTATCTTGCTTAAAATATATTCCTATAGGAACAGCAGCTCTTTGCAATACTTTTAGCGATAGACATTTATTTAATTGAATTTCATACTTCGGTGGGGTTTGCAGCCAAAAATGACAGTAGCAGTCTATTCAGAGTGAAAAAAAATATAGAGAGTGATAAGGTGTAGGAAGGATAAATTTATAGTAAGATTAGGGTATTTGAGAGTTTGCACAAGTCTAGTCCAATGAGAAACAAAGATTTACTTCTTTGTGATAAAGATGTGTAAGACACTGCCATACTTTTGTTTCACTTCTATTTTTTATCCATTTTTCTTTCTGAATGTGTGAAAATACTTATGGCAAGATGATTAAAAAGAAAAAAAAGTAAATATTGATCTCATATAATTGCTTTTCTTCTGTGAATTTTACTAATCTTGCTGTTTTTAATTCAGTGAAATGGTACTGAATTATAATGTGTTTTGCTGAGATCAGGCTGTACCATATGTACTGACAGAAAAGGTAGTATCTAGCTGGATCAGAAAGATATTCAAGATGGAAAACTATAATTGCCAAATAATATTAAACCATAAGCATATGGATATATGCAGATTATTAAACCTAACACTGGTACTTACTAATAGCTAAATATTTTTGCATGCATTGAAAAAGTTCTTGCATGCATGCTGTACAGGACAAAAAGACACTGAAGAAAGGAAATGAAAAGCTCCAGTATTGCATGCAGAAACATATTTTATATCTCTTGTATTATGCATATGCCCCATTATGATCTTCTGTTTCCAGGAACAAGTTAGCCTTCAACAGCCCTCTCACATTAGTTGTACATTTTATACAGATCTTTACAACTTCTTTTTGTCACTGTGTTATCCAACTAGATGCTAATCCATTTTTACTGCAAGAAACATTTTTGTGATGATTTTTAAATTATTTTCTGTCTCTCATTGTGATATTTCCATTTTCTCTTTAATTCATTTTTGTTTCAATTTAGGGTGCCAGAAATTAACTCCCAAGAAAAACAAAAAAATAGCTGTTTTCCCTTGTTGCTCATCCAGACTGCCTACTTGCATACTACACTTTTCATTAAGGGCTGAAGCACCTCATTTCTAGAAAAGGTACTGTCATCAAAATGAACTGTCCTTGCTTTAAAAAAAGTGCATAAAATATTAGCAGTTTCATCAAGTCCAAAGATTTAATTTCATAAACACCTCAATTTCTTTTAAACCAGCAAAATGAAGTCTGGAAGGAGGTATAATTGATCTGCCTCAGTTGCTCATTAGGGATGAAGGGAAGCTGAGAGCAACAGGTGACACTGAGGGGATAAAGAGCTTTTAGGATACAGTGGTAGCTAAAAACCCAGTGCTTATAATGATAAAATAATAATATATAACTAAATTATAAATTATAAACTATAATTTCTAAATAATAATTTATAAATAAATTTTCTTGGAACAACTTAAGATTGAAAATCATGTTTTTAACCTTTGGGTACATTTCACAGCTGAAGCTGTTCAGCTTTACATGAAACTGTATGAAGTCATTTAAGTAGATTTGATAAGCTTGATAGCCAGGCTGGTTCCTTCAAGTCCTGTATTTTGCTTTAGCTCTGTGGCTTTAATAGTTTTGTTCTAATTCAAGAATGTAAATTCACAACAGATAGAGCATAAGTAACAGCATAGGAAGAGCAGCTACAATAGCTTCTGGCACACAACTTAGATGGGTTGTATAAAGAAATCTCTTTTGTTGTTGTTGTTGCTGATTGAATATGCAATCCACTAATCTTAGTTCTGGCCCCTAGCTCCTGTATTGATGAAAAAAGATGAACAACTGCTCTCAGTTCATTGTTTTCTGCCACTTTTGATTTTATAGTCAGTAATCCCTTTTTCAAGATGAAGAATCCTAGTCTGTGTATCTTTTTTTTTTTTTTTTTTTTGTTCACAAACTGTTTTTTACCACTGGATTGACATTTTTGCAAATTTCCCAGTATATTATCAAGATTTTTTTATATTGGGTAACAGCAAATCAAGACAGCCCCCCTTCCCAACTGTGAATAAGGAAAGTTCTTTCCCCATTTTTTAATGTTAATATATCTTGAAGTTCATCTGTTATTCTTTCTCTACTTATAACAAGGTTGGTCTGTAGTTCTTCGCAGTCAGTCCAGATGAACAATAAAGTTTATCAGCTCATCCGCTTTCAGGAATGTTTACATTGCATAACATATGCCATTACATGGCATAGGTCTTTGTCAGACTTCAGTTACAGCCACTTGAGACAGCAAAAACTGTTCATTGTTTCCTGCCTTTTAATTGTTTTTTTGGTTCTGTGGTGTTCTGTGTATCTTGGTTCAGATACATATAGTCCCACTGAATTTTAGCCTCTTTAAAAGCCTTTAATGGAGGACATCATCAAATGAACCTATATAACCGCCTGTGTTAACATTATCCTTTATCCACTTGTTTGTTCTAATGATAAATGTAAACATTATTTTATTTTGTATGCAATATTTATTTGTTACAATTGATCACATATTTTTTAGCTTTATTCAATAAAGCTGAGACATATTCTACCTTCTGCTGGTTCATAATAGGTCCTGATGATTTGCAAAAGAGAAAGAAAGGGACATCTGGGCCTTGAAGTTGGGTTTGTAAGACCTAGCAAGTAGTGGGAATTTTAGCTTTAAGAGTGGTTGCCAATGGATTTGCAAAGTTTGCTATAGTTTGCAAGAGTTTACCTTCTTAATAGCACCTAATTTTTCCTTGTTTGTTTAATTGTTTTTATTAACTTTTCAATCTCTTGCCTCTCAAGTACAAAGCTGATTAGTGACTTGGCCTTACGAGTTTATGCCCTTAAGACAGCACTTCCAGTTACACAGATCTACTAGTTACTTTCTAGCAAGCCTCACTGTTACCTTTATGTTAATTTTAATAACGTCTAAAGACACAAATCTAAAATTCTTTGCTTCTGTTTTATTTTAGATCTGAACCCCCTTGAGAATATTTTTTTTTTGTTTGTTTGCTGCAATTGGCAGATGAGTTAATATCCCTTCCAAGCAAGCAAAGCACATAATTACTTACATGAAAAGCAAGCTCTTTGGAAGAATTATCAGCTAAACCCACCCCTTAGAGAAAAATAGGAAGGGCACTGGCAATTAGATAAGCCGCACTTCAGACATGAACAAACACATTTATCAGATAATTAGTAGATACTTCTCTAGGTATTTCTGGCACTGAGATCCAAAAGCAGTGCTAAGGCAGGTAAGCTCATCTGATGAGAAAAGCCCCGTGGCTGCAACAGACTGCTAACTTGAGGGGGAGAAATGCCCTATATTGTAACTCTTTGCATTCTTCAGACATTCAGTGTTCTTTGTCTTGAGTCTTCAGTCAGTGTTATCTGTTCTTCTCCCATAAGCTGGAAGGCAAGAAATGTCACATTCAGAGAAAGAGCAGCCTCCTGTGAACTATTTGCTTCTTGCAGGGGAGAAACCCCACCTTGAATAACTTGAGAGAGGTACTTGGAGAAGAGTAAGGTGAGGGAGCAGACATACTGAACAAAATTATCCAGAAATAATTTATAGTTCTTTTTTCTTGTTGGAAATGGTGACAGGGTGTACTATGATACTAACATACTTAACAGTATTAGTTTAGTAGAAGCTGGCCTACCAGGGATTTTACTATTGAGATTGATGGCTCCAGAGAGTTGGCAGTGATCTCTGGAGGCTCCTGGATTTCTCTCTGAACCCTTAGAAGAAAATCCTGTAATGCTTTTTGTATGGAGAGAGGACAGTTAATTTGTTCTTAAAAATGGTAATGTTCTGATAGTTGGAGTAGAAAATGATGGAAATATTGTCTACTCTTCACCAGTGTAAGAAATAAAGAACAAAAGATACTGCAGAGATGTTGTAATTTCTGTATTCGTGGATAGGCATATATATACATAGATATGTGCATATATGTTAAAGAATACACATGACAAAAATCTAGTTGTTTGCTTTCAGAAGAGAATAATCCTTTTAATGACCAAAAACATTAAAGGATTGAACAAGCAAGTGACTGAATGATCTTATGCTTTCATGCAACAAATAAAGCATTCCAGGCTAGTCAATATTTTTGTGAATTAATTTCTTTTTCAAAATACAAAGCACTTGTGATACTTCAAGGCACGAGTTTATGAACTAGTCTTTGGAATGTTCTTCTGCAGTGAGATATATGCATGCAGAAAGTTATTAGGAACATTCCTCAATGATCAAATAATAAAACACATTCTCCTGAAAATTTTAACACTGTCTCCAATGTTACTGGCTTTTTTCTCTGCATCTGTCTGGATATATGTGTATATTTGTAGGCATGCACATAGAATGCATACTTATCTAATGGTATACAACTATATGGAGTTTTTGACACTTGAAAATAAATGAATTTTTATGAGTACAGGTAAAATGTATAAAAAAATATTTCAGGAATAATTTTGATGTTTGTTCTAATTCAGGATAAAAACTGTTCAAAAAGTGAGCATTTTAAAAACAGTGGTGATACTTGTTTCACAATTAGTCTTATGATATACACTCACTATACTGTGATATCATGTATATCATGTATATACTATGTATATCATGTATATATGTATGTATATATGTATCATGTATATACTGTGTATATCATGTATATACTATGATGGAAAAGACGACGTCATGTAGTAAATTGCAACCTTTCCTTCAAACTGCCTCAGAAATATATTTCTGCATTTGACAAGATTTTAAAGTATCTCAGCATGTCTGATTTTAATCTCGTTATCTGACAGTTGTCAATCACAGGTTGCAGAAAAATGAGACGATTGTAATTTTGGCACTGCTGCCAAAACTATTTCCCCCAAACAGCAGCTTTCAAAAGCACAGTTTTCATATATACATTCATAAGGTGAACATTAAATGAAACTTTGTAGTTCTCAAGCACTAGAAACTATTCCATGTGTACTGTGTGTACTGTTGTAATTTCAACAGCTAGATAGGTAATACAGTAATACTATTGTGCTCAAAGGGAAGTTAAATTCATTAATGAGTGTAAGACATCTTGCGAGCCACACACAGGAGGTATTAAATAAGTGCCTATGTATGAAGGCAATGAATATTACTCTAGCTGTGTGGCTTTATAGGTACTATAACATAGAAGTGCTTTACTCGGACTGACCAGAAAAATAAGGGTTGTCTCACATGTTACGGAAAAATTAATGGTGTTGAGAGAGATGCATTACCTTCTTTGCATGCATCTATACATCAGTTTTAATACATAACTTGTTTATTCTGCATTTTTATTTTCTATTTGGAAGTGAGATCACAGGACTTTATAAAATATCTACCTTTAAATATTTATTTAGAATGGTATTTGTTTAAAGTAAAGTTAGCTATCTGAAAGCCAGACATCTAAGTGCACAAGTCATTCGTATTCTCTCTATAATCAGCACAGAAAAGCATGCATCTCCTGAGGGCAGTTCTTCCTTGGTATACATTAAAACTGGGTGTGATGGAACACCCTCTGGAGATGTCTATCTGCATCCACTAACTATAGAGGGAACTATTTTAGATTAGCTTTATCTATCTAGAAGTTGAAGATCTAATGGAGACAAGGCTCTCCATTGCTGCTCCATTAGTGAAAGATGCTGCCAATTATTTTCCAAAAAAGAGGGAATGAGACTCTGGCCCTACTAAAATCAGTGACTCCATAAACTGTGTGCAAAGTATCTAACTTCAATCTAGTCTTTCTCCTCCTCACATAAAAGTTGTGATTGTGTAAACTTATTTTACAAACACAGAAAGCTTCTGCAGCTGCAAAATACGGAGTCTAGGAAGAGCTACAATCTATGTAATGTTTGTGCTTTACTAAAGTGAGTGTTTATTTACTGCATTTAATTCCGTAGTTATACAGTTCAAGCAAATGCCTAAATATTTCATGCCTTTGTTCAGGTACTTAAAATAATGCTACTCTGTAAATGAAGGTAATTAGAAACAGTTGCAGCTAGCTTTAAGCGAAGACTAAGCATGAGTAGAAGATGGCACCAGTTTTGCTGCAATAAAAAATTAATTTTGCCACCCTATGCTTGAAAACAAAATAAGTTATTTCTTCCTTATCTTAAATATGACAAATTCAATTTTGCCTATGCTACTAAGAAATTTTGGGTAGGCCCACAAATGGGCTCTGGTTTGTTTTCTAACTTCTGCCTCCTATAAAAAATGTTGATGACTGTAAGTGGGAGACACCTTGCTGGACTTAAGGCTGTCACAGAAAATAATCAGACTTGCAGCAAGCAAACAGAAAGCAGTAATGGACTTTTACAGTAGTGACTTTTCTATCTGATTATTAGAGAAATATTTATGCCTTTACACATTCAGACAGCATAGAGCATTACTTATACCAAAGGATATCTCTAAAATGGGAAACGTTCTCAAAACACAGGAGATAGCAATGCCAAATGAAACAATTCTTAAGGGGTTTAGAGTAAGCCTGTTCACAGAAGGAATTAAGTAACCAACACCAACCTCAACAAAAATTGCAACAAAAAGAGGTGTACCCAGTATTTTCTGAAGAAAGAAATAATCCAGTAATGTGTACTGATTTTGATAGCTCATTAGCTGCGCAACAGGTATAAAGGTATGCATAGTACTGAGCACAGATGGGCCCAGACTTCCTTTACTTCTGTGCTATTCTGTCTGCCACTAAAAAAGGAGCAATAAAAAACAGGTAACAAACTCTTCTGGAGCCTGACGCCAGTGCTGGTTCCTGGTTACTCATTCTTTTTCTTCAGCCTCAGTGAAAATCTTTGGGTAATGCAATTATCATGCTTTTTACACATCCCTTATTCAGTATATTTTTATCTGATTCAATGTTCTCCTTATTAAGCCAATGCATTCTTTATTCAGTGTTTTAGAGGTTTCTTAAACTGGCTGCTTTGGTGAGTTTCCAAAGAGTTGGTATGTCATAGCATCAAGGCAAGCCTTGATGAAATGTCATGTAGTTGTTTGTGAAACGCATGGCAGAAGCAGCTATTCCTACAACAGGAAGTATTGGATGACCTTAAAGATGATGATACCAGTCCTATCTATCCTTAAACATGCTTAAATTCAGAAGAAACATTCTGCATGTTTTACATTTCTACTTCCTTAAACCATAAAGCTCTTACTATCTTAATCTGAGAAGCACCTTTAGGAACGAAATTCTGGCAGAACATATAGAGGAGGCATATGTATATTGTGCTTTCCACAGGAGTCTCATTATGTAGGAAAAATCACTTTTAATATTTGCAGCTGCTGGGAAATCTCAGTAACAGGGGTTCATATTATGTTTTTTGAGCTGATTTTCCTTTTTTTAAATCTTTCTGAGAGTGAACCAGTCTTGTCTTTAAGCAATGCCAATAGTAGCTCTCAGTTTTGGTGGTGGTTTTTTACCTTCCCTCCTCCTGCTAAGCTGAATGCTCTGAGAAATACAGAGCAGTTGTAAGTGTCCCCATTTCTCTTTTTGTGTGTACCTTTCGAGGCTCTTTAATAGCCCGTGCGCCTCAGCAGCAGATTGTGCGGGGTCAGGAAGGTCAGGATGATTTGCGAGCTCTTCCTTGTGCGACAAGTTAGTTTCAGCCGCAAATGCACTCAAATACCGCATTACGCACTGATGCCTTTCTGAAGTTGTTCTGCCCTCACACCCTGAAGAAGATGGATTGTTCCTGATCTGTGTGTGAGATGCCGCTACTGTAGTCTGTCTTCAGCTCCAGCTCACATATCTTACCTCTGGGCAACAGCACTGTGTAATTGATGTTCAGTATGCCTCAAGGGGTTAAAAGATTAATGCACCACAAAGGTATCCTGTAAGCTGCAGTTTTAAGGAGCTAGACTCTGATCTGCAGTATTAGGTTTCATTAAGAGGTTAAAAAAAAAAGTTGTACCAGAATGTATATTAGGCCAGCAGCTGTAAATAGTTGAATGGAGTCATAACTTTCTGAAAGTTTTTGTCAGTTGGGTATATGATTTCACCATGAATGCTGAGTAGGATTACATTTGACAGCAATATTTTCTTTAATACTGGTAGTGAATCAGTATGAAAGAATGGTTGTTATTTTAAGAATTTCAAAACAATTTATGTAATTGTAAGAATTTTAGAACTGAATCCAGAAGCCCTGATTAGTATAGCCTGCTTAGGTTGTACTAAGTTCTTAGAGCTTCAGTGAGAAGCTGCAAATGTCCAGAGCAGAAAAAAAGTCAACTCTAGGTGTATATATGCTTATACGTGCATACACTCAGGCAGGCCCACGTGTGCATATATATATATAAATATATGTATATAAATATATACATATCCTCTTACCCTTATTTCTGATTTTTTCGGTAAATAATTAGCTCTGCGAACATTTTGTCAAGGACACACATAATAGGCAGATAAAGTGTTATGGCAGTTATTGTATGGAAAGCTGAGTAATGTTAAACTTTGAATGTGAATGGATTTTTTTTCCCAGTAACAAGTTTAGATTTCATATCTGATTCAGGCTTAACAATAGCAGTATAAGGCAAAAGAGAAAAAAAAACCCTTTTATGTATATTCTGTTTAAATTAAGTGTTCTACTTTTTAAATTAGATGTGTAGATGTTATTTCACTGAAGCTGGAAATTAGGTTCACTAAAAGCATTTGACCATTAGCATAAATATCATAGAGGATGATACGAAAAAAACCATGGAGAAGTGGCATGACCTGGATAAGCCATTAATATTAAAGCTTCAGTCTGGCAGATATTTAAGCAATAGTGAACATCACCCTTCTGGCCTCTCTAGCTGGAGAAGTCTTCAGTAGAAGCAGAGTTTTTGGTCTCATCTGAATCTAAACTCAATTCTAACTATTTATATATAGCAGTAATATGGCCATATCCAGTGTAGTTTGTTAGGCATTTTCAGGGAAGTTCAAAAAGATGGTTTAGAGCAGGTATCCCTGGTGTTCAGCCTAAGAAATTGAAGCAAAGAACATGTCATATGCCTGCATCAAACACAAAGTTTATTAACTCCCAGATTGCCAATACATCTGTCCTGCCTCTGCTTCTGCGACTGATCTGCAGATATAATCTGCATTTACACTAATGTTTGATCTGGTTATAGGCAATCAAGTGCTTGTACATTCCAGGGATGTTGGCAGAATTTGTTAGTTTGAATTGAAATTCGTATTTCCTTGCAGCATTTAGCAAAACTGAACAGAGCTGGAACAAAATTGCGCTAGACTCAAGTGTATAGGAAAAATGAAAACACCAATCTCACTGATAAAAACTGAAGTTTAAAAGGCACCATGAAGCACTGGGGACATTTTTTTGTTTTCTCCTGGTTTCTGTAGAAGAGTGTGGGATGAGGAGACCCTGAAAATCCTGTGTTTGAAATTCTTCTCAATAAATGAATGAAACTAAATGTCTAAAGAAATGGACTGGGAACCTTAAGAAAAAAAAAATGTGGGTTGAAAACCAGAGCAAAGAACAGACAATATGGAAAAGTATGGAGCTTGTAGTATATAAAAACCAGACAACTAGAAAAATTTAAACTCCAGCATATTGTGACATATGCAGTGCTTTGTGTATTGAGATATGTTGAAATTTTCCTCATAGAAGAATCAATGTACCTAGAATTTGTATAAGCAAATTCTATTTGTTTATTCAGATTATAGAATATAATATAGATTATATATAATTCTATTATGATAGACAAATTCTATTTGTCTATAAACAAAATAATTTGAGAATGTATAATTTATTCACAGAAACACTTGTTTTTGGAGGTTTTAGAGAGATTGCTATTGTCCGTTTAAGTATGATGGTCACCTTCAAGCTGACTCAGCTTCCATTTCAGAATCCCAGTTATGTCAAACTATCTTGCAAGCCCTCCAGATATCATAAAGTTCACAAGTCTTCAAACACCACATGTTTTGGCAGTGTCAAAGCCAACATGTGCTACTTTGTGGTAACAAGGCAGGAATCATCTAACAAGTTGCTGGAGACAATGGTAATTACATAGTAAGTTAATTATACAATTATCAGGAGATACCTGCCAGTGGTAATATGAATCATATCACCACTATAATGCCAAGGGATAATGCAATCTGGAGTCGGCTGGTGTTAGCATTAAAAAAGACCAGAATACAGAAGTCTGAGAGGACAAACTATAGAAACTGAAGTACTTTACAGAGGTAAGTACCACAGCATTAAGGCAAACAGAGATCTCTGCATGATCACAGATCTTGTCTAATCTTGTCACATTGTTTGCATCACAGATTTTAAAGGCATCAGTTGGTTTGAATGACAGGCTACAGATTTCACAGAAAATGTGAAAGTGAACCTTAATATTAGCCAGTGGTTAGGGACTGATTTTTTCAAGCTTTATTTTATTTTCTCTTTTTAATTTTATTCGTTGTAATTCTAAGAATTCATCCTAGCTTGCCCATAAAATTGTACATTCACATGACATCACCCAAGGGATTAAACACACAGACTTTATTTAAAAAAATGCAACATAACTTTACTGGAAAATTTAGAATTTAGTAATTAAATGTTTGAGAACCTCTTAATAGATCACTTGTCACTTCACGAGGCACAAGTGCTGAAGCAAATACACTATAATTCTGTAAGTACTAGAACCACATGAAGCTTTTGAAAAGAAAAAACCCAAACCCTGAGAATGATACAAACTCATTTCAGTATACACAGCATCAAGCTCCTTGTACTGCCTGAACACTTTTACTGCAGTTGCCAAAATATTTCGAACAAACTCATCTGTACCTCTTAGTGAAATGAGATAATAAGAATTATAGTATCTGCTTCTCTCCTCTGTGGTCTGATTAAGCTTATACTGCAAACTATACATTGAGAGCTGTTTATTACTATGGGTAGAGATGATGCCCAATCTCACCTGGGGCCTGTAGTCATGACTATAAGCAATCAGTATTATGCCTAATAAAACACTTTTAACATTTTCAAATGTAACGTGACAGATATTTTGGGCTGGTTTTATGGCAGTGCTTTCTGAGATGTGGCAAACCTTTCACATTCATTGCTGCAGTACTGACGGGGAGAGGGTTGGCTTTTGAAGAAAGCGTTACTCTGGGGACTCTGTGGATCATATCAGCTATAAGGACTGTGGCTGTAGGAAGAACGAGTGAGGAAGGAGCTGGAAAAGATGAAAGAGATCAACACAGGCAGCGAGGCAGCTCAAAAAGAGGAAAAGTATCAATTTTAACAACATCAGGGAGGAGGCTGGAAAAGCTGGAGAAAGCTGGAGGCTGTTGAGGAGATCAAGTTGAGGAGAAAGAGAAACTACAGGAAAACAAACTCCCTCTAAGTTGAGGAAAGCACAATGACCTGTTTATTCTTACATGTGTGAGGAATACGGCACTACTACTGTCACTGATCCTTTTGGCACCAAAATGCTACAGTGGTAATGGAAGAAAAAGTACTTGTCAGACTTGAAACAAAACAAAGGACACAAAAACAGCTTTCATTCTAATCCCTAGAGTTGTCACCAAGCAAAACTATTTTGTTAATATTTTATTGTTATTAGTCATAAGTACAACAAGGGAGCTATTACAAGTGAAACACTAAAACAGACTGAGCTGACAGTAAGCTAAAACATGCCTAGGGCAACAAACTTTTTAGTGTTATGACTTTCTAGTTTCTGCTTGTGATGAATAATGTGTCAAAAGAATCCCTAAACTCCTTTACTGATTACTAGAGTTGCTGAACAAATGATCTGGAAAACAGTACAGCTCTAGGATGACTATTTGAAAATAACCATTTTTGTTTTGTTAAAAATTCATGTTAACTTGATCTTTCAGATCCTTCATTCGCGTACTGCCTATACATTTAGTCTTCCAAATGAACCTGAGCATGTATGTGGAAACCTCAGTCCTGAGAATGTGAAAAAAAAACCTTTTTTCCCCTTACTCGTTTTATGCTCTGTCACAAATTGTGAAAACCTCAGATTTTGTCTCCTAATGGGAAAAGAATGATGCTGACTGCTCTCCAATTTAGACATTGGTGAAAGTCCATCTAGGGAACTGTGCTTATTTCATGAGGAAATGCTGAGAGAGTTGGGGTTCTTTAGCCTGGAGAAGGCTCCAGGGAGACCTTATTGGGCCTTTCAGTACTTAAAGGAGTCTTATAAGAGACATGGGAGACCTAGTAGAGCCCGTTACGACAAGACAAGGGATAATGGTTTTGAACTGAAAAAGGATAGATTTAGATTGCACTTAAGGAAGAAGTTCTTTACTGTGAGTGTGGTGAGGCACTGGCATAGGTTGCCCAGAGAAGCTGTGGATGCCCCATCCCTGGCAGTGTTCAAGGCCAGGTTGGATGAGGCTTTGACCAACCTGGTCTAGTGGAAGGTGTTCCTGTTTATTGCAGGGGTGTTGGAATAGATGACCTTTAAAGACCCCTTTTAACCCAGACTATTCTATGATTCTATGTTAAGAACAGTGCTAATGAAGTAAACTAATCTGGGAATGCTAAACTGACACTCATCCTGATGACTGAAGGCCAGGTGCCTGCAGCCAAGAGTGATTCAAAACTTTTTTTTCCAGGCTGTGTCTGAGTTTGTTGCGAGCTCCAGCCCTTGTCTCTGCGTGAGATGGGAACTTTCAGTTTTTGTATGCTGCTACCTTCATTCCTGGAAAATTGAGTTGGTTGGAAATTTCGGTTACAACGGCTAAAACATGTCTGGAAACCGGGGGCTCCTGTATTTCCTCCTGCTGAAGGGCTTCAGAAATTTGTTTCTATTTGCTATCTACCCTGGCTGACCTCATAAAAGATACTCTTTCCTCTTACAGATATTATTTTACAGATTTCTGTTGACATCACACATAGTCTTAAACTCCTTATAAAGTCTCATTTAACATCTTTATTTTAATGTTGTGAGAACAGCAACTGATGGGCCTCGGCTCCTTCACTCCTCTGGCGTTAATGCACATACAGTAATCGCTACTGCTTTCCATATCCTTTCGGATAATGTAGCCTGCACACTTCACTGCAGTTAGCCTCTCTGCTGAATGGTGTGTGTGGAAGGGAAGAGCAGGCTGACATTAGTGGGGATAAATGACTTTTAAAAGTGAGTAAGCAACACAGACTAAAGTGCTTGATAAGGAAGGGACATATTTTTTTTTCCAGCTGGAGGAGCTGCTGTTCTCAGTTGAAGCCATCACCTGCTAAAAGCTTTCAGGACAATAGTACTGGGGATGTTTCTTTTTTATTTCACTGGTGTGAATGCTATTTCCAGTAATATAGTTCTTGTTGGAACTGAAAAGGGCTACTCTGAGCAAAATGAAGTTTGCTTCTGCATCCGGAAGATGAAATTATTATACAGAAACTGAAAACATTTGGAGTAGAAGAATTACATATGACACTGCAAATAATGAGCTATTTTCATAAAAAGAAAGAATCAAAACATTAAGTGTTAACTTAAGAAAGTCTCTTAGGCTTGCTTTTGCATTGTAGGTTTTTTCAAAGGAAATTAGCACATGAGTTTATGTAGGGTTTGTTTTGTTATTCTTTTTCTGGCTGAATTGTTAAGAAAGCCATTTTCAAATTTTATGAAAAATACCAATTCTAAATCACTCGAACCTATGAAGAAACTGTCAATGAAAAATTCTTCAAGTGAGACAGCTTTTACTCATTTATTCTGATTACCCACAGGTACAGAAAAATTCAGTTTTAGTAAATACTGAGCTTTTATTACCCAAGTGAGTCAGGGGTGGGAGACAGATAAATCTTCGATGAGCAGTCAGGTAGCTACAGCAACCTTAAATCACTTCCATGCGATTCAGCAGGGAAACAGGTATAGGCAGCTGCTTTATTCTTGCTAATGTTTCTCTATGTCAATAGACTATCTCACAAATGAGTCAGCAAATTAGCCAGTGTTTACCATTTAAAAACATATTGCTCATCCTTCTGTTTTAGGAAAGGTTTGGTTACATTTAATCCTTCTAATCTCTTGATTGTACAGAATTATTCTAAGGCACGTTGCCTTCCTCCCCACTGAACTCAGCCAACATGACACTATCTTGTTTTTCCTGTAATCAGAAGCTAATGGGGACTATACAAACTGCTCCCTTCCCTCTACCCCATTCTTTTCCACCTCCCTCTGAGGCAATCAAACTGTGTAATCATTAGAGAGACTAATCGAGACAACAGGATTAAGATCCAGAATCTCACTATAAGCCTCCACTGAATAGTTATCTCTAAATAGGCCAAGAACACAAGCATGAGTAAGTCAAAAGTTCCCTGAGAAAATCATAGGTCAAGTATGAAAGAAGGATGTAAGCTTAGTTTTTAGTGACTTCATTAGCTTGCGTGTGGGGCTTCAGCTACAATGCAGAGAGCACATGTACTTCCTTTTTACAAGGGTACGTGTTCTTTTTAAAATTTGCTATCAATCATTTATATTTAGTAGTTGTTTGTGCTGTTTCTTAGCTGCCTTGTAGCATTCACTGCTATGCAAGAATTCTTTTTGTGTGTGTATGTAGCAAAGGTCTAGCGGTAAGCTTTCATGTACGTGAGTGCTTATTCAGCAGAAGATGTCTCAGAACCTGAGGTGTAAAATGAATTAGAAATAATCAAAAGCTTTGTGACATGTAAGGAATACTGTATATAGAGTGCAATTTGAGAAGAAAAGGAGAATCAACACCCAGTTCTCTGTGTCTCTGAGAGAGTGCATCTATGTTGGAATGCTAGTTTTTATAAAAATTTTGTTTAAGCATGATAAGATGAGCTCTGCGTAAGAACTGAAGGTATAAAAGGAAAAGAAAGGATCCACAAAGGCTGAGGGAAAATACCTTTCAGCTGTTCATTGCTGAAGATATTAGAAGTAAATAGTCTGGATTGCCAAAAAATCCTTATAAACATTTATTTATTTATGAGTGAAGGTATGTTTATAGTTGGCCACACTTCTAAAAGAAAATAAATGCATAAAAGAATTTAAAAAAAGAGAAAAAAATACAGTGTTGATCTTTATTTTTATGTGTATGTCTATTTGTGTGAGAATATGAGTCTATGTTATGTGAATGGAAGATGGACTGACTGTGTATACAGTAGTTAGTGATGGGAAGTGGTAAATGTACTGGCCAGACACTAATAAAAGTGCAAAGTTGGTTGTTTGTTTCTTTGCTTGTTTTATTTATTTATTTATTTGTTTATTTATTTTATACTAATTAATTCATGAGTTATTTTACAAATGCGATAGTAATTCAATAAAATTGCTAATTTAGTGCTAGGGGAGTTTATTTCTAGCTATCAGATATTTTACTGTGCACATCTGTGCCATGGAGAATTTTGCCAATATGCTATTATTTCACTCATTTCAATAAATTTGTTGCACAAATATCAAGAGGAAAGAGAGTCCAGGTTGTTAGGAAACTATAGAGCTGCTGTACTAACATGCATAGACATGAGAGGGTATTATAGGCTCTGCTGAGCATTCCTCAGAGGTGTTAACGACTTTAAGCCTGTCAAGAATGTCTCCATTTTGTACAGCAAGGACAATTCAACAGTTTAATAAAAAGGTGTAACATTTCCTACAGGTGAGCTCAAGTGATCAAAGGATATAATAGAGCTTTTGTTACTTCATTCAAAGAATGCATTCTGGAGTTTAACCTTTGCTTTTGATGTAATGTCATCTTTGAATGCTAACAGACTTTTCTAGGAAGGATTAAGTTGTTTGAAGTGTTTTTTGGTCTTTATTTAGGACCTGGCTTTGGAAACTAAAGAAAGTGTGGAGTAACATGTTAAAAATCATAGAAACGCTTTAAACAGTAACATCTAGAAGAATAACTAAAGCTTATGAAGAAGATCAGGACTGGATGGTTGAGTTTGATCATACTAGGTTTATGTTCAACATAGATGTCTAGAGCTTCTCCATATGAAAGAAACCATTTAGATGAGAATATTTGTGAAATGGCACCAGCTGGTCCATTTTAGTGAGCAGAGTGTGTTTGCATTTCCATTTTGAAGTAAAACTTGTAGCACAGAAACTGGATAAATAACCATAAGTAAATAACAGGAAAGCTGAAATTATACAGGCTTAGTATCTCCTCCAACTGTCTGTCAGATGTTTCTGTTCTTGGGGCTGAGATATCTTATTTTTGCCTTGATCCTCACAGGTTTCATGTCAGCTTTTATATTAATATTACCAAGCCTATGAGTGTGGCTGCTGACAACCTGTGCAAAAAAGTCCTTGCACTTGGGGGTGATGAATATGGCATGGCTAACAAGGAATGGTGACTTCTGCTATCTTTTTTCAATCCTATTTCAAATACCTGTTGGATTCCATGGTCATACTTCCACTGTACTGGCAGATGCAAAGATAGAACCCATAATGTCACTGAATTTGCCCAATTTTGCACTGCTCCAAATAAACACTCTTTCTCTACTCACAAAAATGCAACCCAGCAAGCAGAGCATCTTATTTGCTTATGCTGTGCTCATACAGGGCAAAGCACAGATACTGAAAAGTAATATGCAACCTGACTTTTAAATAAATTCAGATGTAATGCTGTCTAAGATTAAGCAAAATATATATGAAAGATGAACAAAAGTGACAGCAGGAAAGAGGTGTTGGTGCTTGGTTTTTGAGTAATGAAGCCAGATACGCAAAGATGGTTAATTCTAGTAGTTATTGCCAATTAATTGATGGTATTGGCTTGGAAGTACAAATACATCTCCATCCTCTGGTTAAGGTGGTTCAGATCTCTTTCAAGAGTGGCTGTCCTGACAAAGAAATCAGAAGGTTTTTGAGGGTTACAGAATGGTTTTAGTCAAGGGTGAAATTAGGGGGGAAATTCAGAAATGGTTTTCACATTTTGAAGCAGCTAGATGGGCTTGAGACAGGCAAGATGATTGTAGCACATTATATCTTCAAAATCTGAAACAGGCATGGGAATAGGCAACATTTAAAAAAGCCCTCTTGCCTGATATTTGCTTGTGTCTCCCGCCTCCAACTTTCCAACACAACAGAGCAAATGGGGAGCCTAGGAAATCAAGAGAGAGGTGCATTTGAGATTGCCAGAAACAACAGCAATGTGGTATGTTTTAAAGTTCAGAGCAAGACTCCCTCTCAAGTCATTGCGTTCAGAGGGCATCTCAGTTTTGCTACAAATATTGGCTTACAGTTGGTGCTGGAACTTCAGTTCAACTAAGTTGTCCCTGGTTGCACATCAATACCTGTCAATTGCCACAGCTCCAAAGTGTTTCATAAATAAGCAGTGGAATTTATTTGTGTCTTTGAAGTATTTCCACACAAATGGAACACAGATATTAGACTCTATTCACTACTGCTGGCTTGGGAAGGTGCAGGCTGTGGGGTCAGGGCAACATGAAGCTCTGCTGAAGCACTGCCATGGAGAGAGCACTGCGGAGATGTTCTGAGTGGAGGTCACAGGTTAGAATGCAGTCCTGTTCAGATAACAGGACTCCCCAAATTTAAGGTATTTGCATACACAGATGAATATTAACATGTGAAATACATTAAGTTGCATTTATAGCATCTCATCCGAGAAACATAAAACTTTCATAATAGATGGGAAAGATGAGAGAAACCCTATCTTTCCTGAAGCCAGAGATTGCAGAATATTGTTCTAAGAGACTTCTCCATAGCTCTTCTGTCAATGCTGGATGGATTACTTGCCAATACAGACATGCTGAATACTGGAGAATAAGTTTAATACATGTGTATACACATATGAAAAATCAGAACATGAGTATTCTGAAATCTGTGGTACAAAGGAATGAATCCTACTACTGCAGTTCTCAAAAAGGCTCCAATACTTTGATTTATAAAGCTTTCTCCAATGTATTACTGTATTCTGTTTTGGACATATTTTTTTTATGACCCGAATATGTATTGCCCAAAATATGTCAGACAACTTATCCAAAACTATTCAGTTGAAATTCTTGGTGTTTGAAAACCAAAAATATACTATGTTCATTTTAGACATCACTTTATTTCCATTTCCATACCTATTAGAGAAAATAGCCATCTACAGGAGTAGAAATAAATTAACATTTATATCGCTGTTACCTGTAATTCTAGTTTTTGCATGAATATATGTTTTAGGACCACATATTAAAAAGTGCTAATTTGCTTCTGCCCATACCAACAAATCCATATATATACTGCTCAAATGAAACAATTTATAATACACAACTTTCAGGAATTATATTGCTTTTAATTGAGACATTATTAACCAGCATATGTAGTGATTCATCTTTATGACCTCTGTGTGTGTTTCATCACCAGTATATTTTTTTTTCCCATTTTATGAAGAGTGGTAGGTTTTTTTATGAGAAAAGACACCTGATCCTGTGAAACCATTGAGGGAATAAAATGAACACATATCCTGAGTGGATGTGTTCTTTATTTTATGAATAAATCTATGCTATAATTTTGCTTATAGAATCATCAATGAATAATAAGTATTGTTCACTTTTTTACATCTTTACTTCTCTAAATAATTAGAGAAATGGACAATTGTCCTGGGTTCAGCAGTAGCAGTTATTTTTCTCCTTCTTGGTAGCTGGTACAGCACTGTGTTTTGACTTTTGGCCTGGGAACAGCACTGATAACACCGATGTTTTTAGTTACTGCTCAAATGTTTTAGTCTGGCCAAGGACTTTCTGAGCCTCATGCTCTGCCAGGGAGGAGGGAAAGCTGGGAGGAAGCAGAGACAGGACACCTGACCCAAACTAGCCAAAGAGGTATTCCATACCACAGCACGTCATGCCCAGGATGTAACAGAGCCACCCGGAAGGGCTAGTTGACTGCAGGGCTGGACGAGGTATCGGTGGGTGCTTGGTCGGGTGGGGTTGGGCGAGTTATCAGTTGGCTGGTGTTGAGGTGTTGTATTCTCTTCCCTTGTTATTTCCTTTATCATTATTATTATTGGCGGTAGCAGTAGTGATTTGTGTTATACCTTAGTGACTAAACTGTTCTTATCTCAACCCCTGGGAGTTGCATTCTTTTCGATTCTCCTCTCCGTCTCTCTGGGTGTAGGGGGAAGGCAAGAAGTAGGGGGAGCGAGTGAACGACTGTGTGACTTATGGCTGACTTTGTTTAAACCACTACAACAATGTTTCTCATCAGACAATGAAAAATCCTGACAAAAATTTGTAAAAATGTCCTTGAGGTCATTGGTGTAATTGCAACTTTCCATGGACTTAGTTAGATTCTTTTGAATTTTAAGAGAAAACAAGAAGAAAACTCTAATCTTTCAAAGTCCATGCTCTACAAGCAGCAACTTGCATGCTTTTCTACTGCAAGAAGAATTTCTTCTATATCTGATCTCTTTTCCAAATCAGCATCTAATATAGAAAGTTGTCATGGTTTAACCGTGAAGTTTAAACCAGAAGTTTAGCTTAAATTTGCGCAATTATATTCACTGGAATTGTTACTGGACATTGAATGGAGAAAAAAAAAATAACATCTGTGGGTCGTGTTTCATTGTTGATTTTGTGATTAACTATTTGAAATTTGGCAATATGTAAAATGCAGTGGCCTGCTGGAGACAAAAACATACCATGTGTATTGGCATTGTGCAGTGTTTACGTGCAGTAACAGTTATTTATCTGTTTCCAAACCTTTCTTTTTCATTAGAGCCAAACTTCTGTCAGTTCAAATTTCAGTTACGGCCTGAGTTTTTGTGTCAAAAGAAGAGTGGTCAATGAAATATATGGTATTTCCAGGTGACTTTCATGGACCTCTAATATTTCTTTGTGTATGAATAAAAAATGACCAAATTTTCAAAGAGTACTAGCAGGTTTAAATTCCAGCTCTCTAGCTCCTGTCTTCTGTCTGGTTTTCATAGAATCATAGAATAGTTAGGGTTGGAAAGGCCCCCTTCAGATACTAGAAGGCTGCTATGAGGTCTCCATGCAGCCTTCTCTTCTCCAGGCTGAACAGCCCCAACTTCCTCAGCCTGTCTTCATACAGGAGGTGCTCCAGTCCCCTGATCATCCTTGTGGCCCTCCTCTGGACTTGTTCCAGCAGTTCCATGTCCTTTTTATGTTGAGGACACCAGAACTGCACACAATACTCCAGGTGAGGTCTCACCTCTTTCGACCTGCTGGTCACTCGCCTTTTGATGCAGCCCAGGATGCAGCTGGCTTTCTGGGCTGCAAGCGCACACTGAAGCCGGCTCATGTTCATTTTCTCATCGACCAGCACCCCCAAGTCCTTCTCCACAGGGCCGCTCTGAATCTCTTCTTTGCCCAATCTGTAGCTGTGCCTGGGATTGCTCCAACCCAGGTGTAGGACCTTGCACTTGTCATGGTTGAACTTCATAAGGTTAGCATCAGCCCACCTTACAAGCGTGTCAAGGTCCCTCTGGATGACATCCCTTCCCTCCAGCTTATCAACTGGACCACACAGCTTGGTGTCATCGTCAGACTTTCAGCGACGAAGATGTTAAACAAGACCGGTCCCAACACTGATCCCTGAGGGACACCACTCGTTACCGGTCTCCAGCCGGACATCGAGCCATTGACCACAACTCTTTGTGTGCAGCCATCCAGCCAGTTCTTTATCCACCGAGTGGTCCATCCATCAAATTGATGTCTCTCCAATTTAGAGAGAAGGATGTTGTGTGGGACAGTGTCAAACACTTTTCACAAGTCCAGGTAGATGACATCAACTGCTTTACCCTTGTCCATCAGTTCTGTACCCCCATCATAGAAGGCCACCAAATTGGTCAGGCAGGATTTCCCCTTAGTGAAGCCATGCTGGCTGTCACCAAGCACCTTGTTGTTTTTCATGTGCCTTAGCATGCCTTCCAGGAGAATGTGCTCCAAGATTTTACCAGGCACAGAGGTGAGACTGACTGGTCTGTAATTCCCCGGGTCTTCCATTTTCCCCTTCTTGAAAATGGGGGTTATATTTCCCTTTTTCCAGTCACCTGACTGCTATGATGGCCAGTGGCTTAGCAACTTCATTTGCCAGCTCCTTCAGGACCCACGGATGGATTTCATCAGGTCCCATGGACTTGTGCGCATTCATGTGATTGATCTTTGCTTTTCCGTCTTTCTTTTTAATCATTCTACATGCAAATATTCTGCTGGGTCTCATTAACATTCAATTTGCAGCAGGAAAACATCCCCATGCACTATGAAAGTTGTATTTAGGAATGTAAACATTTAATCTTGTATGTGTCAGGAAACGAAGTCGTAAGGGAAAGATGAGATTTAGCACTTCTGTTAATCAGATGTTCTCAGTTCACCTCTTAGGGAAAAGAGACACATAAAATAAAGGAGCATTTATGTGTTACTATGAAATTTCAGAGATCCAGAGAAAGAGACTAAAGGCTGAGTGAGCATAATAGGTTGTCCTTTCCTAAAACTTGTTCTGCTGGTCAAAATTAGTGGGCAATTCCAGGAGGGCTCATACTGCTATTGTCCAGACTAGTACTGCTATCTAAATTCTGTGGTTAAATTTCAGTTTAGATTTAGTATTTCACACACCTTGGGTATGGAATAAATTTTCTTTCTCATGCCCACTTCTGGAATTAGAGGTATTAGTCATTCAGTTGCTGCTAAATCGTGATCTTATCTCACGGTTTTTTGCATAAAAATACAACTTCTTTTCAGTCAAACTACTCCACTATTAAACTAAATAACAAAAGGGGAGTTAGGCACAGTCTGCCAAGTACTGGAGAAGAAACACTGTTGAAATGAAGCATACGTGTGTGTGTACGTGTTTGTGTATGTGTATACGTATGTATGCACACAGCATGTAAGGGTGTATAGAAGATGACTGTGGAAGGAAATACTAGGACAACAGCTTTGCTGAGATAGTTTCCTGGGAGATAATCTAATCTAAAGAAGTTAAATGGGAAATATTCTAATTGGAAAAACATTTAACTATTTGCAAATGCTATAACAATATCTGCTGTAAACAGACACTGAATGTGCATCTGATTCTGAGGTTGTATATATGAATGCACAGGTTTCTCTAAGAAAGGTGGAAAGAGGAATTATTTTCTTAGCACACAGAAATCCAAGGCCAGGACATTTTTTGCCCCGTTGCCATTTTTTCTACAATAAGAAATTAAGCAATAAAAGGACAGGATTTTAAATCTTGCAGTTTAACAGTGCTGTTCAGTTATTCATTTTACATACTGATGTTACTAAATTTCTTTACACTGTTCATTCCATGAAGTCTGGTGTAGGCTTCAGATACTGATTTTTAATCTTATGTATTTCATCACTGTATTCCTTTCTGGTAAATATAGTATTTTGGAAGACTTGGTGGTATAGCAATACCAATACAAGTGGAAATAGTAACACTGGATTTTAAGGATAGACTATGCCAGACTTTCTTCCCTGTGGTACCGCCTTGACATTTGGCTGACTGTTTTCATCAGACATGCCAGTAGCAGCATTCAAAATATGAGTGCAGGATCTTGGCCTGTATTTCTGATATTAAACCCTAACCACATGCTACACATCAGGCTGGATGTGTCTGTTTTTCTGAGTCCTTACACACAGAGGACTCCAGAACAAAAGACTTCATTCAGAGAAACATAAATGTAGCTAAGAGAATAGACACTCTTGCCTGTGAGTTGTAGTTGAGTCTTGTTTCTATGAAGGTAATACCTCAACTTCTTTTGGTGAGTTAGGATTTATTGATTTGTTCCCAGGGTAATGTCATGTAATATATCGGTAGGACAAACAACTGGTCAGGAGCAGATGCTGTTTTTTCAAGAAAATTTAAAAATCTTGGATCTAAGAGCTTGAAGCCTGGAAACCAGCAGGTAGAAGATCAGAGACCTCCCCATATGGATAATGTTTATTGAAATTGACATACACCCTCTGAACATGATGCTGTGGAGCAAATTTTTCCTTTTTGGCACCACCCTCCTCCCCCATTAAATGACAAACAAATTGTGTAATTTTGGTTGTTACCCTTGAGGAGGTAGGGCATCACCTTACAATAGCAGCCTTCCAGTACCTGAAGGGGGCCTATAGGGATGCTGGGGAGGGACTCTTTGTCAGGGACTGTAGTGACAGGACGAGGGGTAACGGGTTAAAACTTAAACAGGGGAAGTTTAAATTGGATATAAGGAGGAAATTCTTTCCTGTTAGGGTGGTGAGGCACTGGAATGGGTTGCCCAGGGAGGTTGTGAGTGCTCCATCCCTGGCAGTGTTCAAGGCCAGGTTGGATGAAGCCTTGTGTGGGATGGTTTAGTGTGAGGTGTCCCTGTCCATGTCAGGGGGATTGGAACCAGATGATCTTGAGGTCCTTTCCAACCCTAACTATTCTATGATTCTATGATTCTATGATAATCCCTCCTGTCAGCAGATGTTGAGTGGGACAAAAGTACAGACTCAAGATAGCAAAGTACAACATCACTCCAGGTTTGATGAGGTTTTGCTGAGTCTAAGCCTTAGATGATGCACCTCTTTCTTTCTGTGCAGCAGTGTTCTCACATAAAATGTAGGGTTGCAGATTTCCAGTGATGAGGGATAGGCTTCTCTGGAGCCTGCTGTATATCTGTAACATCAGCATGGGTTATTAGACTTCTTTGCTCAAAGCGGGCAGGCAGCAACACCCAGAAATGCAATTTTCCAGCTGCTTTCACCCCATTAGAGCACTAAAAGAAGGTCAGAATCTCCTTTGTGTTCCTTACTGAGTCAGTTTGGGCTCTGAAGGGGTGTCCAGTAGTCTGCAGAAAGGTAAGGGTCTTCAAGAATTGTTTCTGACATAGCCATTCACAAAGAAGGATAAGTGAATCTTTACACTCTATTATTTACTTTTCTTATGAGATATTTCAAGGTCCTGCAGCGTCCACATATGGCACATGAGCAAAGCATGTCACTGAGGTGAGCTTACATGATTATGCTAAACCTCTTCTCTCACTCCTTATGTGAAGCTGAGGTGCTGCAGACTTCACTGAATATTCAGTAAAATGAATTTACCCTCTTCTATCAGACAGATTCAGTAACAAACACAGATTTAAATAATGCCATTAAGTAGCTGTTTTGTGTCACAGGTCTAGTCTTCTAGCTCAGTTACAAAACCAGAGGTGCTGCTAATGTTCACAATGTGAACGAAGTCAATTCTTGTCATAGAAAATATCAAAGGCTGATAAAGAGAGAGGCCTGTATGGCCTGAGAAGTTGGATTGAAGTTCCTTGTCCTGTGGCACAGGGTCTCTCCAAATTCCAGTACACAATCTTTTTGAGAACTGCTGACTGATAGCAGTCTTGAGATGCTGCAAGTTTTGGAGAAGTTAATGTCCTGGCTTAAGTCTATTCTGGGTCTTTGGGAGAGCATGTCAGGAAGGCAGTGCAACAAGGCCGTGTGTTTGTTGCCCTAAATTGCTCTGCAATGTTCCTTTATATTGTTAAATAGCTGTTCCTACTAAATAGCAGACTAGTGTTAGATGCTGTTCTTAAACAAGCAGCCCACTACTCCTGCAACTGACGTTGCCAAGCAGCATTCTGGTAGCATTAACAGGAGCAGAAGAGCTGATAAAGTTTGTAACGTGCTTGTGACCTCCTGGGCTAAAAAGCAAATGTTGAAACTCAGAATTTAAGCAGTGGTTTACAAAGTCACACACAAACCGTTTGGGATCTCTGTCTTGTTTACTCAGATACATCACTGTTTTCTAACCAGTGCTTTTGAGAAACATTAATTTAAAAGTAGCTGCCTGTAGAGTGTTTTATCTGTTCTAAGGGAAATTAAAGTAGGAGGTATTACTTCGAGTTGGGTCATTCTAAGGAGCTTTTCATCATAGCTTCTTTCTGACAAAGTAGGGCAATTCTGGGCAATGTGAGAGGATAAGGGGAGATGAGAGAGACTATAAAGCTTTCCACCTGGAGGAGAGCATTTTTTTCTCCCACAGTTGTGTTAAAACATGTTTTCAGCTTCTGTGATTTTTCCTAATCCCGTGTGTTCCTTTCAGCTGTTTCAGCATGCAGAGCATGTTTACAGACAAGATAATGCAGGCAGGATCACTAGCTGGTCATGAGAGTTATTCATAGATCTCTGTATAAGTAAGGATAAAAAGAAGAGTTTATTTTCTTGACAAGATTCACTGTGTTGTAGGTAAATGGAGTAGGTTTAGTGTGTTGTCTTAATCCAACTCTTACAAACAAGCTATTTATTCAGCAAATCTCTTGCAGTGGATTAAAATCTTAACTTTTTGAGTCCTTTAGCATGAAGATAAAATCACAGAGGTAGCCTTGAAACTGTTTCTTTGTGGTATTTAAACATTTGAAAGGATGTTTATTTAACTTAAACCAAGATCTAAAGAAAAAGGTTTTATAGTATAAAAAATTGAACATAATGGCAAAATATTTGAGGTAAAAATATGTATTACTTAATTATTATAATACATGGGAGTATTAATGGAGCATTTCTAATTGAGAGCTAAAAAATAATACTCACTTAGGACTTTTAATAGGTCAAGAAAGAGCTACTGACAACTCAGGGTAGCACTTTCTTGTATAGACAAATGATTGAACTAGTCCTTTGATCAAATTCATCTTTCTACCCCCAAAATTCAGAGTCTCCTCTGCTTTTACGATGTCTTTAATAATTAGGTTCTCTCCTGATGAAATTTCTTCTTGTCTTCTTTTTTACCTTTTGGGTAGATTTTCTGTCTTTCTGCATGCTAGAAATACATTATTGCTTTATGCTGAGGACTTTTTCTACAGAAGCTTGCCACAACGAATAGCTTACGACATTTGTTTTGAGACACATTATAAAAAATCTCAGCTGTGTTAAGAAACGTGCTTCCCTTTCAGAAAAGGTGAATATTCTTCTCTACGTAACAAAGTTATGCTCACACAATGAAGAGTGAAGTTCATGGAGGTGAGGTATAACTACAAGTATGTATTCAGACTTGAAGTCAAAAGTTTGAGATCTAAGCCATATAGTAGATAGAAGCGAAGTTGCTTTTGCTAAAGTAATGTCTTACTGTACATCCAAATAGGAGACTCTGGAAATATTTCAGGAAATAATCCACAATTCCAGCGATTATTTAAACATTGGTGGGTTCTAAGTTTCAAGAAAGCCAAGAGGATATACAACAGAGCTCCAAAAGAAGACAGTGGTAAAACACCATACCACAAAGCCTGGCCAGGTTTTTTTTGGTGCATCAGAAAATGCTTTCCAAAGCTAAACTAGCTTTGCTTAGATTTTATTCTTGTGCCTGTTGGTCACAAAAGCTCTTGCTTTCCTTGTCCAACCTGTGGGTTAACAGATTTGACCCTTTTTTGGTCTCTTATTTTCTTGCAGAGATTATGTAAGTAGCAAACCACAGCTTCAGAGGTGGCATGTGAATAATTGCTTTTGAGCTGTTGGAGATGCCAATCTGGCACACAGGAAGGTGCCTGCTGAAGAGTGCAGCCATGCTAGGAAAAGTCATCATTCCCTTCCTCAGCTTTTTTGTAGGCAGGGCAGGGAGATTCCAGTACCCATTAGGCTTTTTGTTCACTATCACTATCACTCATAAGCAGCTGTCACATATCGTATTTTCCATCCTTTCAAGCATCAGATGTGGTACTACTGAATAGCTGCAGCGCATTGATTCTGGAGCGGTGGTTACACTGGATTGCTGAGTGACTATTAGCTGTGGCAGGTCGACAGACTTCTTCCCAGTAGTACTCCTAAGGGGGTCCTCAGTAAAGAGGCAGAATGATTTTTGAAGTTTCTTTTCCTATCTGACTGCCAAGAGCTTCCAAAAATAACCCCTATTGCTCCTGCTATTAGATCTGAGGCTGGAGCTACGCACTTGGGGAGCGTTCACTGGGCTCAGCGTGGATCCTGGCATTTCAAAGCCAGTGCTGCTCCATGTGTAATTCAAGCAGAAAAGTACTTACACCCCTTGCCCTGCAGTGGGCTTGGCCAGCTGTCCTGATGAATTTACAGCCTTTAACGTTTCACAGCTACTTAACATTAAGCATGACTCCTCCTGACCCCCAGCCCGCCCAGGCTGGAATAACAGGCCATTCAGTGCCTTACCTAATTGTTAAGGCAAGATAATAATGAGAGTAAAAGAGACACGAAGACAGATCATGCTTAAATGAACACAGGGGAGCTTAACCAGCAGGAATAAGAATAACTAAGATCTTGTGCTTATTGTTTGCATAACATTCTGCTTTTATAAATGCAGCTTCCTATCAACACTTCAATCACGCTTACAGACACACAGAAAAGGATGAATGCAGATACTTGTGACACAGTAGGGATGACTGCACAACATAAGCTGAGCTGCTGTGTATCTTTTCAGAACAAGGAAAAAAATCCTGTACACTCTTTTTTTCCCCAAAAGGCCTCAGTATAGAACTGCAGTTTTTTCAAAACGTAGCCAATTTAGCAACACAAAGGAAATAAAAATTCATCTTTGTACATCTAAATTTATTTTAAAACTGACACTGCAGAAGCAAGGTCTCTATAACTTATAAAAGCAATATTCTAGCCTTTTTTGGGTTCCTTAAAAGTACTTATCGAGATGAATGAGAACAGTGGTGTGTAATTTCAAATATGTAATTGCTTTTCTCTCTAGCTTTCTCGAAGCATTTTCAAGGTCACCCATAAAAACGGACAGATAAACCTATAATCCAAGTCTTCTGGTGTTCCATGCTAGCGCCTATTACTCCCTGAATAAAAATCTTGTAACTTCTTGTTCACTTCTACTTTTTCCCTCTTCTCAAAAGAGAATACGAAAATCCTACCAGTTTGCATATGATGTCATAGCATTAAAACTCCAAGTGACCATGGAACAAAATGCACTTACACGTATTTTGAAGAACAGCTGCAAATGGATGAAGAACATTTATTTCCTTGTCATCCACAGTGTGTATCAACTCTGGTTTGCTACTTCAGTCTCATATGTAGAGAATGGGCCTGTTGAGAAGGGCTGCAAAATTTGAGCTTGTGTCCACTGTGTGGTAACTGCAGGCTTGCTTTAGGGGGTGGCTGCCTGCACTGAGCTTGTCCTCCCCTCTGCTTGGTCTACATACTGCTTCAGTATTAGGAAAAAAATTACGTTAATTGTCACAACTCAAGAAGATTTGCAATATCTTAAAAGGGCCTGAAGAGCAAATTTCCAGTTTTGCCTTGGTATTTCCATATCACAAATTAATTCTCACTGTGCTCTGGCACTTTGGTCTAACCTTGGCAGTCCTTGGAGTGTGTGACTGCTGACTTGTCTTCTGCTGGTTGATGACAACTGCTGCATGCTCACACAAGGAATCAGGAAGCAGAATACTTCTCAGCTGCACTTGGCATTGCAGAGAAGCAGCCGCTACCACAGCAGCACTTAACTTCACCACTTAGGTGCAGAATGGCTAGTTCACTATGATCGTTATAATTCTGTGGTGAAGCACACTGGTCTGAGTCACATTTGAGTCCTCTCCCTGCACTGGTGGCAGAGAGTTATGGAGCTTTGTTCAGGTGATTCAGTCTTCTGGAGATTATGTATTCTACATAATCTCTAAATACTTGCTTTAATTTCCTTAGATAACAGGACACCTTTCTTCAGATCATTTTAAATGTCAGGGAAGCCAGGAAATCTGATTACATTCTCACCATGTAACTCACTTGGGATTTGCTTCTTTTTTGTTAATCTACTGAGCAGGAAAATCTGCTTCCATGATGAGCCACCAGGTACCAGATTGGACGTGGCTTTGAGCAACCTGGTCTGGTGGAAGGTTTCCCTGCCCATGGCAAGGAGGTTGGAACTAGATGATCTTTAGGGTCCTTTCCAACCCAAACCATTCTATGATTCTACAACTGTTCCAGGAGGGATTTCAATTTTTTTTTTGCGCTACAAAAGCAAGAGGCTTACTGGACCATCATAATTTTCCAAATATTTGGCAACGTTGCAGTGTACGGCTTATTTCTGAATAAATGTGTGTAGGAAGCCCAGCTGTTTTGTACACACTTCAGTTTCTCTGACGCTTTATAACTGTATGTAGGAAACCTGAAAAACTGGCTAGAAAGGCAAACTGAATAGAACTAAAGAAGTGGAAACAACATAGATTTTTCTACTAAGGTCCCTTTGGCACCTTTACTTCTTTGACTGTAAAGAAAGTTTGAAAAGAGTAATTCTTTGGTAGCCAGAATTTATGTTCAGTACCAGAGGTCCTCTACACCATCTCTTCTGGCGTGCGTAAGTAAACGCTTTCTAGGACTACAGGACAGATGCATTCTCTGTTCAGCTATCTGCATGTCTGTAAGTGATCCCACATTAAGTGTCTAACTATATTACATCCAGTCATCAATTCCAACAACAGCAACAACATCATAATAATGATTACTATTATTATTAGTCATTAAGAACACATATTGCATCTCAGGTTTGCCACTGGCTATTTTTTTTTCATCTCATAATGCACCAATAGGTCCAGTTTTCCTCTAGAAATCTCAGAATTGCTAAATATTCTTCAACCTGGCAACGTACGTCTGCTATTATGATCAACAACGGTATTCCAAATGGAAATCCACTAACAAAAACTGCATGTGAGTACAGGTTACCAGTGAGGGTTCTTCTGGAGCACTACTTGTTTCCTATTTAGTATCCTACTCTGATCTACCAGAAATCTGATTCATTAATCTTCTAGACATACTGGAAAATCCCATCTATTTTAATAACCACAGGAGAATAGAAATGGTTGAGGGTCCTGTGATTATGATTGATCTTTGTTAGGTAATCTATGGAAGACACTCTATTAAATTATGTTGATTGACAGTATTTGAGTTTGTAATGTTCAGTTAATTTTTTTAAGGGTTCCAAAGTCTGGATTGCTGTCGATTAGCATTGTTATAAATGGATATAAATATGTTCCACAAACTGTAACAAATTGAACTTTGAAATTTTTGTGAGTGAAATTATTCTTAAATCAATTATTCATAAGTAGTTCAAACTATGATCAAGTTTAATGCAATGCCTACTCAACAGAAGTAGGAGAGCTATTGAGAAAGCCTTCTTTGAAGAGACAGTTTGCCTTGTTTCATGGTAATCCTAAATTGATTACTAGCCATATTGCTCTGATTTTCTATTATATTTCATGGGCTTTCCTTATGTGACTTATATTTCATTTGCTGGCATGGATTTCAGTTATAGATTTTAATGAATTTGGCAAGGGAAGTCCAAATAATTCTCTTCCATTGTGGCTGTAGCCAAGGGGAGCCTTATAAATTGAAACTGTCAATAATTTTTAGTATTGTTTTCCACTTCCCTGAAAAGCTATTGCTCCTTCTAAACAGAGATTTAGGGAACTGTAAAAGACAAAACCTTCATGGCTTGCTTTAGGAGTAGGTGCGAGGCCATTACCTGGAAGTCAGCTACCCTTCACAAACTGTCTGGCATTTGGTCTCAGTCTCCATTTTGAAGTCTGTAAAATGACTAGTATTTCAGAAAGTAGCATTAAGTTGTCCTTTCTGTGTCTCACGGCAAGCACTGTGATGACAAAATAGTGCCAGTAGATCTCTGGAGGCAGGTGACAAAAAGATCCATAGTGTTGCAAGAAAAGAGGAAGACATCATTGCAGATAACATCCACTCTGTTCCTGGTCATGTAGGAGTGTTTTGTCTCATTTCTGTTCTCTAAACTCTGGTCAGTAGAAGAGGATATTTTTTAAGAACAGTGGGTTTTGCAGGGAATGTTTTCAAGGTTGAACAGGGATTGAATTTTTTTGCATTTCATGTTTTTCAGAACATTCAAAGCTATTTCCAATGCATGGAAATTCTTTCTTGTCGAGGACTGGAGAAAATTGAAATTTCCAATTCCATTCAATCAGCTTGGCAGAAAAGGAGCTTTTGTCTGAGATGTTTCCTGTGTTAGCTACTAGTGTGCTAACCCTAAACAAAAAAGGGACAAGAAGACACTGATATTCTATCTTTTGAATATTTGTCTACTTCCAAAATCAGATGACACAGTGCACCTTCACAAGCCAAGTTAATCAATTTAATTATGAGTATCTTGAGGGGTTTCATTCTATTAGAAAGAGCCTGCTTACATCATGCTTTTCCAAAATAATCCTATCAGTGCATTTACTCAAGCAGATGAATCTTGAGCTGTCCTCTGGGCTTCAAAAAATATGTAATAACTTGCTGTAATAATATTAACAGAGAAGTGGGGAAAGGTTCAGTTACTAACACTACACAATCCACCTCAAACCTTGTTTTTTTAAATATTTTTTCAATTCAGAAGAGTAATTTAAGGATAAGACATTGTTAGCTATCCTGCCTTGCTTGGGGCTTTGCTGCAGACTGACAGGTCTTTCTTCTTCCATAGAGTGAATGCTCTAATTACACCTACTGTAAGTCAGAACTACACTACTACAGCATCAATGCAAATGTCAGATGTCTTTTCACTTTAAACTGTCTAATCTCTAATAACAGCGTCTCATTTTCAGGAAGAGTTTTTAGGAAATTTCTTTATATTTAGATACCCTTTATTTGTCTCCTTCATCTTTATGTCACTAATTGTGTTCTGTATCATATTTCTTTTCTGAGGTCTGAGTGTAGTGCGTTGAAAGTTTATATGCTAATTGCCAAGGTCAAAAGAAAGAGAAAACACGCTCTGATTGTTTAATGACAAGTAGAGTGATTTGAAACAGAAGTTTAATGGAGTGCTCTTTGTCTGTTCATAAAAGTACTAATTCAGGGACACTGAATGTCTGCAATTTAATTCAAACCCATTCAGTATACTGCAACAGGTTTAAAAATACTTTTTTGTGACACAGGTTCCCGTCCTTGCTTCTGTACAGTTTGAAAGCTTGGTGAAAGCCTCACAAGCAACTTGGCCTGATCATGCAAGCCTTTGTTCGGAAAGCCATCTATAATGCTGCTCTTGCATATGCTTGTAAAGCTGTGCTCTTTGATATTTTTTTTTTCTGCTGCTAAAAGCCAGTGTCTAAAGCACATGAATAGATTTTCTTGCTATTTCTTCATCTCTGTCAAAGATGATGACTATCTTTGGTAAGTGTAAGAGAATTCAGAATTGGCTTGTTATCATTTCTAACTGAGCACCAGATCCTGCCTTCACTGAAATCAATACTTATTTACAATACCTCAAGTAGAAGCAAGATCTGTGTTGCTACATAAAATTTCATTACATTACATAGTATTGAATAAACTTTAAAACACTGCATTGAATCATAGGGTATTTTGCAGAACAAGAACCTTTTTGATCATAGCCAATTCTCTTCTCATTCTGTTCCTGAAAAAAAAAAAAAGAAGAAAAAGAAAAAAGTAATTAATCCAGTTTCTTTACTTATTTATATCTGTTTTCCAGAAATAAGTATACTAAACCTGTTTTGATCAGTACATGGATCACCCATAACTTATTACCTTAAATATACTGGAAATGAGCAATTAAATGCTGCCCTTTCAACTGGCTTAAATGGCATTTTTAATAGCATATCTCCAATCTGGCTACTCAGTAGGAATAGTATGGTTCAGTTTGTATAAATAGTGTTCAAACACCCTTCATATAATGTTTCTTCTTGTTCAAAGTGATAAATGTGCATGCAAATATTTTCTTGTGTGTGTGTAGTACATGTGTGTGTTAGAGGGCTGTATCTTGCTAATTCTCTATCTAAGACTAATTTCCAGAAAATAAAATAGTTTTCTATTTCTCTTTATCCTCATTAGAGCTATGTTACAATACCATTCCGCTGTTCCCTGTACTGTCCTGGTACTTTGGCTTTCAGTCTCAAGTATTAGTGGTTGGGGTAAAATTAAAGGACTGTGGATTTTTTATTTTTTTCAAGAAAAAGAGCCCGTTTCTCTTGGCTCTCAGCCCATGAAAATATAAAATGTAATATGAAATGCTCATATGCAAAAATGTTGTTGATCTGCTGTTACAGAGCTGAATGCAGTACTGCCCGTGGGTTCTCACGAGAGTGAAGGGGGAGAATCACTTCCTTCAACCTGCTGGTTATGCTTCTTTTGATGTAGCCCAGGCCATGGAGCAAGGTCTGTGGGTTATGGCAATCCCAAACAGAGAATGGGTTGAGAGCAGCCCTGAGGAGAAGGACTGAGATGAGGCCCAGACAACAAATTTAAAGTTAGAACTAATCTCACAAATCAGTCTTATCTGAACAAGGGAATGTTCAGTTCTGGACTTCTGGACTGAGTCCTTTGCAATCTTGAGAATCAGAGGCAAGGAAAGTCATGCTTTTCCATTTGGTATCGCAATTGCCAAAGCAGATAAGCCTCTTTCCAGCTGTCAGTGGCTCAATTACAACATTTGACAAAAAATAATTTTCTCAGCAAAAGAAAAAATATAAACACTCTCTTTGACACTTGTTGATGTCACAGTTGAGTGGTATCTAAATGCAGATTTAGAATCATATATAGTGGTGCTGAAGTGCAGAAACCTACATTAGTGTTAACAGATTTTTAACAGTCAGACCCATAGTTCAATTACACTATTAGGATATATTGGAAGCTTAGGGAGTTGGAGGTATTGGCATTGGTATCTTTCCTTTTTTCTTTTAACTTTTTTTTTTTAATTTTAAGAAACAAAAAATAAACCTAAAACCTGCTCTGTACATACATTTATTTTTATCATATACATTTGTAAACAATATTTAGTCCACAACTTTGTAAAGTAGATAAAGGTGACCTTTAAATGTGGGTATTTTTTTTTGGTGGCAAATCTTTAAATGCCATTATGTTATAGGTACAAAATATTTCCTTGAGAAAGTACCATGCAGCCCACCAGAGAATTTATATGTAAGTGAAAACTGTGAGAGCCACTGGAAAAGCGTGTCTTTACATTTCAAGTGGGCAGGCAGTTTCAGAAAAGCAAGCAGCTGGTAGAGACATTCAGGATCAGAACAGCTAACCTAAGCAGCAGCTCAGCTATGCTATTCTCTGGCATTTTAATTGTACTGTTATGTAATTTTTAAACAGCCACATCATTATGCAAATGTTTTTTAAAATGCACAACCTTAGGTACCTTAGCTAACCATCGGGGCTTGTCCACTGCTGGAATTGTTACCCCTACTCTGTCTGATAATGATTAAACATAATGTAAGAAATTTAAGGGTTTAGGCCAAATAATTGCTACAGAAGGTCTTCCAAGGGCACCCCCTCTCTGTCTCTTGCTCTGTTAGACACGATTTTCTCATGATTAAAATTCAGGTGCAGACTCCTTAATCAGGCACAGAGAAACAAGAATTATGCTTGTGCTGGGCTGACTGCGTGGGAGAGTTGGCGGTTTGCTCTGAGGACAGGTACTGTTGCTGCTACCACATGCTTCCTCTTGGATTTAGACAGCAGTGGTTACTGTGGGTCAATGCAAGCATTTGTAGTGCTAGAAGGAGCCTTCTCTTCACTTGACTGTATGAAGATGGGTTGACCCCTGCAGTTGCTGCAAGCTGAAAGTAAGCTTAGTCCTGGCCTAGTTGTAACTGCAGCAGAAGCAGACATGCTGGTATGTGCAGCATCTGAACATGAAAGTTCAGACAAATTTGCAGAAAAGTGCAGAGAACAGAGCCAGATGAAAACTTGGGATGCCATTGTCCAAAACAGTCTTGCACACATAACTACACAAAATCAACATTTTGAGGGAGAAGGGTCAAGGTAGTCCTTCCAAAACATCTTATGACATTTTTCAATAGCTACTTGAAAACATGTGTGTGCCTGTGTGTATTTGCATGTGCTGGAGAGGGGCAGTATACGCAGGACACACTTAGCTGGTGAGTTAAGTTTGAGAGCTGCACTGGAGATTGCCCTGAAACAATTATTTGGAAGGAGCTTTGCTTCAGATCCTTCTTTACAAAGAGACCCCCATGTGATATGGACATACCCACACAATGGGACTGTACAAGTGTGGAAACGGTGTAAGCAACACATTGCAGAATCCTCTGCAAAGCTGTCCCTGGGGAGGGGGAGCTTGGGAGGACACAGGCTGATCAAGAGGCCATCCCAAAAGCTCCAGACAGTGTCTCTGCAAGGGAAGTGTCCCCTTGCATAGGTGCCATTAAGGACTGTCCTTGTGGTGTACTCCTGCTTCTTGCTGATGGAGAGGCTCTTGCAGCCCCTCTTGCTATCCAGGCAGGGCTCTTGAGCGAATCTGAGAGGCAGATGATTCTGTAGCAGGCACGAGAATGCTTTTGCACTGCTGTACTGTTGGGCAGCAGGAATAGTTGACGAAATGCTCATCCTATAATTCATCTGTTTTCCCCTTGATGCTTGAGTGGTGCCTGATACCCAAACATGCAGAACAAACCATTGCCTGCAACGAGAATGCTGTCACAATGTTTTCCCTCCACTTTTTAGCTTGAGCTACATGAATTGTCCAAAAAATGTAGCAGGAGGATTTCACAGAAAGAATATTTCTTGAATACATTTAAGTTATATAAAAGGATTATTAAAAGGATTTTAAAAAATCCTATGAAAGGATTTTTATTAAAAGGATTTTTTTTAAATCCCTTTATTACTCATATTTGCCTCTGTATGCAGGTTTGTGTGGGCATTTGTATGCATTTATACCCGTCTTTGCGTAAATTTTATAACTAAGACTTACTGATATTACAAGAGTTTTCATTAAGACAGCTTGATGTAGAAGTTTGTGTACATTTAAGGAAAAGGCACTTTTATAAGGAAAGAATTCTCCACAGTTTGTTAACTAAGCAATAGAGTCATGTTGGCACGAGTGTACTGTCATCCTCAGCAACATAAATGCTAGGAGTGAAAGCTCTGTTTAGAAAATGAGGCTATATTTTTGAAAGGCAAGTGGTAGCTAACATTTGTTTGCCTTTCCAGCAAGGATAGTGAGTTCTCAGCAGAGAATATGCCAAACTGACCCAAGCAGGCCCTAAGTAAGTGCTGTAATTTCGGTAACTGGGAAATCTGTCAGGTGATGAGAAGAAAACCAGTGTAAGTTACGTGCAGAAACAGCGAGGTTGGGAAAGCTGCGCCGAGCCTGGAGAGGAGTCTCAGAGGACTGCGAGACATCGGCAGGTGGCAGCATCGTCCCAGCATGGCAAGTTTTCCCACCACAAGTTTTGCATATGGAAAGTTCTTTGACCTTTCATACATTTATTGTCACCCGGGTTGAGTGGCGCTGGGTGCAAATAGTCCGCCCCTCCCTCAGTGTTTGCCTGTGACTGGGTCTGGTAATTAGAGATTTCCAACTCTCCGAGCTGCTCGACTAATTTGTTCCACTCGTTGTTTTTGTTACGTGACACAAACTAAATTCTCCAGCTTGTATTTACATGAGCCTGTTCTCAGCCTCACACAGGGAGGAACCAGGCTACAGTCCATTGTAGCTGTGTGAGGATGGGTTTATGCAAGTGTGGGGTGGAGGTGAAGAGATTCAGGCTCATTCCTGGCTGTAATGAGCCTGAGTTTGATGTTCAGATCCATTATTCAAGTACCATTGTTAAAATCAGTAACCGTGCAGAATTTCAAGGGCAGTCTTTTAGAGGGATTTCTAAAATAATCTGTTTTGTCTGTGCTAGCACTTCTGGCTGCTAAACACATGCACATAAATGTAAGTGTTTGTTAGAGGTAATGTTATACCTGTACACTTAAAATGAGGGAATGGTCCTGACCTAGGCATTGCAATCAGCCTCCTAGTTCTGACGTCAAATAGCAGCTTTCAAGGAGATTTTCCTTTTTTCTGTGTCCCCTTCTTCCTTCCCCCTGATTTATGAAATACACTTTCTGAAGAAGGGTACTTCTTTTCAGGTTTTATCAGACTCAGGAATCAAAAGTCAAGCCCAAGATAATGAATCCTCTCCAGTTTCAACTATTCAGTTCACAGTGAAGTTAGTTTATCTTCAACTACAAACCAATTAGACGTGCACCCTGACACACTGGTGAAGTGGTAGTATTATTTTTGCTTTTGATTGTTTTAAATCTAACTGCTACTGTAGACACAGAATTATTCAACCTTGATTAAACATTTTCAAGCTGTCTCACTAAGCCAATCATGTGCGCATACATTTTCACACACCTTTCTCACAGTAAATTAGTAACAATTGCTTATATGGTTAATAGTTCAGAAAATGAAGTTCTCCCTTCTGAGGTGTATTGTTACTGCCATAATGTACACCCCAAATTGACACTACATCATTGTCTATGCAGGTTCTACTTAAAGTGATGGTAGACTGAAGCACCAGGATTCATTAAAGCAGGCAGAGTTTCTCATTAAATGTGTAGATTGACACTCAGAACTGACTGTCATTTGTTTTTTTTTTTTTGCAGCTGTTTTTTTTTTTTTTTTTTTTTTTGCAGCTGCTTTTTCATGCCATCAATGCTTTATTTGGAGTGAAACTTTATCACCCGGTGGCTGAGAGGTAGCTGATTTGTGGGGGGAAAAAAACAAGTAGAAAAATATTTTGCATTATTATTTTTTCTGGAAAAGACAACTGGAAGCTTTTCAGGTTTCAGTTCTTGATCTTGTCTTCTCCTTATTTTTTTCTCTGTGTCTAATTTATACCCTGAACAATGTATGCTATCTGGTTTGCAATGTGCAGTGTGTACCTGTACATTTGTTTTCTAAAGGGAACCGAGTTAGTTCTCATCAATTTTCTAATATAAACTCCTCTGCAGAGGTGTTAGCAAGTATATTTCATTTTAACTGTGCCCTGTAAATCCTTCATGGAAAATTCCAATTAATATGGCTATGCAGCAAGCTGGGCCAAAAAATTAACTGATCTGTTCTTCCTCAGTAAAGTGACTTGATGAATACAGGAATGGAACAGACTCAATACAAAAATACTGTTTCTCCTCAAGGAGCTGGAGTCACCAGGTGCCACTGTTTTGCATCTCAACATAAAAATCTATAAGACTGCACCTTCTGGTATTAACAGATAACACCAGAATGCTCTACCCCATGGCAATTTGCTGAGATGCAAGATATCAATGCCCTGAGACTCTCAAAAGATTTTTTTTCTTTCCATAAACATGGGACCTCAATCACTGAAGAGCAGAACTTGAGGAAGACTCTCTCACCATGAATCAGCCTTCAGGGGGAATGCTGAGTTCAGGAAGAGATATTATTCATGGGGGACATTCATGAGATGGAGAACTCGGAAGGGAGATCCTTCCAAAATGGAGGGAAATCTTCAAAGAGTGCAGTTCCTTTGTTAAGGACATAAAAAATATGAATTGCATGGAATGCTGAGTGCATGCATAACCTTGTGAGAAAAAGTCTTCACTGCAGGGGGAAGCAAGGGCATGCTGCATCTGCCTTCCATGTTATAGCCTGATGGCCTCCTGGGTGAGTCCAGGAGAGGTGTATACAATGTTTGGCTTTTATTACACATCCATACTTCTGGAACATATTTCACAGTATCTCAGAGTAGTCAAAGTTAGATAGAATCTCTGATGGTCATCCAGTCCAACCTCTCAGCTCAAGCAGGGCCATCTAGACCATGTCCAGACAGCTTCCGAATACGCTCAAAGATGGCAACCCTGTAACCTCTTTGGGCAACCTGTGACAGTGCTTAGTCACCCTCAGAGGCAGAACTGTGTTTCAGATTCCAAATGTTGTCTCTGGTCTTCTCACTGGGCACCGATGAAAAAAGCCTGGCTCCATCCTCTTTACACCTTCCTCTCTCAGGAATTTATATACACTGATGAGTTCCCCCGTGAGCTTCTAGTCTCCAACCTGAACAGTGCCATCTCTTTCAACCTCTCCTCATAGGAGAGACATTTTAGTCCTCCCATCATCTTCGTGGCCCTTACAGTAGCTTTCATCTCTATTGTACTTGGGACAGACCTGGAAACACTACTCCAGATGTGGCTTCCCCAGAAGGATCACCTCCCTCAGCCTGCTGCTACCATCCCTTGATCACCATCACCAGGAAAACTACATCACAAGATTGACAGAGGTGGGCACTGAGTAGTGTGAGCTACTGTTCCTGGTTCAGGTGAAGCATTAGAAGGCTTTTCACCCCCCTGCTTTTGTGCACCTAATGGTCCTGAGTAGGACAAGGGCCAAAAATGTAACTTTCTGTATTCAGAGGTCCTCAGAGCCCACACATATGGCAGGAGGGTGAACCCTGGACAGATGATTTCAGTATGAAATCTTCTTCCACACACAATTTCCATACAGCACATGTATGGGCTGAAGTCCTGATTTAGTGTCTAATAGAACATCATAGTTTTCTGACTTTTTACATAATGCTTTTCTTCTAAATATTTTGAGAAAGTATGGTACCACTGCGTAGGACAAAATATCCCCAGCCCGTGTTCCCAAATAGAGTGGCCAAAGTCAAATGTGTTTCTTTTGGTAAAAGAAGTGTGTTGAAATTGTGGTTATGTAATTTTTCATGGCATTATTCATTGCGCTTTTTTGAAATAGAATATTCACAAAGTCTTTCAACCCCATAATAAAGAAAGAGAAAAAACTAAAAAGACTTTTTTCCTAAACTTTTCACATAATAAAAAATGAAATCTAAGTTAAAAAGGAACAACTCAGGAATATAAAAAGCCAATTTCTACAGGAAAATGGCCTTATTCTAAAAGAAATTTTCCCAGTTCAGACCCCTCAGATTTCATAAACCCTCATAAGTTAAGCTTAACCATGTGTTAAGAAGTCAGACTGATGCTTAAAACTTGTTCCACTGACACTCGTCATGCTTTTTCCTACCAAGATTTGGATCTGCACAACACTTAATACAAGTGCTACTTATGTGTTTGTAACTTTAAGTCAACAAACATAATAATATACTAACGCTATTATGCTCTATGAACATAATGTGAGGAACTGAGAAAACAACATTTACAGAATATCTTCTGAAAATATAGTAATTGGGAAGTGGGTGTTTTGGAAGGATGAAGTTATGAGGAAAATAATGTAACAGAAATATTAACATTACAACATTTAGAAATTAAGTAACACCTTTCAGGAATAGATTTCCGTGTGTTGGTTTATGTATCCGAGTTTCTTCCACATTGACCACGTCTGTTTTAGTTGTTTAGACTGAGCTTTAACAGAAAGTGACTGAGATGGACCAAAAAGTGGCTCAACCTGAATGGGCTCAAGCTCACCGTTTTCATGTCACATTGAGATGCATTATAATCACCAGACTGCAGGGGCTGGCTGGGAAGGACTGATTCTCAATTTTCTTGTTGAAGCTGGGCAGCAGAGCAGTCATCAATGCAAGATCTTTGGCTTCAGAGTAAGTGAACACAAGAGGGTGTATGAGTTGGTAGCAGAGGGCCAGAGAGCTGTATTAGCAGAGGGGAACAGCTAGGATCCTCATGCTGGGTTCCTAGGGCTCAGTTGCCTCCTGCCCAGGACTGAGTGAATCACAGTTCTCACCATTTCTTACTGGCTAGTTCAGATTCTTTCTTGTTCACTTTATGGAATTTGTGGGTTAATCTTTAAGTGTTTGTTATGATATTTTGCCATACACGCAGGGTATATAAGCCATTCTTAATTTTAGGGAGGGCGGTAGTTCAGTTTTTATTTACTCTGCTGTATACTTTTGCAAAAATGAATCTGAAATTGTTGTGAAGCTCCGTTTCTCTTCCCATAGGAAAATAAATTTAAAAGAAAATATGTACTGCAAACTTGCACAGCACTGATATGTTTAAAAAGAAAAAAATAACTTCTCACTTCATTTTAGGCATAGTATGTGCTCAGGAAACACATCTTAGGAGGAGTATGAATAGCAGGATTATCACCACATTTATACATTGAAAAACTCAAAAATATCCTTCTAAAATGCTTTCAAATACATTGATGGGAACTTGTTATATCTTTTTAAGGTACTAATTAATTAGAGGTAGCTAGAAAATGATTATTATGTCTTCATGCCTGGAAATGACAACTGTAAGACAAATTTTCAAGTATATTACCACACACAGTTTTGTTCATTGATGAAAACATTTTTTATATCTGCCAGTAGTTAGCCTACACTGGATACTGTTTTGAAAATCAGCATGTGTCATTAGCATGGTACAGAAGATAAGGCATTTCCAACAATAAAAACTTACGATATGGACTCTTAATACATAACTGTGCACATAATGATCATATGTCTTTTAATTTTTAAGATTCTACTCTGAATCAGCTTACCTAAACTTTTTTGGAGAATTTCTTTTGTCCTTCTTTTATCTCACTTCCTTTGTAAATACTGGTTTACTGCATGTTTTGTGTTTGTTGGTTGTTAGATTACTGAAAGGATGATACTAGAAAGTCACTGTAAGAAGTCAGAATATTCAATACTTGTTTAATGTTTTACTAACAGTTGTCTATTTATTTGGATAATTTTTGCTTTAAAGCACAAAATGCAACAATGAGGCATACCTGGAAAAAGATGATGGGTCATTGGTCAGCAGAGCTGAAACAAGGGTCACTATCTAACTTTTGTCTACCAGAAGTGAAAATGCTCTGACTGAAGGGACATCACATCTAAAGAAATTCTGGCAAAGGTTGTGTTCACCTCCATGGCCCAGAAACACATAGAGCTCAGAGGTATCACAAATCATTATTCCTCATTGCCTATATGAATGCATGATACTGCTTTACTTGGATTGTCTTAGTTTTCGTTTAGTGCCAGTACTTTTCTTCTTTAAATCCGTGTTTGCCTCACTCCTGCTCTAAAGGCAGTGACATCTGTGAAGGTACTGGTTTCGTATCTTGTAGACAAAGCCAACTGCAGAGGAGGAGATTGTATTGTGCCAGGTATTGGTTTATTTTGCAACCGAGTAAGACTACCTTGTCTTCAAAACTAGCATAGCCGGTTTATTTTATTCTGAAGAGTTACATTGGCACAGAGACCTGGTGAAATGTATTTGGTGACATGCTATTATCATGCTTTCCTTAAGGGTTATTTGGCTAGGCAGCATGCACAAAGAAACCAATTTATAGCCTGTCAATATTGCCATATTTATAAAGTATCCTGGAAGTCTGACTTGCTCTCTAGGCCTCAGCACATCAGCACATCAGCAATTTGCCTCAGGATCTGGCTCCTTAAAGATTATGGTGATGACTACAGCTTTTAAGTAAATGATCCCACACTTACATTTCTAGATGCAAGCTCCAATTTTGTGATAAATCAAAGCAGTTCATGCTCTGTTTCCTGGAGGTCACAGCAAAGCTAAAGTGGATTTGCTTCATTTATAGTTACTGAGATACGTATTTTGTGAATCTCTGTATTTTCTCCTTCCGCCCCAGTGCACCAGCACAATCACTGGATGCATTACTCGCAGAAGAAAGTGCTTGCATGTTATGCCAAGAGGGATCTCAGCTTGCAGTAAGTACATTTTGATAATACTGTACTCTTCTTAGTTGGTTCTTTATATACTAGAAAGTATGAAACAAATTTCTTTGTCATTTCCATGAACACACAGAAATTTTCTTGAGCTTTGGAAGAAAAATAGGAGGGAAAGAAAATGTACGGCATGAGGGCATTTAATCCCGCTTTCCATTCATGACTCTTCTGTTCTACCCATTGCCCAGAAAAAAGAAAGTCTAAACACATGCTTCAGAACAGAAAAACACTGTTTGAGAGGGCAGGATTATGCTTGTTTGCATTTTAATTAAAAGAGGGGTAAAACCCCCAAATCTTTCCTTTAACAGGGCAAGAATATGTTTCCTCAGCAGATACAGGCAATGTGTGAAGTGCATAAATGCCTATTTCTTATTACTGAAGAATTTATACAAGGTACCTGAATGATTCTCTCAAAGGCATTTTTTTTCTTTCAGGGTTGAAATACTATACGGCTTCTCTGAGGGAAAATTAATCTACAGTTTTCTATAGAGTACCATGGGATAAAGTAAACAGTGCTTTAATATGTCTTCTAAAGGACATACTATAAAAATAAAAGTGACACATTTTTTACTTGTTTTGAGTGCACAATTTTTCACACCACAAGTAACTATGTAATTTATTGGAAATTACACATTTACTTTATTCATTAGTACTTGTAAAAAATAATTGAATTACTTCTAGCCTATTCTAGTTTTATGGAAAATGAAGAATGACTTGATTCAAACATTATTAACTAAATTAAGTAATTCTTTATGAGGCATTTATTTCTAGGCTGCCAGGACTTTCAGCTGCAAATAAGCCCCTTAGACTATGGTAGAGATTAGTTCAGTGAAAGCACAGAGCTTCCCATTCTCAGTTTGTAACATTCATCTCATGAGATCACGTAAGATCTGTAACTCCCAATAACAAACGAAGAAAAAGAAGACAGACATATGGAAAGAGATAGAGAAGGAGAGAGCTTTCCTTTTTCTGTAAGAAATATATCAGGCCAAAGCTAGGAGAAAAAAAGTAAAACAATATGCTTGTCAATTAGAAAAGATGAACATACTCTGTTAGTTTGGGCAACAGCTTACTCTGCAGCTCTTCTTCCATGCTTTCACTGTTTGCTGTGGAGGGACTCCTCATTAGGGACTGTAGTGATAGGACAAGGGGTAACGGGTTAAAACTTAAACAGGGGAAGTTTAGATTGGATATAAGGAAGAAGTTCTTTACTGTTAGGGTGGTGAGGCACTGGAATGGGTTGCCCAGGGAAGTTGTGAGTGCTGCATCCCTGGTGGTGTTCAAGGCCAGGTTGGATGAAGCCTTGGGTGGGATGGTTTATTGTGAGGTGTCCCTGCCTATGGCATGGGGGTTGGAACTAGATGATCTTAAGGTCCTTTCCAACCCCAACTATTCTACGATTCTATGATTTACAAATGTGCTGTAACACAAAGGCCACTGAAAAGTACAGCAGCATTCCACAGGGCAGTATGCTACAACCTTTGCTAAAAGGATTGACTGTAATCACAGTTAACACCAACCAGTGTCAGGGTGAAAAAAAAAAACAAATAATGAGTCTACAGTAGGGGAAGAGCAGGTTAAAGAGCTATTTTGCAGGGTCTGTAAGTGATGTGAACCAGGTGATACCCACAGATCCAGATGAAGCAGTTGCAGACTAGAAGCCATTTTTCTCTGAGAACTTGTGGGAGTTTCACGAACGGGTAAATAGCAGGGCAGATCTATAGATACAAACAAGAAAAGGAGGATGAAGTAGAAAACATAAGTTAGTTAGAGAAACTTCCATTCCTAGAGAAAATGGTGCATAGTGAAAGAATTTGCAAACACCTGAGTGGTAACAGGGGAAGAAACACCCAATGGGGATTTCTGAGGGGCAAATCATATCAAACCAGTTGTATAATAGGTGAAAGAAGAGATTAACAGTATAAGTATTTTTGTAAAACATTTTGCACTGTGGTATTGCAAGAAAGCTTAGCAAATGTGCTTTAGGTTAAATTCCTACTATCACTGAAACTGATTGGAAGCCATACCCAGTTTATAGCTACTAATAACATATTTTCAAAATGGAAGACTGTAATGGATGAGGCTTAACAGAGATCTGCCGTGGTTTGAGTTTGTCACTAAAGAACTGGGCAAAGGACTTGAGAGGTTGCTTAAATAATCTGTAGATAGGCTCAGCCATGAAGTGCATTGGTGGACACAATTAAAATTAAAAACCAGTTCTTGACAAATTGAGAAGATAGATATTTAATCATCAGAGCACTGTGCTTAGATAGGAATAAATAGTTGCAGGAAAAAATACAAGCTGACTAGGTAAGAGGACTGAAGAAGGCCCTAGGGGGTTGTATTGGAACCCCCACCCTCCACCCCTCAATGGTGTTGCAAAATGCAACCACCAGCTTGGGATGTCAGGAATATACCCTGAAAAACATGTGATGTAATGCTTCAACCATGTTCTGTGCTGCAGTGATACCAGCTGACATATTACATTCAGTTAATACCATGCTTTTAGAAAGAAGAAGATCAAACTAGTGGAGGAATGGGATCAGAAACATAGAAATTATGACCTATGAGAAAAGGTGGGTTGAAATGATATTATTTAGCTTAGAGAGAGACATAACTATAGTTTTTTTATATGGTGGGAATAAACTTTTTTCCTTTTCAGTGAAAGAGGTATGTGTTCTGAGTTCAAACAAAGGAAAAAATCCTCTGAAAGTAACAAGTGCACAGTTCTGCAAGGAAGTTGTGAGACCCCCATCACTGGTGTTTCCAGAAAGAGTTGGAGAAATTGTTTGTCATAAATGATTAAAGTAGAGGTGATCATGGGCAGGTGAAAGGATGAGATGACCATGTAACTTCCACCTTTCCTGTTTCCTATGCCTTGTGTAGGAACAGATGACCAAATAAATTGGTGGCTCATGAATCAATAGATTTTATGACAATAAAACATGATTGCTGAAATAAGAGAACTACTCATAGACAGAGACGAAAAAAGCCCTGAGGCCTAATTATAGTTTTTGTGAGACCTTTTATACCACACTGGTGGAGAGAAATCATAGGAATGCAAAGAAACTATATAATTAGCCTGAGTCCCACCCTTAGCATCCTAAGACAGTGCACTGCAATATGTGAGTCTAATGTTTTATTAAGTTTTCAACTGTTTGCAGTTTCAAAGTAGGAATTATTTTTCAAAATCAGCCACAATACACTGAAAAAGAATGAGAGCAAAGAGAAAAATAGCCACAGCTGTTATTGGTAGTCATGCCTGATACATAGCAGTCTTAAAAGCATAAAAGCATGAACATTCCTATGCTTATTGTAGAGATTAAATCAATTAAGGAATCTGCTTATTTTGTTTTATACCCATAATGTAGCTGTGTAATAATCTGCATGTATATGCAAAGATTCATTAAAAATGCATTGCAAAAATACATTGCAAAAGTTGAAGTTTCAGCATTATATCTCAATATTTCTTGGTTAAGTGAACTTGCTCAAGACACATCTCCAGGTAAAACTTGATCCCATAAAAGTCTTAGGTGAATGAGCAAGATTGACAGCCTGAGATTTCATCCTATTCAGAGCTGACAGACCTCCACGAAATTCTCTTTTACAGTCCTATTCATGTCCAATCCCTGCTGCTACACAGTTGCTTTTGCAGAGTACCTAGAATAGTTTTGGTTCCAATCTAGAACGAACAGAATTTTAAATACTGCTGCTTCTAGCTGAAGATTCCTGGAGGCCATACTCCAGGCTTTGTCCAGGCCAGGATTTGTGGCTGTTTTTTCTCTCTTTGCTTTTTCTTGCTTTCCTGGTGTCCTCGGTTTAGTAGCAGCAGTCATTTTTCTCCTTCTTAGTAGCTGGTGCAGCGCTGTATTTTGGCTTTCGGACTGGGAACAGAGCTGATAACACCGATGTTTACTCTGACCAAGGACTTGGTGAGTCTCATGCTCTGCCAGGGAGGAGGGGAAGTCGGGAGGAAGCAGAGACAGGACACCTGACCCAAACTGACCAAAGAGGTATTCCATACCACAGCACGTCATGCCCAGGGAGGTAACTGGGAGTTACCCAGACGTGCACTCTCTGCTCAGTCAGGCTCATTTCGGTGGGTGGTGTCATATTCTCTTCCCTTGTTATTTCCTTTATCATTATCATTATTGGTGGTAGCAGCAGTGATTTGTGTTATAACTTAGTTACTGGACTGTTCTTATCTCAACCTGTGGGAGTTACATTCTTTCGATTCTCCTCCCCATCCCTCCGGGAGCGGAAATTACTGGAAATTATCGTGGATAGCACATCGTACAACCGGTAGGGAAGGAAGTATGCCCTCTGAGTGACTCTCTGAGGCAAATTGTGTCGTGTAGTTTGAAAACGAATTTTCAGTATTCCTGTAGCTCACCAATGGAGGAAGAGGTAATGGCGATTTTTACTAACAGTTGTTGACCCAGACCTTTTTTGCTCTTTAGCAGGATTTTAGGTTTGCGCACACTTTTAATATTTGTAGAGAAGAAGTGGAAAACACCACATTATCAGAGTAGTTATTATACTATCTGTCTTCTGGTATATTTACAAAGAAAAGACAGCTGAACAGATTGGTTAGCAGAAAGGTTGCCCTTTACCTCATCAGCTGTAAAGGCTTGAAGCCAGAATCTATGCTCTTCTCATCACAATTTACACTTGCACTGTCTAAATAATTTTACTTAAAATTATGCTGCTCCATATGAATATGTTCTTTCAAGAATGTTTATGCTCACCATTCGTGATTGCAACATCACTGGGTTAGTTTCCAGGGACTGGATTGTCTTGGTTGTACACATATTGCAACTACAGAAATTCAGTTTAGTATCTTCTCCCTTTAGGAGACACTATGGCAGATAAAGTTGGAAAATGGTTATGGTATCATAAATTTAAAACAGACACTGACCATATTTTTGTTCTCCACTCACTTGTTTCCTCTCAGGAGATTTCCACGTTACTGCAAGGAACTGTAGCAATTAATCCAGCAGATGATGGCTATGCAAGCAAAGTGATGGAATCCTCTTGATTTTATGCTTGTTCATCAACATTTTATGAGTCATAGGATAACCTAAGGTGGTGAACACAGATGCGTTTCTTTGTCAAGGTGCAACAGATGCTGTCCACGGGAAACTGAAACACTGCGTCTGTCTCACATTGTGGTGAGGCATAAAAGCAATCTAATCAATTTGCCAGCACATACTTTTCCTTACATTCTTTCCAAGGGTGAAATGACTAACATTACATAATGATTATGTCTGTAACATTTTAATGACATCATAAAATTTCTTGTTCAATACAAAGGATCACTTTATGATGAGCTTATCAAAGGAAGCAAAATATTAAATGAAAAATGATTAGGCTTACTCTTCTGTATAAATATTGCTTTGACAGTGTTATACATATTCTGTTTGCCAAAGAATGTATTAGATGATAACCAACATAGAATTCCTAAATATCATCAAGCTTTCATCTTTGCTAATACTGTAGAAATCCAGAAAGATCTTGTCCCAGCTTTGTAAGTCCATGTTAAGTGCTGTAAGTTTTTATAAATCAGAACTGTACAGGCACCCTAAACCCCCACAGTTTCTTGTCTCAGACATTAACATTTCACTGATAATACTTTTTTCATAAATCTTGGCATTGCTGTTAAATTATTCATGCAGTGTTATATGAAAACACATGACAATTTTTTAAAATGTATTCGTCAAGCATCTTGCAATCAGCTAAGATGCCACTCTCCTGGTTATTTTTCTGAATCTTGCCATCTGAATGCTCTGAATAAATTTTATTTTATTCAATAAGTTTCAGTCTTGTTTCCAAGCATTTCTTTTATGATTCTTACAGCTTCACTTATATTGTGTTATCCTTCTATTTCATTTTTTTTCTTGTCTTGATTTCCCTTTCTATGTGCCATGTGCTGTATTTTACCATTCTTGCAATCTATCGTCTCAGCTTTGAAAAAGATATTTCCTATTATCTGATCTTCCTTGGATGTACTTAACTTTGTGACATTTTTCTTCTCTGAGTGACCTTTGTAATATAAACTTTCATTGCTGCCTGCTAAAAATGTATTCTGACAGTAAAGGCTGACACACCTTTAATTCTTAAATACAGAAACCACACTTCTTATCCCTCTCCAATGCTCACATTTCAGCAATATGACAATTACATAGTGTTACTAAGTTTCATTATACATTTCCTTTTTCATTTTTTTGAATTGTCGTACATTATTCCTTTGGTGTTGATCCAGAATGTGACGAATTACAGGGTGGATTTTCAACTGAGAAAATAATTCCTGGCCAGAGAAGCAACCAAAACCAAATTCAATAATAATAATAGGAGTCTTTTTAATATGGGGTTAAACTGCAAATATCTAAGTTTCTAATCTCTTTTGGTTATTTCTAGCACAAATTTCTGAGTGTACTCTAAGAGTTATTCTCAAAAAACAGAAATAATTTAAAGCACAAAACCTACGCAGGATAGTTTCACCTTGTAGAACACTCAGAGCATCATGAATATGGAGAAGAGCAGTTAAGGCAACTGAAACAATCTTAACACTCTTCGTACATTATCGCTTTGAGAAAAGCAGTGAAACTTCAGAGAACTCTTATGAGAATGATACTAATGTACACTTCAATATTGATCACAAGCCAGTGTTACTCCTCATCTTAATAAACCTCTCCAAGACTGCATAAATTAAGAACTTGTTGTAGTTTCAGTTTATACCTGTAAGATTTTATGTAACAACCTGGGACTGTTTCTCAACCCTTCAAAGTTCAGAGCCATCTTTTTACCAAATTCACTAAAGTATGGATTAGGAAAAATATGTTGCTAAGAAGAAGATGAGCATAAAAATCAAGATAGTCTAAAGAAATTGCAATAATACATTTCACTTTATGACTTTTTTTTCTGGAAGAGCAGGAAATTCAGATTAATTTCCAGTCTATTATGGAAGTGTGACAAACTGGTCTGAAAATCCTCAGTGATTTTCCTTCATCAGAATTCATTGTGTGTGTGTTAAGCATGAAGTTAACATGAGTGAGACATAGGTTTATCTATTTTATTAAAGAAAATGTTTGGGGAAAGAAAAGAGAAATACAAACGAAAAATAACTGAAATTATTTCATTATCCTGATCTGAACTTTGTGTGAAAATTCTCATGAACATTTCAGTAATTTTCTTTGAAATATAATAAAAATTACAGTAACATACAACAAAATAAAGATTAGTTTTAAGAAAACACTTTTCGTGTCCAATTCATCAGAATTACAATGTTCTGGACTCTATAAAGGACATAGAACTGAGCCAATGGTCGTTAAGGTTCATGATGATTTGTCTAGATTGGCACAAATAATCCTAAAATATTCAAAATAGCAAATCAGACTAGAAATATCAACAATATCCATGTATATTTTCTCCTCTGTTCCCATTGAATTCTGTTGGAGTTTTCCTGTCAGCTGACCAAAAAACAATTAATTCCTGCACACTCCTCCAACAGGTTATAAATGAAGAACTGAAGCTCTGTACAAATTTGTTCACTTCTTACCTCTTCACAACAGTCATATTATTATTTGTGACTTATCATCAAGCTTAAATTTATTGCTCTTGTTTGTTCAAATAATGTAATTCAATTCAACAGTGTTATTTACCGGAAAAGTTCCTTTTTTTTTTTTTTTTTTAATAAATCTTTGGTAGTGAATAAATTATTAGTTTCAATAACTATTTTATAATCCTCAAGAAAATGTATTAAAATATTTAATAAGAAGGTTGTAAAATTGTTAGGTAATGCAGAAAGAAAAGGAGCAGTCTATTTTAATTATATATTAAAAAAAAAAGATGCCATTCACTTCCAAAACAAGCCATTTAAGGGAAAAAAAACCAACAACCCTTCTGAGTCAAAGTACTGTATTTTTTATACTGAAATGATATTAATTGACATGCATGCATTGTATTTTTCTGTAGCAAGCACCTTAGCCAACTACGCATCAAAACCAAAAATATTTAGGTAATAAATAGGAAAAATATCATGACCTTATATTGAAATTTAATTTCTTTATACTGGGGTCAGCTAGATGATTTATAATAATTTATGTAGAAGACCTTCAAAACTCTCATACTAAAGCTTTAAGGTCAGACACTATAGCTTACTTTTATTCCTTAGGTATTTGTGTTAACAACCTCCTTTAAATCCAGATGCTTGATATAAATATCTCAGACATGTATCTTACTTTTGTAACTGAATTGCCACTAAAAAATTGAAAGAGTATGCAAAATTATGAAAATATATTCCAGGTTAAGTTACTAGTTTTTAAATCTAAACAAACTCCTTTTTAATGCAAAAGAATAATTCCTTCTTATTCAGAAACTACTCAAGAAAAAATGTAACTGGATAACAAGGGAAATTACTTTGGGAAAACATAATAGCACTTTCTGGCCTTAAAATTTACAAATGTATTAAAAATGTCTCATAACCCAGATCATAACCCTTTTGTAAGTCTGTGTCAAAACATGACTTTACAGCTTCCCCAGAAGCTAACAAATCCTCTCTTGGTATTCAAGGAAAGCAGGTAAGAGCAAGAGAGTACACCCTGACACCAGAACTCTCATTTTATAACCTCAGAAGATAAGAACATAAAATTACCATATTAAGTTAGGCTAAATGTCCATGTAACTCAGTATTGCATCTTCACCAGTGCCTACTACAGGGCATTTAGGTTCTCTGTGTAAACTTTGACCCTCCTTTCACTTCATAGATTACATATCAAGCTTGGAAAAAAAACCCAACAGTTTCTTGTTTTGTTATTAATTTTTATTACCTTTTTTTAATATGCTTTTAGGGATTATTTCCGAAATTCTTTTTAGGTGTTTTATTGTGATTTTATTTGTAATTTGTCTCTGTTAAGTGAATATCATCACCTTTAAGTACCCCTTGAAAAAATACCCCATTTCCCCACTTTTTGCTATCACCACAAAACTGTTGGCAACGTTGTGGTTTGCAGGACACCAATAAGCTTGTTGTGTGATACTCTAATAAGCAGACTGCCTTATTACCCATTAGTTTAAATTTCTGAGCATAAGGCCTAAGTGGCCAGTAAAAATGTTCAAACCCCAGAATCTTTACTTATTTGCTGAAGTCCTTTACTTTGAGATTAGTTCACTTAACCAGAATAACAGCCAAGGAACTTTATATTGTGTACAACAGTACTAGACCCCTTAAAGTAGGAAGAAGTGGTTAGGTCTTGCCTCTTAATGCAGGTCTTGCCTCTTTGGAATGCTCCAAAGGGCATTCTCCATAAGCTATATACAAAAGATTTATGAGACTCATCCAGAATTCCCTGAGGAACTATCGTCTCAGCTGCAAGGCAGGTTGAAGACCAGAGATTCACCCTTAGGGAATTTCTTAGGTAAAGTTTTTATCTAAGAAACATTTCCGTAGGTAACCACATGTTAATATGGGATGAACCAAAAGACAGGTGAAAACATTTGTGTCTTCCTAGTTTCAAGCCACCCAGTATAGCCTCAACAGCATTTTCAGTTACAGTTTGGAATCTGTCCAGTTTCTTTGTGCTAATGCGGCAAGGTGCAGGAAAGAACGTGGATCTGCCTGGTTTTGACTCAAGAGTTAGGAGTTCAACTTTCAGATCCCTTTCTTGCATCTGAAGGAAAAAAATCAGACTGAGCAAGTTAGTGCTGATCAATACAATACATGACTGAGAACCTGTGTTTATGGACAGCTTCATTTAAGAAAGGGAAACTTCAGGGCTGATACATTCCCTTCCAAATTCTCAGTAAGAATTTTGTTCTGTTTCATTGCGTTGGTGACTAGCTGTTGTGGAAAATTTAATAGTGATGTCTTATGTGAATAGTGTGCTCTACAAGTAAAACAAATAAAAATGAGGAAATGTACACATTGTACCTTTGAAAGGTTGCAAGCAGTGGCACAGAAGACTTGGGTTACAATAACATCTGAAATGAGCCTGGGAGTGGGAATGTAGCAAGGCTTGTTTCGAATGGGAGCCAGTTCACTAAGCACTAGAGTGATTTAATGCACCATCAATTATTTCCTGCTTGTCACTTAAACAGGCTTCACATATGCATGGCAGGTCATGAGTGCAAAGAGGAGGTAGAAAGCATGATTTATTGGCTGGGGCAAACACCTGCGAATTAAGCAGCTCAGAAATTAGCCACAAGTAGCATATTAGTGCAGCTAATCAGGCACGGTTCAGTATTTCAGTTTCTTGATTTGCCCATAAATAAGGCTGTATGTGGCTGCCCCAGGGCATTCTGGTGATTAACAGCCCTGACCTACAGTAAAGTGTGCAATCTAAACAATTTAGTGGGGTCTGCAGGTGTACATTGTAAGCTTGTTGCTTATAAGGTTGCTACATCCAGTATGCAGAAGGCTCCAGGTATCTGGATGTCTTGTTCATACATTTTATCATGCCATTTAATGATCAATTTTCTCTTCATTCATTTACCAGAGCTTGGTAACATTAACGAGTTTTAAACTATGAGGCACTGATGCACAACTGTGAAACTCAGTTGTCTTCTTTGTCTTCCTTGGATGCCAGGAAAACAAGATCATCTGTCTTTGCAGCACACTTTCATATCTCACACCACAGTTGTTGACTTTCATCACAGCTGAAATGACAAGCTGCTACTTGATTATTTCAGTGCCTGTGGTTGGCTACCCTACCTGTTGATTGCTGATGTAAAAGCATTGTGTGGAAGAGCCTGTACACAGGCAACAGCAATCTGTGGTTCTGATTTTGCAAAACACTGAAACAAAGACAGACATTTTTTGATCACTGAATACTGACACGTTAAGCACACATACTGGAGGAGGTTTGAAGCTCTCTTGAAGCGTATGTGAATTCATATAAAGCTCAGCAGTAGCTCTATTGACTTTAACTGTTAGAAAAATGACACTTATGGGAAAGAAAAGGAGGAAAAACACCTCCCAAGTAAGCAAGATAAGGCACCCTGGTTACCTGGAGTACTCGCACTAGCCTACTGATTCCCCACCTCCAAAAGAACACACAAGGACATGGGCAAGGATGAAAATGAATGACTAGTGGAAAAATCATATAACATCATTTGTGAAGGAATGACACTGTGTAAATTCTGGAGATGTCCACATTTTCATATAAAAAAAAAAAATGCTGGGAATTAAGCACAGAAGAAGAATCATAATGGACATGGATGAGAAAAAGTAGGGTGAAAATTGCTATTTGACCTTTTTCCTAATATAAGAATAACATGGTACTGCTTCTTGGACAGAAAGGCAACAGAATTTTTATGCAACAAATGATTAATTCATTTAAGATCCCACCAAGAACCCAGAATTATTTGAGGGAGAAATATGAAACATAAAAAAGTAAGCACATTCATAGATAATTAGAGTCTGCAACTACATTTCATGAGGCAAAACTTTACAAGGGATGTATCATCTCCTGTTTCATATTTAAGCATTAAACATTAAATTTAGCTTGTGCTTTTTCCTTACTAGGCCAGTTGACTTTCCATTATACCATACTGATGACTGCTGGGATAGATAAGTTAGTGTGGCACTGAAGTGATCTGGAATGCCTTTGCTTATGTTTATAGATAGGAGACACCAAGGCCCACATCCTTAAAAGTATTCATGTGCCTATTTATCTCTACAGATACCCAGTACTGCTCTCAACACTGCTTCCTAGATGTCACCCAGAGAGATGGAAGGCTCTGACTGAAAAGGTCAACTCTTTTCTTGCTGAAAAAAACCAGGAGTTGGCATCTTTAGCTCACTGTCCCCTTCCCCTGAAACTACATGGGTTGCTTCTCACGTAGTAGGAGTGGCTGGACAGTGTTCACTTATGAGCTGGCTCAGTTTAGAAACTCTTATACCAAGGTAAATCCACATCTATTTAATTTATAACCTCAGATCATCAGCTGCAGCTTTTGCTTCATGATCCTTATCAGATTTAACATAGGCATCTGAGACGTGACTTCTGCTGTTTGCCTACCCTCACGTTACCTCTGATTGCTCCAGAGTATCATTACATTTCCCTGGTGTGTTGAGTGTGGGTAGGTGACTGGCTCATGGCCAGATCCTCCAGCAGTGTTTTGACTGATCTGCATGGCACATCTTCTCAGTGATCTCATTTGGTATCTGTTTCATAGCCCTTTGCATGTACACCTGTAGGACTCTCATGCCACTTACAGCACATGTCTGTTTTGCTACATGATCTTATCAACTCCCACCTTAATGGAGTTTGGGATCACACTGTTCAGAACCCTAAGCATGGAATATCCTGATGGGTTCTGCTAGACAAGTGTGAAGAGCATGTCCCAGGCTTCTCACTACACCACCCTGTGCCCTGCATCTAGAATAGCTAGAAGCCCTTTTCAAGGCTGGTTTCCCCCCTTAGTCTAGACTGTTTTCTAATTATTGAGTCTGAGACACTACTAAGTTTCTTCCAGAATTAATACAACTTTACATTTGAACAAAGATAGCTACAGGGCTGCTTTCCATCACTGCATATATCTAATAGCATGAGGCTGAGAGTAAAGTACCATGAATGTGGTTTTGAATGTAACGTGCTGGCAGACTGGGATGGGCAATGGAGCAAGCTGTCTCACTGCTGTACCCGCCTATCAGTTTTCAGCCAGGCCTGGGTTCTGCCTGGGTAAGGACCTGATTGCTCCACCCCAGGAAATATCTGGCAGTCCTGAAGTATGGCCTGTCAAAAAAGCAGGAGCTCAGAGTGAAGCAGTAATTAAGCCAATGCCATAGGCACACCCTCTGCATTTCTTTTTGTTTAGTTGAATCAAAAAGAAAATGGGACAAAATAGTTTTGCTGGTTGACATGAAAGGCTGCTTTTCCTGGAAAAAACTTCAAAAAACTGCTATTTCCTAGCACATTTTATTTAGCATGTTGTCATCCTTGTACTAGAATATTATACACCCCTCATGTATTTATTGAGAGGTAGAGAGTTAAAAATGCAAGAGAATATAGCAGAAAAAATAGATGTACTTGAGAACTTTACAATATTGCTATATACTGCAATGACATATGGAAGAGTTACAAGGTGTGTGTGAAAGAAAGCACTCAAAAGTGCTTGCAAGTATTGATAACAAGAAAAAATAATCAAAATATAGTGCTTAATCTAGAATGGTAAAATGGCAGTGCAAGCACAGAATCAGATCTATTAAGATTCTTCAGATGCATCACAGGATTTCAGACTATGTCTTTGGGAAAGTTAAAGTAGCAGTGGAAGGTGTATCTATGATTTTGGAAACCATATAGTATCATCAGATCACCGAAGTGTCAGAGCTCTTGTTCAAAAACAGCTTTTGCCTTTTGGTAAATTTTGAGTACAGCAGACTCAAAATGGCTACATAAAACCAAGCACAAGTTAAAAAAAGCAGATTTATAGTGAGAACTCTGAAATGATATCTAGATGATCCCCTGAGCAGCCCTTGAGATGTCAGAGATGATAATACAGTAACACATTCGGGAAGTATTTCTAGTTTTGCACTTAGCCTTTTGGCAGGAATTTATTAAGACAGAATCAGCCTGTGACTTTTCAATTCCAAGTACAATTTGTTTCTCTAATATATCTGCAGGAGTAATGTGTGATGGAATTTTTCCTTCTCTGGGCCCAGTAGTTGTGGGTGATGATGTGCTGTAATAGGTTCTCACAAGCCATATCTCAACAAGATAAAACACAACACATGTACATCTGTGGCCCAGTGTCAATGCCTTAAATGTACATCAGAAATGCATTAAATCTTCTGATTGCTATTTTGTTTGTACAGCATGTTGGTTCAGAGTTTCCTCTGTAATGTACTCTGCTGATTACCTTGAGTTACTGGCATATCCTTGGTAGAACAAGCACACCTTGTTCAGAAATACAGCATTACAGATGTGGCTTGAATCTTTTCCTTTATTAGTAGAAACAGAGAAATATTCTTCAAGTTATTCCAATACACTTCCTGAAAGCACATATCTCAAAATCAACTGTGTCTATCAGTGCTCAGCACCAAAAGGAAAAGTGTGTGATATTACATTAGAAATTTACCCACACAACTGTCTGTGTGTGTGGGTTTCTGCAGCTGTGTCTACATATTACAGTGTAGAAAATAAAGTATTATGGACAGCTATGGAAAATGATGCATCAGGAGGTGCACTTTTAGCTTTGGACACTTTTTCTGGGCCAGATTCTCTGCTGGTTTAAAGCTTTACATCTCACATCAGCTTCCTTGCTCATATATGAAACTTCTTTTTGAAGAAAGGAATGTTATACAAGTCATCTTGAACTAGATGTTGATGGAAGGCATAAAAATGAAATAAATACAGACAGCTTGCTGAAAGCATACACTTGGGCACAGCTATGCTTGAATTCATCATTAGGTTTTCAGTTTATGTCTAACCAACTTGTAATGTGTCTAGGGCAAGGTGGTGACTGCTTTTGTAGATAAATTTTCCCTTTTTTCCATTTGGTCATCAACATTACTTGTGAGAGTTGTGTCTCTGTACCTCTGTTGACACTGTGAGGCTGATAACTACTCCATGAACGGCACACCTGTGGCCTTTGGTCTGTCATGGTTGGAGAAATTACTGCAGTGGCTTTCTTCTCATTCACATACCTGGGCTTCTTTTCAAAGCAGATCATGGGAGAGTTACTCAGAGTATAGCAGAGGTGTTTGCCTAGAGACAGGCATTTAGCCAGATCGCTGAGCTGCACAGGATGTGAGGTGGAAGATTTTTGGTCAATTCCACACGGTCCATCATGTAATACATCTTGTTAAAGTAGGTCTCAGGAAATAAAAAGCCACGCTTTTCCACTGTCTGCTCAAAACAATGTTTTAATTGTTTTTTTATATGGATGTAAAGTAATGTATGCTTGTGGCATTTCTTCACTGGTGTTCACAACTTCTCACAGGTGAATGAAAAAGTCGCAGCTCTCAGGAAATGGGTGAGTACTGCGTACTCTACCACTCACTTCCAGTTGTTTTTTCAAACTACAATGAAGGGGTCAGATCATGCTGACATTACTTCAACTCTGATTTAGTTCATACTTGTGTTAGAAAATAATTGTTCTTTGCATAGATGAATGTATTATTGCTGTTGTGGCTATATTAATTACTGACTATACATTTTTAGTATCCAGTTCTGAAAGTGAAGTATTATCGTGTAAGATAAGTGTTACATAGGAAAGTCAAAACATGATTCTTGGTCACTCCTAATACAAATTAATTTGCATAAACTCTTTACTGCATATGGATGAGTCATCAATATATTCCTATAGATTAAAATATGCATTTGTTCTGCTTTTTTTTCTGCATTTTATTACAGTTAATGGGACTGCTTTTAGAGGTGAGGATTGCAGAAATGATATACTGTTTGTAACAGTTATCTGTTAATTATATTAAGCAACAGTTCCTATTTCTGAAGGAATTGAATGTATTCATTAATCTGCCAGGTCCCATGGCTGCCATAGGTGATTTTTATATCAAATTCAGTGGAAGTAAGAGACTAAGGGTGAAGCTAAGTAAAAGAATACTTATGTATTCTAACATTAATAATATTATATATTGAATTACTATATACAAATGAACAAATAGAGCTGACTGATACAACTGAATTTGGAAATACAGGCTTAGGTCTTTCTAATAAATATATCCTGAAGTAACTGAAAGCAAAACCAGCTCTGTATTACAGATGCCCAAGTACAGCTGTTTTCCAGTACAGGTGCAGAGGTTAGGGGAAGGCAAGCGTGTCAGTCTCATGTTAGGATCAGTGTGGTTTCCCTTGCAGGAGTCTCTGCAAGCTCCACTTTGAATGTAAATAATGAGTCAATATATAGTAATTTTATGCTAAGATTTTATACAAAATAATTTAAAGGTTGGATTTTTTTTTTGTTTTTTTTGTTTGTTTTTATTTTTTTAAAGTGAACTGTAAAAAGTGAAAGCATTTTTAAGAAATATATGCTATAGATCAATTTTTTTAATCAAGTAAAATGAAATTCACTGCAAATGTTAATCCTGTACTACCATATATGTACTTGCTTTGTAGATACAAACTTCACTAGTGAAATAAGAAAGGAAATATGGTAGATAGATAGCAATGTTTTAAAATGACAACAAAGTAATATGGATAAACAAATAATTAGGTTAAAATTGCTGAGGAAATGTGTAATACTCTTGCTGTATTATGAAACAGGTACATTGGTTTTGAAAAAACCAGCTATTTTCACTACATAAACACTTCAGTACAAGTGAAAAATGAAATCTATACAGATTATAACAGAAATAACTGACTCATTTAGGAATCTGGGCTACTACACAATTTGCAAAATTTTTCTGGTCCTTAAGTTTTTAGTCTCTTCATTGTATACTACTGGTTCATTATTATAGTTTCCTATTTCTGTTAATGCTATATTGTAAGCATTGCTTCCAAAATGTGGGTCCTCTTCCAGGACATGAAGAAAGGTGAGGTAATCAACTTTTTTGACTCAGTCTTCACTAGTAAGTGCTCCAGTCACCCTGCCCAAATCACAGAAGGCAAAGGAAGGGTCCAAGAGAGTGAAGAACTGTCTGCTGTAGGAGAAGGTCAGGTTCAAGATTACCTAAGGCACCTGAAGTTGCACAAGCATCCATATGTCCTAAGGGAACTGCTGGGTGAAGTGGCTAAGTCACTATTCATCATATTTGAGAACTTGTGGCAGTCCAGTGAATTTCCCACTGACTGGAAAAGGTGAAACATAGCCCACATTTTTAAAAGGGAAAAAAAGGAAGACTTGGGGAACTACAGGCCAGTCACCTTTGTGTCTGACAAGATTATGGAGCAGATCCTCCTGGAAACTATTCTAAGGGACATGCAAAATAAGGAGGCGATTGGCTTCACTAAGGGGAAATTATGCCTGAAATATTTAGTGTCCTTCTATGTCAGCATTACAGCATTTGTCAATAAGGGAAGAGCAATTGGTATCATCTACACGGACTAGTGCAAAGCATGTGACGCTATCCCACATGACATTTTTGTTTCTAAATTGGATACATGGAGATATGGAGACATGGAGATATGGAGACATGGAGATATGGAGGCGTGGAGTTATGGAGGCATGAAGACATGGAGACATGGATTCGACATACGGACCGCTCGGTGGGTATGAAACTGGCTGAATAGTAACACTCAAAGAATTGCACTCGAATAATTGCAGTTGGCTTGATTTCCAAGTGGAGACCAGTGATGAGGAATGTCCCTCAGGGGCTAGCATTGGGACCAGCACTGTTTAACATCTTGGTGACACAGACAGTGGGATTGAGTGCACCCTCAGCAAGTTTGCTGACAACACCAAGCTGTGTAGTGCAGTTGACACACTGGAGGGAAAGGATGCCATCCAGAGGGACCTTGAAACACTTGAGAGGTGGGCCAGCATAAACCTTTGAATTTCAAGAAAGCCAAGTGCAAGGTCCTGCACCTGGGTCAGGGGAACCCCAAGCACAAACACAGGCTTGGATAAGAATGGATTGAGAGCAGCCCTGAGGAGAAGGACTTTAGGGTGTTGGTCAGTGAGAAGCAAAATGTGACCCAACAGTGTGTGCTTGCAGACAGAAAGCCAACAGGACTGTTTACAAGGGCTACAGTGATAGGACAAGCTGCAATAGCTTTAAAGCGAAAGAGGGTTGATTTAGATTAGATATGAGGAAGAAATGCTTGACTCTCCCTGATAAGGTGAGGGTGGTTCTGTGAATTTGTGACTCTCTGACTTTGAGATTAATTTCTGTTAAAAAAACTCTAAATCTAAAATTTAATTTCTGCAGGGCAGAGTCATTGCATCACTACCATCCTGCTTGTCTCCGTCTTGTTTCTGGAGTTCTGTCTATAAATATCCCCTACAAATAAAACAAAATTTTGTACACAGTGTGTTTCACTGAACTAGCTGATATTTTACACTATTACATTTACATAAATGTGATGGCATTTCTGATGTCCAGAAATATCTCTTTTCATTTTGGCTTTCTAGTGCTAAGATGGTATCCAAAGTTGGCACGCCAATATTCAGTTGCAGTTAAAAACAGTGTTTCAGAATTGCAATTTTGGAAATAGCCTGTTAAATCCACCTATATTCCAGTGCTTCAACTTTAGTTCTCTTTCAATCTGGCCATCAGATGGTAATGTCTCTGGGACACAGATATTTTGCGGTGTGTTAATTTTGTGATTCCTGGTTTGTGGTGTGGGCTTATGGAGACTATTGCAAAACTGGGCATACATAACAAGATGCATGTATAAGAATTATGAGCTGCAGCAGCCATTTTGTTCAGCTCTAAGAGGTCATATTTACAACAGAGTGTGGTTTGTATAACCCCCATGGAACATGCCTCACTTCACTTTGTAGTTGATTGCGCCTAAATGCAGCAAAGAAAGCAGATTATTAGAAGTCACCGTTTTGCACAGTCCTCATGGGGAATATCTGCTTTTTGCCTGTAGTACTACTTAGTTGCTTGCTGAAGTTTTATCACATAAGTGACTAATTTTCCTTTACTCTCACAAAAAAAGACCTCCTTCTGTTGTAGAGCTTCATATTTGTATGTCAAGAAAAAGTCATCATAATGAAAAGTCAGTTGGAACTGAGTGTGTATGTAATGTTAATGATTTAATTCCATTGCCTTGATTGGTATTCTCTAAACTGATTTGAGACTCTTGTTGCAAATCTCAGCACTCTATGAATTACAAACTACGGCTCTTAGCTAAAGTTCTATAACCAGACCCTGTTGTTACCACACAAGAAATACTTCAGTTACAGCTGAAAGTGAGCATACCATTTAATGGTAATAAAAACATTATAGTGATAATGTAGCTACCCTTAAATCAAAGAAATTCAGATCTAAATTGCATTCAGGAGAAATCCAAAAGTATTAGAGTACAAACCACCCTAAAGACTTCACTTTTGATCTCTGATGATGCCTTGCAGTGGCCAAAAGCTTATGATTACAGAGTACTAGCCCTGGAGATCCAAATCACATTAAAAAGTATTTTAAAGTTGTTAGATTCCTTCTGTCTCCTTTTAGTTCCTCCTGATTCATAATCTCTTTTTTGTAACTAAGGGGAGATCTGTATCGACTCTGTTTCTAAGGGAGACTTTTTTTTTTTTTTTTTTTTTTTTTTTTTGTAGGGTCAAAGTATTTTTACAATTGCAGGAGCCATAAGGGAAGGACATAACTAAACCCAGTAAAATAATAGAGATGGACACTGACATTCATCTGTTTTACGTGTTTTAGACAGCCTTGATCTCTAAAAGCTTGTGGTTTTGGTGTCAGTAATTTAGAAGAAAAAGCAAGTAATACCAGGATTCTATGGTTGGTTTGTTTCTAAAATAGGTGCTCCTACAGTGAGCTTGGATGGGTATATCAAAAAGATACGTGATAGCCCTCCCTCCCTCCCTTCCCAGGATGGTCACAGGGCTATGGTGAGAAGGACTGCATTTGGCCAGTGTGCAGGATCTCTGCGGGAACTTCTGCTGCAGTCCTGTATGCATTCCAAATAAAGCAATTTAGTTTAAGAGCATCTGCTTTTCCCTGTTGCAAGATACTGCTAATCAGCCAATTGACATTGTTTTGCCTCTGTAATGCCAGGGGCTCCTGAATAAAAACATTAGTGCTGCCATGCTGGATCAGATGAAAGAGTCCATCTTATCCTGGTTTCCTTTCTTCACTGATGACTAGCAGCAGATGCCTAGGGAAGCATACAGTGATAATTCCCTCTGTGTACTCTCCTAGCTGCCAGTAATGTGTGGACACAGTGAGTCAGAGGGTGTATCTTTCTGATTTTTTCTTCCATGAACGTATCTAGGATTTTTTGCTTTTGCTTTTTGTGTTCATTATGTGATATGGTATAACATTTTTAAACATGCTATTTCATTATTTTGAATCACCCAGCCCACTCTTGATTTTATATCACTGTCTCATAAATCAATTTGCAGATTTATGAGACAGTGATATAAAAAATATATATAGATAGATACAGATATAAATCTATAAATAGATTTATGAGACAGAGATATAAAGATATATGAGATATATGGACAGACCTACCGTCTTTCTCCCAGACAGTAGAGTGATTAACTCTTTAACTATTCTTTGTATGGAAGCTGTGTCACAGAGTTCTCTCCACTCTTTCACTCTCTCTTTCCAATGCTATTTCACTCTTTTTGCGACCAGAATAGCACCTGATTTGATTCTCTATTTTCCCCTTAATAATGGTTAAAGTTTGTACTAGGCATTTCTATTTATCTAGTCTAACTTGAGAACCTTGGATAACTTAGTAACATCAGCTTATTTTGAACACTGTGCAGGCTCTTAATCAGACTCCATTGTTGACCTACCTCTGCAGAATCACCATTTATCTTACTTTTTGTTCCGTAATATAGAAATGAATATATGTGCCACCCCTTGGAATTTTAATCTCTTTTAAAGCCTACCATGGGATATGGCAGATAAATCCAAATATAGCATGCCAATCAGATCACCCTCAGTTTAAGTCCTACAGAGATAATCAATAAACAGCAAACATGGTGATTCTCTATGAATACTAGTTATTTCTTCCCTACTGAATCACATGTCTTTGAGGCTGTTGTTTCTATACTTTATTGATAGTTTCTATAGGTTTACTCAGGTTTGGTGACATACTTAATGATCTGAAGTTCCCCAGATACTTCTCTCCACTGGAGCTATTTTAAAAATTTGGTATCCTGTGTAAATTGGTATTATGGATCATGACTATTGACAAAACTAACATAAGCTAAGAACAGATGTGTAAATCAATATTTGAAATGCCTGGCACTGACTTCCTTGCAGTTTAATTCCTTTGCTTTCCATTAAGCACATTGAATCCCATTTATTTACAGATTTTTTTTTCTTCTTCTTTTCCTAAAATGCAAAATTTTATTTAGAAAAATCATTCATTCAACTGAATTTCTCTGTGGAAAATCCTGTCTATAAAAGAATAGAGAGAGAGTAAAAGAAATACTGTTTTACTAGATGATCTTACAGAAATAGTGTGTTACTGTATTATAGAGACCTACAAAAATAAAGAGGACTCTATAACATTATTTTTTAATTTTCACATTTTATGGTAGGTTTTTCTCCTAGTATCTAGTGAACATGATGTAAAGCTACTTAATTTCCTTGGAATATTTGGTATTTCTTCAAAATGGTCTATTTATATTGAAAAAAAGGTACATGCTTTTAAAAAAATCAGAGAATTTTACTACAGGGAATGGAAAAAGAATTGGACATGGTTGACACTAGGTTAAATGAGGTAATAAGCCAGACACTCTGTGGATGTGAGGAAGAAGAGATGCATGGCTTAACCTTTGGCCAAGACTCACAGAAATGTAGCACCAGCATATGGAACATCCAGATATCTGTTGAGTGCCTTGTGCTGATGCTTCTGATCTATCTAGCCTCTTTCTCAAAGCTGGTTACATATAACGGGGTCATTTTGTCATTTATACCATAAAGATACAGTAGCTGCAATAATGTCATGGTGAATATATAATGGCTTCTATTAATGAAGCTTGTAGTTAATAAAGAAGTTTGCATCTTGAGAAATGTGAAAGTTGTTTCAGCTGAAGCTCAAAGGCTTCCTCAGACCACAGAGACAAACCCAAGGCAAGATGACTAAAGAAATGAAAAGATTTGTTATAATCTTATTAACCCAATCTTGCAGCCCAGCTAAAGCTACTTTAAACTCCTTTTACATTCCTGAAAGAAGACAAAGTAAATAAGTATATCCATGAAAAAGAAGCCATGCTGGCTTAAGAATGAACAACAGAAGCCTGTGGATCAAGAATCCTCCCAGTTTCACTCAGTTCTTCCACTTTCGGTTTGGAACAAAGGGAGTCTTTGTTGGGGTGATGCATATTAACAGTCTGTGACAAGTTATAAATACACTGTGGTTGAATGTTGCTTTTTTTTTTTTTTTTCCTCAATAGATTCTTATAGTGTTTTTCTATCAGAATTATAAGCATGGATTTTAAACAACCTGAATACATTTCTGGTATTATATCTCTGAAAGCTGACATGATAGGCAATAATGCATATTCAAGATGATACAATGTAAAGTCATTTGGCAAGTGTATGACCCAATAAGGCAGAAAAGAAAGCATGCTAAATAAAAAATAAAAAAAAAGCCAACTAATTTTTTATTATGAAAGAGATTTGAGAAGTTAAAAAAAAGTGTCAATTTCACTCAATTTTCACTACCTTTTGTAGCTTGAATTTAAGTAAGGAAAAATAACTGATAGTATCCTGATTTAATATTCTGTGCTTTCAAAATATAATGTCAGTGAAAAAAAGGATAGTATTATCATGCTTCCTTGACAGTTAACCCATAGTTACAGCTTTCCGTAGGGACAATGAAGTTTCCTTCACAATCCTCTCTTAGGTTTCCTATGGAGGAAGCATATTAATGCTTGAAAATACTAGCATACAACTTTTATTAATTCCTTATAATTAACAGTGGATATTTCTAGTGAGCATTATTTGAATAATTTGAGAAAGCTTAGATTCTAGGAACTCCTCCAGAATCTCAGAGAATGGCTGCAGTAATCAATGTTCAGATGATTTAATTTGTTTCCAAGGGAAAAATGTGTGCCTGCAATTTGAATTTTATGACATCCAGAAACTGGAAGACTTTACATATGAAAACCAGTAAAAAAAATACTAAATGAAAACAACTGGGTTTGAATATTTTCAAGTGATATATTTTCCTCAGATTTTAAAAAGAAAAATTCAAAAGTTATTTTAAATCTTAAATAGTTAAATTTGAAACTGTCCTCAATAGAAGAGAAACCAACAAGGTTTCATAATTAATAAGATTGTGATTAGCATTCCATCAGAAAGCTGGTTTTGAGCCTTCTCAAAACATGCCTCTGGCTGAATATTATATGTATTAAATGTATATTAAAATGCATGTTACTTGAATACACCCATAGTGCCATGTGATCTGGATATCTCTGAATAAGCAACCTCTTCTCATAATTATTTTTAGTCACCTAAACTCTGTGTCATCAATAAACTTGATCAATTATTTCATATGAATGATGGAATTACTGAATACACTGACCAGTATTATTCACTAGAAATAACCCCACTAATTACTTTGTCAATGTGTTTGCTTAAGAGATCTGCCAAATGGTTGCTTTTCAATTCAGGTAACATCAATTATTTTGATTTTTTTATACTGTAGTTATTTAAATAGTCTTAATATCCAACAATAGTTCAAATATCCAACAAAAAGAGAAGTATGTAACTCGATTACCTTATATTTTTATGGCCATTTCCAACTTTCCAACTATGTTTAATCAGCAAGTAGTCTACTTCTAAGCATATTCTAAAAATTTTATTTTATTAATGTTCAGTATTCTGTTAAGTATGTGAGATAGATAGACAGCAACCTGAAAGAAGCATTACTTACAAGAACCATATGTAAAATGCAAAATTATACTTATTAAAGGCTTTAATTTTAGTTGCAAAACTGCAAATCTGTTGCAGGATGTTTTAAAGTAAATGGAGATTAACAATACCTTACAACTTTCATCAATTTGGGGGTTTAGGAGTTTAGGAAGAAAATGTCAACAACCACTTCAAAACAGATTAATGCAGCAATTTTCTACTATTGTCTACCAGACAAAGAAAATATTTTGTTAGCTACTAAGCTTACTTCAGGGAAAGTGGAAGGGTAAAAGAGTGGTACTTTGTTTTACTAATCTTGCTCTTAATCTGTTGAAAATTTTATCCCTGTCTAGTAGCATTTAATATTTTAGTTAGTGGTTTGTGGTCCCTGTAGATGGTATAGCAGCTTAAGCTTTTCAGCATGAAATGCAAATTGATTGCTAAGGAGGGAGCTGCTGAAGACTAGACCAGACAGATATGCTGGAGCATATGCGTATGACTGTCTCTTTGCAGAGTCTGGGATCCTTGTCTACTCTGGAATCACAAAAGAGAATTTTAAGCTTTATTCTGGAGAAAGAGATTAGACTTGATTCTTTAAAAGATAGCAGAAAGACATGGCCTTACATTTAAAACCTTTGCATGGCATAAGAGTGGCCTGGTATTCCTCAGCCTCAAGCTGTTCAGACCAAGATACCAGACTATGATCATTGCCTTGGGCTGAAAATGTTCATCTATGTAGCAAAACCTTCAACATTCCCAGGGTTTGAAGAGTAAGAAAGAAGACAAGAAAGATCAAGTTCTACAACTTGGCATTTATGTAGGACATTTTGAAATGCTGCTTGCCAGCCTTTGCTTCAAGGGTTGTTTGTGCATTCTGTCTAATGACCATATATATGCACATTGAAATAATGACATTTTCTAGTACTAGGAGTTTTTAGAGAAATACAGACTGAGAATTGTAAAAGTAAGTTTCATGTAAGGGACATATGATCTGACTTAATGACATGATTTTGATCAGAAATGAAGATTCTGAATAAATGAATAAAACCCAAAATAAACCGAATCCCTGGCAGTTGAAGGGCTCAACCCTTCACCATATCAACAGTTTTTACATAGTAAGAATTCAAAATTAATTGTCAAAGGGACACTTTTTGATTTTGTGCCTTTTTTTAAAAAAATACACCCAAAAAAAGTTTGCATATAAAGTGTATCTATCTGGGGCAGGAGACTGGTTTATTAGCTAATTAACCTGTTTTTTAACCTGGTGTTCAAGAAACTTTTTACAATCGCAAAAGCTCAGCTTAAGTATACCATTTTCCTTGTTCTATATCAAAACAATTTAACAACTACCATATACTGTATTTTCTGTGAGCAACTGTGCATGAATACAGATTTATTTAAAAATGAGTTTGGATTGCTTTAAAACTCGCCCTAGATTTTCCTAGAAACTTGGTCACCCTCACGAAAGCTTTGCAGGGGAGTGTGGCAGTTTTTCTGAAGGCTTGTGAAAATCACTTTCAGGCTTTTTTTTTTTGTACCCTAATATTCAGCTGTTATTGGCTTACTGAATGTTTTAACAAATTGGTGATGCTTTCACAGTGTTTTTGTTTTAATATGGGAAATGAAGAGATTGAGGTAAACTGCTGTTCAATTTTTCATTTACATAGGAAGTGCAGACTGCGATTACTTTAATAATTTTAGATCCTTTTACCTTTTTAAAAAACATATTTATTTTTCTGGCAGATTTCTTTTTGGGGGTGTGTGTTTAGGTTTTGTTTTGGTTTTTAAGTGCTGAAGACTGTTACGTCTTCTGGGTCTTAGTTATGACCTACAGGGCATGTGGTTCCTTTGACATGAAGTTTATTTTTCTAAACCCACAGCTTGATATTCTAGCACTTAATTTCAGAATGCAGCTTAAATCACAGAAGCCATAATACGTCAAATGATCCCACACTTGCAGGGGGAAAACAGTAAGTAATGAAAAAGCTATGATTGCTTTTCTGTCCCTCCAAATGACAGTTATCACCTCAGTGACCTGCTCCGGGCGGACCCATCTAAACATGACACACTAAGGGATAACGTCATCTAACAGGGTAGTTACAAAAATCAATACAAAACCCATTTCAAAGATACTCTGTGTAAGAATCCTGGTGTAACGTTTATTTATTGAATAGGCCTGAGGAAAAAAACCCACAACTTTTCTGATAGATATGCTTTACCTCCCAAGCAAAGGAATTCTGTAGGTAAGCAATAATTGTATTTTTCAGTCTATTATTTAGTCTTGCCAGAGCTCAACCTAGAATCTAATATGTGGATGACTGCTATAACTCAATTATGAAACCTAAGCAGAACTCTAATGCATCTGTAATGCAAAAGGAACATAACAAAACAATTGACTGTACTTTTTTTCAGTTGAGGGGTTGCTGTCTGTGTTTGTGCAGGGATGAACAAAAAAAAGGAGGGAGAGTTCTATATTGTGTTTTTCACTGAAGGATTAAGAATGTTCTGTAGTTATTTCTACTCATGAATATAGAAGGTATGGTTGCATCGTTGAAACAACTGCTAGCTCACAGCTGACTGAAAACAGGTTTCTATTGTTTGCTTTCTCAAATGACAATAATACTGAAGCCTGGAGCAATTTTATCTGGTCATATCCCATACTCAGGAGATGCATTCTGATTGGTTTAAAAGTAATTTAAGAAAACCTAGTATTTATGTTTATCAAACTCTTTTCAAATCTGCATGAGCTTTATCCCCCTCAGGAAATAAATAATAAATATAGTATGGATCTTCAGTTTTGATTTCTTACAAAAAGATGCAGTATAGCTTGATAGTTAAAAAAAAAAAAAAAGTCATAAAAATGGTGTTGTTGGCTGTTAAAGTAAAAACATTTTTATATTTGGGAAAATGCCTTGTTTCAGAAAATAAGATCATTTTTTATGTTAGCTTTTATTGCCACTTAATCACTGTAAAGATCAGTATTATTTTATAGTCAAAAGACTCGAGATATTTTGTAGTACAATATGGGATCTGCCTTAGCGTCACACTGAACATAATTCTGGCAGTTCCACACTCATACTGAGAAGTGTTTGATCACTGAAATTGTTTTGCTGAAATCATCTTGAAGACTTCCAAACAGAAATGTAGGAGAGGATTGAAAGAGGAAGAGGGAGAAGAATTTAACAAAATAATGTCACAATTCTTAGGACCACTTAGAAAAGTGCAATGAAAATCTAAGCTTCTGGTAAACAGGGGTTGCACTTCTAGAGCAGAAAGACACACGGTCATCATCTTCATGCCTAAAATATCAATAACATTCAGGAATGGATGTTTCTAGTCGCAGAATTTGAATGGGAATATTTAGAAATGTTAGATGCAGTGTTTCCTCAAGCACTGCTCTGCTAAAGAGCTGATCTGATGCTCTTTGTATCCCTCCTAAAACCAAGCACTTTTGTAATTAACAATTCTCTGTTTTGGATCATCTCTACTTTCTGTTTCTTGCTGCAGACAAACTGCCATTTTTTATACAGAATGAAACTTGGCAACTGAAACAAAATTCACTGAAGCAGAATTTCCTGTGAAACATGGCCAGTATTCTCTTCCTGAGTAAACTGTACCTTAATTGTGTCCTGTGTTTCCTCCAAAGACATGAACTGCTTGGATAACTTCTGTGTGTTGGGCTTTTGTATTCAATTCAGTCTGAGAATGCCTGAAAAAATTAGCTCCTGGAAAGCAGTATCCCATCCAAGGTATATCCAAGTATGGAAAAGAGATCTGTGACAGTCCGTGAATGTGCCATTCTAGTGCCATGCAGAAAAATACCATTTTGATTGTTTTTAGTGTACTTTATTAATTGGCACAAAGGACTTTTTAAAAGGTAATTTTTAAAGAAATTAGTAGGTTTTAAGTATCCATCTAGCATGTTTTCCAGTTATGTCAGGGAAGAACAGAGCCCTTACGCAATTGGCAGGGTAAAGCTAATACTGGGACATGTACCCCAGTACTGGATACTGTATCCCAGTATCCTAGTATCATACTGGGAATTTGAATTTCATTAGCAGGTGCTAATGAGGGGCAGTAGAACACTTTCTTAGGAGGGAGAAGATCCATTGTCAATGATCACTGACTAGGAAAAAGCAGTTTATGTTGCCCCTTAGCTTAATGACTGCTGTATGAAGTTCTCTTTCCTATGCTACTCAGTTACAGATGTAAGAATACAATTTTTTCCTGCTTAGAAACACTTATTGCTTGCTTTCATCTTCCAGTCTTTTGTTCTAAGTGTTATACAACTGCCAGGAAAATCCCGAGGATAAGCCTACTCTGAGAGATTTCAACCCTCATCACCAAAATCCTTTCTAACTAGGGCTCCAGTTCTCTTGAAATTAACTGATGTTCTGGTTTTAGGAGACCTACAGACCTACAGCACAGCTCAGGCAGGGACTGACAGCTTGCGGGGGGGGGTGGGGGTGGGGGGGTGGGGATGTCTAAAATGGGTTTTTGGGTCATGGGCAGGGTGGGGGAAGGTTCTGGGAAGGGCGGCAGGGACAGTTAGGGCTGGAAGTGCCTCAGAGCACTTACACTATATGTTGGAAGTGAGATCTTTCCAAATTGCTCAGCATTTTTACAGTTGTCCTAAAGGTCTACATCATCTGTAAACACCGTAAGACAGGACATTTATGGGACTACGGCTTTCCTTTATAATAGTTAGTTACCTGAACTGGAACAGAGAAGGCACATCTGGCTTAAAGATGACATTTATTACTCCATAAAGTTTCTCTTCAAGCAATTAGAATAAGAATTTTGGTTTCACAAGGTCTTTATATTAATAAAACTCTTATGAATAAATGACTATGGCAGTGTGCTTGTTGAAATATCTCAAACCACAAACATCCATCTGGCAATGACGTTTGGAAAAGCTGTTACAGGCTGTACCAAATTGTGAGTTCAAGAGAGGAGTCATTATTGTGAACACACAGTTAACGAATGATTGAACAGTCCCTTCAAGTTTGTCTCTCAAAACTCTTGGAGGAGAAGGAGTCTACAGCTGTAAACCAGCCCCATAAATAAACAAGTTAGGGCCTGCATGACTGGCTGTCCACAGAGGGCAAAGAAAAATCTTCAGTACGTTTTCTTTTGATGTTCCAGCGTGTCCTCTGAGAAGAGGAAATGGTTCTAGGGGAATAAGCGTGGGCAGTTGCTTAAGCCAAGAAGTACTGCTTTAGAGAAATCCCTCTGTAGTCCTGCACTGCTGTGAAAGAGAAGCTGATTGTCATGTGGAAAACTTGCTTGAGAAACCTGTGTATCTATCTTGTACCTTTCTCACCACAGCTGTAAGCAGAAGTCCTAATTGAAATTTGAAGATATGGCCTGATGGCTGGAGATACAGGCTACTTAACTGAGCTACATCCATCCTTTGGGGTAACTCATCACAAATAAAGTAGTCTAGCAGTCAACTTTGAGGTGGATATTGTCTAATTGAAGTGACACTTCAAGTTCAAGAAAGAACTGTTTTGTTTTCACCTGTGCTTTTATGAGGTCTAAGTGACCTTAGAGCACCTTAATAATGCTAGAGGGGAGGTATAATAGAGCCTAGATTTTAAAAATTGGAGTCCTCTTTATTTACCAAGACAGTTTCATTTGTTTCCATAAAGTTTTGGAGGGCAACATTTGGGAGAAAAATTGTGAACTCTAAAAAGCGTTGACTTTGCAGAGAATAAATTTCACCCACACTTTACCAAAGAGAGCCTACATTTCTCCAGGAATGCTGTCAGATGCTACAACTGACACCTTACTGTAGAGAATATGGGTTTAAGGGGAACAATTGAAAATACATGACTGAAGCACTGTGACTTGGGTATGCCACAAACTCAGAAACTGCATGTCCAAGAGATCAAATTGAAGCAATATTAAAGCTCCCTTTTTGTCTTATGAAATAGATCAGCTTGTGCTGACCTCACCTCCTTGGATGTTATTCTATAACTTGATCTCATATTGAATTCTTCTCTTATTTTGGCATTATATTGTTGCCTTTGATCAGAGTGTGAGAGGGATGCCATATTTGCTGGAGCTCTTACAAGTTTTCCTGGTTTCAGCTGGGATAGAGTTAATTTTCTTCCTGGTAGCTGGTGCAGTGCTGTATTTTGGCTTTAGTCTGAAAACAATGCTGGTAACACACTGATGTTTTAGTTGTTGTTCAGTAGCACTTACCCTGATCAAGGAATTTTCAGTCTCTCATGCTCTGCCAGTGAGGAGGGGCACAAGAAGCCGGGAGGAAGCAGAGCCAGGACACTTGAGCCAAACTAGCCAAAGGGGTATTCCATACCACAGCATGTCATGCCCAGTATAAACTGGGGGGAGTCACCCGGAAGGGACCAATTGCTGCTTGGGTCAGGCTGGGTATCCGCTGTCAAGTGGTGGCTGTTTTCGTAGGACTGGCGGCAGTGAAGCCAGCATAAGTTCCCACGATGCATGTCAAGACATTGGCAAAACATGTTCCATTACAAAGGGGAGAAGTAAACACAGCACATACAGAAAGGCCAGGATGTCCTTTACCAGAAGTAGCCAATCAGCCAGTAGAACTAAAATACGTTGCACAGAAACATGTACGGGCTGCTGGTCTCTAGCTCAACATCTCTGTTATGGGAACATCCTGAGAATTTTCAAGTATTATTATAATGAACATCCAGCTCATATTTGTTGACCATAGTTAGGGACTCATTTATATTACAACTGTGTGTTTGCACTTTTGCCTTAATTAGTTGAAAAAGAGGTGATATTCTACAGATAAGGTGTATAACCTCATTAGATTAATCACAAAGCTTTTTTCCTCTGTATTTTTAGCTGCTGTTTAGTAGCAGTGTGGATGTTTGCATTTTCAAAAGGTAAAATTGTGTCCAGAGTGGCCATGATCAGGTTGAGCAGGAGGGGTGATAGAGGGCTGTGCAGCTGAATGACAGGTCAGTGTCATGTGAACTGAAGCATGCAAATTGTATTAGGCCATGGTAATCAGGGCAGAGATGCAACTCCCTTTGTTTTCTCTCCTCACCCAATAAATCCGTACTTGAAAAACGTCTGACAGATATTTTAGCTTTATAGATATTTTAATGCATTTGTTAATTTTTGATCTAATTGGAGATACATATAGAATATTACAGTCTTCTGTGTATTACCAGTGTAGCTCTGTCTGAGTAGCATAGTGCTTTCATGTTGCACACCAGTGTTTTAGAGTAGCCTTTTCAGGAATCAGTGTCAAGCAAGTCAGATCAGGTCATAGTGTTAACTATACAGTATCTTGAGGGAAACTCAATCAAACCCAACAAACTTTTTATAAGGCATCACAAATCATCCTGTATTAGCATCACATGGATTATTTATGAAAATGCTGTTGCTTGTCTGACAACCTAGGTGACATTACCTCTGGAGGATGAGCATCACCATGGCAAAACAGACATGTCACCATTAGACATTAGTCTACTGTAACTAATTTATAAGGCTGTCCTGTAATTTGTTTTGATCAGGCAGCCTGAATACAGTTGAAGGGGATGAAAGGGAGGAGGGAGTGCAAGGGGGGAGAAGGGAGAAAGAAAATCCAATATTATTAACTAGAGAACTCAAAACTGTAAAAAATCAAGCCAGCAAAAAGTGTAACATTTATTTCACCTCCATAACTTCTGTCTTTACACACAGACATAGCTCAGAACATCTAATACAAGGTTTGTCTCTCGGTTGTGGAATTTTTTCCAGAATATTTCTAACTATGTTTTCTGTGCTTTTAATTTGTTCAAGATACCATATGATATTCATCTTCTCGCTTGCAGTTCTCTTTTTTTTTTTTTTTTAAGTACTGATGTACTTTAAAAGCAACTTTGCGAATATGGCACCAGAGTTAATCATGTTACAGTAAATGTCATATCAAGTTTGTCTGCCAGGACGGAAAAGGGAGTGTTTCAAATTGGAAGGTTTACAAGTCAAAGCAAACATATAAAAGTAACTTTGAGCTGTGCCCCTTATGACTTATCAAATTCTTCAGTAGAATACCACAAATTAAATGATCTTTTCTAAATGCTAGTTGATAAATAAAAATAAATAAGCAAGAAAGAATGGATAGGCTATGCCTGAATATGAAAGAGTGAGCATTTCTTCTGCTATAGTTGATAACTGCTAAGAACAGATTTAAAGGTGTCATAATTACATAATAAAATCTCTGACCATATATGATCTTGAGAGGATCTAAACTATCAAAGACCTTCCTGTGCCTGTGCTGGGATACAAAGCACTCTTTTGAGCTGAAGTTTGCATGGCTCCAACCCCTATCCCAAGTTTTGAAGGAAGATATTTTCTCTAGCCAAACAGAAGATTGTTATTCTGAAAGGAAAGATATTCTCTTCAGAGTCAGGGGCAATGAAGGAGGATATCAGTGACTTAGGGAAATTATTTTAAGAGACCCCAGAAAAGGGCATTACTGAAGTGTTCCAAAGACAATTTTTCATAGTCTGAGAAGATGCTCTGGTTGACACAGAGACTAAAATTTGGAGCCAGCTGTCCCCTGGTTACCTGTAGCAAGAGAAACAAGAAGCAATCCAATCTTGGGGTTTTTTTTTTTGCAACATACACACCGTTTCTTCAGACTCCATTTTCAATATCACAGCTGAAGAAGAACTAAAATTATAGTACTGTATCGCTATTAATTCAAGCAGTAGTAAGTAGAGAGTTAACAGGAAAAAAATAAATGTTCTTCATTTTGTATCTGGAAACTCTATGGTTAGCAGTACAGGTGGAAGAATGAGATCATCCATTTGGAAGATTTCTCCCACTTATAAGCAGAGATATCAACTTTGTTAACATTTTGTTTCAAGGAATCCCACCAAAATTTAGCTCTCCTTTACCCCAAACTTTACCAGACATTCTGCAAATCTGTTTCTATCAGAATGTCCAATCTAAATAGGAAAATGGTACAGCACATAATAGGGATGAAAGATGGGAGGATGAACAAAGTATCAGGAGCAAGGACTGCTTATATTAATTAGATTTACTTTTTCCTTGTATTATGACTGCTCTGATGAACTCAGGAGGAAAGCAGAAGGACAAATACACAGGCATAATTTGTCTGGCGGTAATGTGAACTTTTCCTCTATAATCATATGATAATGATTTCTTTTCCTATTTATACCTGCTAGTGTCTCAGCTCCATGCTGTGGTCTCCAGCTCTGACAAACACGTCTGGCAGTGTCTCAGCTCTTTAAAATCTTGTTAGGCAAATCTGAAAGCAAAAGAAAGAGACTGAGGAGGAGGAAGGATGTTCTTACTGCTGGTGTTTTTTTCTGCATTAGCACCTTGAGCAGTACTAAAAAATTATTTATTCTATTTCAGTGGTATTATGAAATATCATTAACTGCTAGAACTGGAAAACATATAGGTTTCCATCATAATAACATAATTTTATTTGTTTCAGCAAACCATATTTTCTGGTCAGCTGTCTCTTGGTTTTCGTAGGTCCAGTTTTTCTCAGTCCCGCACAAGTTTTCTCAAATGCGCTATTCTTAAGTCAGTAAATAGTTGACACCATTGGGAATGATGAAGTGTTTCCCCCCCCCTTTTTTTTTCTGATTGGCAAAATATTAAAACTAAACAGCAGCAAGGTAGACAAATGTTTTCCTCCTGCCTCTTCAACCCCTTCAATTCTGGTCTACTTGCAGCACAAATCTTATTGTGCATCAGTCATATTCTTAAAAAAAGACTAGCAATACCTCCTCTACAGTTACTATCTAGAGCGCCTCTGTAATATCAATTAAATTCCTTAGTAGCAAGAAATCGATTAATATTTCCATTGAGTCTTATACAGGCAGCATTTTGGAATACCTGTTATGAAAATATTAAAAAAAACAAGGCGGAAGTTTTTCTTAGCTTGATTAATGACCTAATTCATTAGTTTTTTTCTGAGAATTACATGCAAAGTAACATAGCTCCCAGCTAGCTATTGCCCTTAGTGATTCTAAAATTCAGATTTAAAGTGTGCTATGCAAGTAATCCAACATTCAGATATCCCTAAATATATCAAGTTATGACATACCCTTGGCAAATTTATTTACTCTTCAAAGGGTGGCCTTTTCCTTGGACAGAATGCAATAGTAGCAGCAACAATATACCCTACAAAAACACATCTGTGATTTAGTAGTTTTCTTGCGTTTCCGCATACACTGAGCTTTCATTGTTGCAGCTTGTAAAACCTCTCCATAAAACAAAAAAACCCTACAATAAAACATTTTCCTTTATGGAAACACACTTCTGATGCAAACATTCTTATGCAAAATTTTAATTCTATGCATGTTTTCTGACATTTGTACATAGTAGCATATATAAATATACATGTATACAAGTGTTCTTTTAAATTTTGTGCCTACCCCAAACTTCAGAAAAATAAAAGTATGCCTACATTGTATATATTTAAAAGTAAAACATAGTAAATTAACCTTCATGAAACTCCATGATATTGCAGTGAGGTTGATTTCAGTCAGTAGTTGAAGTAGTTTGCTTAAAATTAGTCCAGGTATTGTTGCATCTTGAAGTGCATATAGAATATTAGAAATACAGTAATATTTTTACAAGTCTTTATTATTTTTCTTTCTCTAACAGCAAGATCCAATACTTTTTTTTTTTCCTAATTTTATCAGTAAATTTAAATAAAAATCTAAGTTGCTTATGCTATATAAGTTGTCTTCAACATATTTCAGTCCATAGTGAAATTTCTGGTTTATTCAACAACCGGACTGTAGGATATTTCTGTAAAGGTGCTGGTGGTCACAGTAAGGTTGAAGAAAGTAAGCAATATGTTCAGAAAAGCTTTTTCATGCATTTTAATAAAGCCATGTAGTATGAAATAATTACCTTTTTGAGCAGGATGTTATCAAACTTCTGTTTATGGAAGATCTCTTGAACTTGAGTTGTTCATAAAGTGAGAAGTGCTGACTAAATGTTTAGTGGTACTAGGACATGAAAACATTGGGATTTTCTTACTGTTTACTTTTTACTTTTTAATAGAAGACACTGTCAGAATTATTCCTTCAACAAATAATAGCTACTATATTTCTCTTTAATTTGAGGCCCTTTCTTAAAATTCCCAAAATAACATTTCTGGCAAAAAGACTGGTTATCAAAGAATTTTCACCAATGAAATAATTTTACAAGTGTCAGCCCAAGGAGAACTTATGTGCGATAAAAAATATGGTGGAGGGTTTTTCTTTGTTTGTTCTACTTATCATAAGCTGTCAAATTTTGAAAATGCATACCAACTTTAATAGAGCTGCTGCGTTTTTTTTTAACTGTCTCACTTCTGAGTTATTTGAAAGCTAAGTTTTTTGTGCTGTTCATTATCAGACCTGAGTTAATCTTTCAGAAAATGAGGTTCTCATTTATTTTTCTCTATTTCAATTAGCTGCACAGTGAGCTGCAGAATATCTCCCTTTAAAGAAGACACAGGTTTGTGACAAGAAAACAGCAAATAATGCTTGATTTAGGCATGCGTCCCACAAGGTTTTTGAGATTTGGCATTCTGCTTAATGCAGAAATTTTGAAAACTGTTTGTCATTTACCCTATTAGAGGTATTTGAGAAGTTCCTCTATCCCAGGTGTGAACAAGTGAGCAAACATCTCCATTCTCTGTCCTTGGAGATATAACTCCAGCTAACCAGTTAGGAAACCTTTCATTAGAATGATCTGGTGGAGATGCTCTTTGTACCATTATAGGTAAACCGATGCAATTGGCTTGTGACTGAGTGCTTAAAAACTGTAACCAGTTTCCTGGTTTTACTTCATGCAGTAAGGCAGCATTAGGCATGCTGTGCAGTTTGCTCTTGATTCTGCTGCGATCCTATTGAGTGAGGAAAAAAAATTAAAATGTTTATATTGCATTCTTAATTTAGATATTTTTGTAGCTCTTCATCATCTTCCATGACTTGAAATTCTGCTGACCCGCTTAATGACAAGGGCTGGAAGATATGTTCTTCAAAGGTGTATTTCTCAAAATAATTCTAGGAAAATGAGGAGCTAAAACAAACAAAACCCCCACCATTAGGTCCAATAAAACAATGTCAGGGAGTGGTTTATTTTTTTTTAAATGCTTGAGAAAAATGGTAGCAAAATAATATTATTTATTAATAAAAAAACCCAGTTATTAATTCATCAAAGGAAATGAACCCAGAGTTCCTGTTACCTACACCGTGTCTTAATTCTCTATTTCATATCTTGGTATTTTTAATCAAAAAAATGTCTCTTGTTGTGAGAATGTGACAGAAATATAATAATATTAATTGTGCAAATGACTGAGAATAAAAACCTGGATTAGGTCCTTCCTATGTTGAGGACACCAGAACTGTAAGCAATACTACAAATGAGTTCTCACAAGAGCAAAGGGGCAGGATCACCCCCTTCAACCTGCTGGTCATGTTTCTTTTCACGCATCCCAGGGTATGATGGTTGGTTTCTGGGCTGCGAGCGCACACTGCTAGCTCATGTCAAGTTTCTTGTTGACCTTTGAGACCTTAGCCTCTGTGCTGAATTTGGCTGAAATTGGCCAATTGGTTCAAAATTTACTGTAGAAGGGAAGACAATTTTATGCCAGATGAACAAACAGGCAAGTCAGTCATACAGGCTCATTTTCTAAGATGTAAGATGAAAAATATTGGTTATTGTGGGGTTTTTTTTCCCAAAGAAATGATGTACTTGTCTGACATAAAGTAAAAAATTGTTATTAGTATTATCAACTGTGAGATTTTCCTGTTTGCTATGTTACCATAAATGTAGTTGCAAAACTACTTCAAAACAGAAAATGCTCAGGACAACACACCATTGGGCTGATTACTTTTATTCAGCCATGTTTTAGACAGACCACACTGGTAATAACACCATTGTAGCAGTACTGTCAAACAAAACTTCCTTCAGTGAACCAAAGAGTTTCTTATATTTCATCTGAAATGTGAAATATAAGAAATTGAGGCATGTTTGAAATGGCCATTGAATTTGGACCAAACATGTTTAGAAACCCGTGGATTCACGTTCCATAGGCTTGGGAGCAACCACTTAGGACATCAAACTTACTTGGGTCACCAGATTTGTCTGTTACAGTAAAAGCAGTAATGCAATTTCAGCATCTGTTTCTGAGCAGTTTCTAGAAATTGTCCTTTATATATGAGACACATATAAGCAGAGTTGTGTGCTCTGCTTTACCTTACCCTCAGCCCTGATTAATTTTTAATTTTTCACAATAGGTGAACACCACACTTCCTTTTCCTTGTCCTTTATCAAACCCTTAATGGGAAGGCGAAAAAAACATCATTGGCTCCTACAGCAAGGTGAACCAATAAATATATCCCCAACTTGTGTTGTACTTGTTCAGCAATGTGATCCTGCAGATGGAGTAGGCAGTCTGTTTCCTCACTTTATCTAGTTGACAATAGTGTCCCATCTTCCAAACCAAACTATTCTATGATTTTATGATCATTTATCTTGTTTTCATTCTTTCCATTGGCATTTTTATCTCCTACATCTCTGACAGGGATAGGTTGGAAGCAAGTCTTATGAATTTAACAAATGGCAGTCTTTAACCATAAATGTGTGGGAACAAAGCATTTAGAGGTTCAATAACATAACTCTGCTCTTAGCGGAAAAGTGGAGGAACAAGTACTGTCTCTCCTAGACGTCATGGGACAAACTGAAAATGCTGTAGGGTACTCTCAAGACCACCTTCCTGAGTAGACCATCTTCCTGAGTTCTAAAGCAATGCAACACAGGAATTACCACAATTAATCCAAACCGAAGTATACCTACTTAATTTGTTATGCCATCTAGTCTGCTAAGCTCCAGAATTTTCTTAGAATAAAATGAAAAACCACAGGGTTGGTTTATCAATGCATGAACAATTTATAATGTTCAAAAGAGAAATACCAACCCTAAGCGAAATAATTTCTCGACTAGGATTTATTTTGTGCATGATAACGGAGTTTTATCTCATTTTATTCATATAAAACTTTTTTGTATCCTGTGAAGAATGGGTGCATTTCATCAGCTAATGAAGTTGCATAGAAAAATAATACCATTTCTTGTCTTCAAATTTGTCATACTTAAAATTATCTTCAGCTGATAATTTAATATCTCCTTGCTGCTGTTCTGTAAAAAAGGCTGTGCAGAGGTGCCCTGTGTGTGTCTTTTAAACTATTAATTATTTTGTCCCATTTTATTAATTTTATCTATGAGTTAAATAGCTTCAGCCACTCTTCCTACTGACTTCCTACTGAAATGAACATATTGCTAATGATTCACATTGATTCTCTGTGATTGTTTTCAGTGATCCACCCTCTTGGAGCTCCATAGTCTTCTGTCTGTCATACAAGATTTTCCCCTTTCAGCTGCCGCAAACATTTGCCCATGCAATCAGGATGTTGCGCTGCTATACACACAGAATTCACATCTAGAGAACTCTTAAAGCCACCATTTTTTTGCTGGAACAAGTAAAAGCCTATTCCAAATGCCTATACAGGTCATGGAATATTCTGCACAACCTGTCATTGATACATGTCAAATATATATACATGCATTTAAATGTACATACAATTTTACTTGCAAGCTGTTGGAAGCAGTTGTATTTCTCTATGTTTTTGCATGTCTTCAAGGTATAAAGGGCAGCCCTAGGATTTTATAATCTTTGCTTCCAGCTCTGATATCATGACTGACCTGAGGTTGAAATAACACATATTTCAAAGGAAAAAAAGGATCTGCAGTTAAATGTGTACTGAATACCAAAATTTAAGTATTTCACAGAATTATCATCAATGACTCATTAGTCAGCATTCTTGTATCAGGGAAAAGCTGGATTAAGTTGATCATAGAGCTATAACAACTATTGCTGTGTGGACCAGAACAAGTTTATTTAGGGCCTTGGGTGACATGGTTCAGTGTGATGTGCCCCTGCCCACAGCAGGGGGGTTGGAACTAAGTGATATTAAAGTCCTTTCCAACCCTAACTATTCTGTGATTCTATAATTCTATGTTTTGGAGAATTGTCACCTCTGTAACTGTGACACATCGTAGTATGGAGGGTAAGAAGACATTAAAAATCAAAAGGACAGATCAAACACAGTCTCTTATTTAAGCAGTGCTTTAATTAAACTTATGACTTTAGGTATCTTGCTCATTATTTTGAAATTTAAGGGTTGGCAATTCAGGTATTTGCATCCTTAAAATGATGAAGTCTTCTTAAAATGTTTCCCAGTTTTTGCTATGAACTTGAGACCTGTGCTGGCATTTGCCAGTTGACAGTACAGTGGAGGAAAAATGATATCTGATCCCAGAGACTATTTAATTGGTTTGTGGGTTTTTTTAATGTTTCTTCCTTAATCATTTTGCATTTCTGTGTATGCCACAAGTTTTTCTAGTAATTATGCAGTGCCAAAATCATAATTTTCAATGTTTGACATTTTTTTTCAGTGTTGATAGTAGTTTATCATTGCCAGTTTTTATTATTTTAAGTATAATTAATAAAATATATCATAACCAATTAAATCTCATTTTTTCTGATATCAAAACCCTGTTAATAGACTTTGGGAAAACACAAGCAGGAGTACAAGGCAGGGAAAAAAAATAAATGTCTTTCACTGGTATATATTGTTGTGAGACAATGAAATCTGAATATTGCCTATACTGATCTCCACTGGGATCCTTGAGTCCACAGAATGGTCCTAATTGAATTTTCCCTGCCTAAATGGAGTATGCCCTGTTGTGAACCTGCTTTGAGCATGATGACAGGATGGGACATCTCAGAGCATCACTTCTGTGAGACCCAGGGCCTTCCTTCTATTATCTCTATTATCTAAACAAATAACCTTGGACAAATCAATTTACATTAATCCAACCTAGTGGTTTAAACCTCCCTCTTTTCCTTTAAAATATCTCAATCAAGTTTCAAGTGAAATTGCTTGAACATCTGTCTCTTAAAATGTGTCCATGAATAACAAGAGAAATCTGTAAATCTTTGTTGAAAATATAGAGATGTTTAAGAGTAAATTAATGTATGGGTCATAGCAAGTTCTTTCTGCTCTGCAATGCCAAGGACAGAAACTCTTAGCAATACTTGTATTTTTGTTTATGTTAAAATTAGTTGGCAAAGTAAGACTAGTCTCGGACTACTTTTTGTTTTCTTCTTTCATTTATCACATGAAGAACTTAATATTTCAACATTTTATGGTATAAAATTAAAAATCTGCACCCATAGTGAGCTTCAGCCATGCTTATTGCAGCAATCACACAATGTTAGTTCTTTATCATGCTTCCTGTGTAAATACTTGAAATAGATAGCACTATGAACCATGAATATTTAAAGTTACGGGGAAGCTGTTTGAAACTTAATGAATTTCAATACTCTATTAGATAATATGTCATCTTTCAAGTCTTGATCTTTTTTTTTTTTTAATGTGTAAGGGATTTTATGTAGGTAAAAAAAATCTGATTTAGCTTTCTCTTATTTTGAAAATTACAGATCAGTGCATTATTATTTTCACACATGCCCTGCGTTAATCCAGTGTTTGTGTAATAATTCTAGTATTTTATAGAAATTATAGTAGTAAGTATGCCTTTTCGAAAATATGATGTAAAATCACAAGCTACTTGGATGACATCCTTTTAAATTCTACAGCATTTTGTTTTCAGGTTGTTATTTTGTGAAGTTTCTGCTACAATATGGGAGAGTTTCAATTCCTAATTCCAGATGAGATTTGGGTTTAGATGCATTGAACTGCAAAGGAAAAATGGTTTGCAATGCAACTGAACTTCACACTTAGGAAAGGCGGTAATTTGAAAATAAAGCAACAGTTGACTTTCTTAGAACACCACATGCAAGATATATGAGAGTGCAAAACATAGTATTTCAAAGTTCTTATCTTTATGATTAGGGCTTCATGCTGAATAGCTAGAATTTTTAAGTGCCGGATGCACCTCCCTCTTTCATGGGCAGGGGTATCATTTGCTAGGTGGGGGTGCTCAAAGCCCTGTCCAATCTGACCTTTAAAACTTCCAGGGATGAGGCATCCACAAATTCTCTGGGCAACCTGTTCCAGGGTCTCACTACTTTCACAGTAAAGGACTTCCTAATATCTAATCTAAATCCATCCTCTTTCAGTTGAAAACTGCTGCCCCTTATCTTATAAAATCATAGGGTGGTTTGGATTGTAAGGGACCTTAAAGATCATCTAGTCCCAACCCTCCTGCCATAGGAAGGGACACCTTCTCCTAGATCGATTTGCTCAAAGCCCCATCCAACCTGGCCTATCAATATAGTCCTCTCCCTCTGTCTTTCTTATAAGCCCCCTTTATATATTGAAAGCTCACAATAAGGTCTTCCCACAGTCTTCTCTTCTTCTGGCTGAACAAGCCCAACTCACTTAGCCTTTCTTCTTAGGAGAGGTACTCCTCTGACTATTTTTGCAGCCATCCTCTGGATGCACATGGTTGCCTTCTTCCTTTTGAGTTAGAGAAAAGAAATTGTGGCCTTATCACAAATATTTTCATGGGCATGAAAGAAATTCAAAGATTTTCCAAAAGGTAAGTAAATTAATCTGTCATTGTATTGTTTGTACTCTTACAGACCTTTTTAACACTTCTGAAAGAGGAAGTATCCTTTGATTAAAACCAAAGGGCTCATGATTGAAAATTTTATATTAGCTTTAAATATTCTCCCTAGTCAGTTCAGCTCTCATTACGTTTTGCCCAAGGGGCATCAAAATGTTCTTCAGTGACCATTCCTCCCCATTCCCAAACTCGTGGGCCAATCTGCACCACAGATACATATTTCCTGTGTTCTGGCACAAAGACAGTCCTTGGAAACCCTACTGAAGTCCTTCCAGAAATACCCCTATAGTTAGAGGCAATCTGTGGAGTGAGAAAGGACCCAGTTGGGAGAACTGCGGTCACCTTGCTCCTCTTACCGTGCTTAGAACTGCCATGGCTCAATAGCTCCATATAAATCTTCTTCTAGTAGCCCTGCACAGCCTTGCAGACTGCAGTGCAGGCATAAGCCAAAATTATTATCATAAAAAGCCAAAATTATTATCATAAACCCGTCAGTTGATTCCTTTGTGCTGCACTCCAGTCTCTATAGGGAAAGTTTTATCACTTCCCTCACATTTTAATTGAATCCATTCTACAGCTGGTAGCAAGATGTCCGAACAAGTGACAGGAGTTGACAAGCCTTTCAAAAAATTGGAGAGGGTTTTATCTACTGGTATGAGAGAGAACAGAAAAGGAGAGTAAATGAGAAGAAAAAGTAAAAAACAGTTTCTTCCCATGCACTTTTCTCCCAAGTAAAGCAAAAAGGTGAAGATTGTATAACCTCTCTAGCCTACTGCCTGTTTATGAAGTAAATCTATGCCAGTAGGAGATTTATTAATTTAACTGTGGTCTTGCATGTAAGAATGATATGAGTAGTCTCAGATTGTATTTATTCATGTAATAGAGGGATTTATTGGCAATTCCTGATAACCATATTTTGTAATTTAGATATTTTTTTCCCTTCGTATTAATAGTTCCTCTTTATCTTGCTGTTTAAATAAGACATGTCTGTAGTCCTGAATATCAACAAAAAAACCTCTTTAGCTGGATGACATAATTTGGTAATCAGCAAATTAGAACAGCATGTAGCTTCTGATGAAAAAAATATTAAATGTGTGTCTCATAACTCTGCTGCTGAGGTTTAGCTAAACACGTAACCTTTATTTGAACTTATCTCATTAATCATGGGCAAAAATGTAGCTATTTCACATACGGTACTGTGGAAAAAGATAACATGGTCATTTACCATTTCTGAGTGCTCAGTCCTCACAGAAGAAAGATAATTTCTTTAGGGAGAGTTGACAAGGCGCAGGTTAAATACCGATATTAGCTTTCCCCTGGAAAGTTCCTGAAAATTGCTTCTTTTTTTTTTTTTTTTTTTTTTTTTTTTTAACTGATAAATTTAAAAAAATATACTCATCATATTAGAGATTGTTAAAAGTTGTTAATAAGAACTCAAGTTTTTTAGGATTTTTGTCTTTTTAATGTGATTTTAGTTTCCTATTCTGGACCCCAAAAATGTCTTCTTTTAATTTTCAGTCATTCCCTCATTGTTGCTTCTACTTAAATCTGCAGTCCTCAGCCTCACGCAGACAACTAGAAGTCTGATAGTTTCTCAGGCAATAGGTTTTTACCCAGTTCAATATCCCACTAGCTCATTGTTTCGCAGCATCCGCCAGCCACCATTTACTTGACTTGTTCTAGTGGTCTTTTGTTCTTGAGTGTTAGAAGGTGATTTGCTCCTATCTATGGGGTTTTGCTAGATGCTGTGACCTTAAAGAAAACAATGCCCTGTCAGTTTCAAAAATGACCCTATGCTACTGAAACACTCTTTATATAAACCCTCCCCTGAGGGGCAAACACAGTACAGTATTACACTGAAATGTTGCTATTTCCTTCCACCTAAAAATACACAAAGTCCAGGATTCTCCTAACATATCAAATCCCTGGCTTAGTCCACTGTGACATATGTGGAGATTAAATTTTATCCTCCAGATGATGTGGGAATTTGGGAAATTAACATTCAAAGCTTCTAATTATAAGAGGAGTGGTGTGCCTGTCAGTTTCAAATGATGACATGTGTGATAAGACTGTGATCTTACTGAGTTTTCTTAGGAACCCAAAGCATGTGTATGTTAGATATATACACTTAGCACTAATTGTCCCCTCAAGGTACCTCTCATAGGCTGCCCTCCATCTGTGAGGAATCTATATTTGGGCTGTAGGAGAGACGTAAGACTATCTTGATATAGTGGACGGTTCTGGGGGTACAACCCCTTTCTTCTCTTCATTATATGCTCCAGTTAATAACAGTGCTGTGTGTAAAAAACTTTGTAGCATTTTGAAAACCAAGCTCTGTAAATACAAAATAGAATCATAGAATCATACAGGTTGGAAAAGATCCTTAACATCATCAAGTCCAACCATGAACCTAGCACTGCCAATTCCACTACTAAGCCTTGCCCCTAAGAGCCACATCAATGAGCCTTTTAAATACCTCCAGGAATAGTGACTCCACCACTTCCTGGGGCAGCCTCTTCCAGTGCTTGACAACCCTTTTTGTAAAGAATTTTTTTCCTAAGATTTGATCTAAACCTCCCCTGGTAAAACTGGAGAACATTTCCTCTTGTCTATCAATAGTACTCTAATAGTACTAGAATTATAATGCTTCAGGCTATGTATTTTGCTTTTTCATTCACTAAGTTAACTGTATGTAAATACCAGAGCAGGCCCATGAACCATGGGTAGGCTGGGATTATATGAGTGAAGACTTGACTATGCACGAGCAACTGCATGCCATAGCCAAGATTTGGGGTCTTTTGCAGGAACTGCTCGACTGAGTATCTGGAAAGCAAGGATTCAATGCCAAATTCTCTCTCATTGCAGTTGAGTGATCCAGTTCACAAGGTTGTTGAGTCAACAACTTTCCTCTTGGACTCAGTGAATGCTGAAACACTGATGTAACATGGTAGAGTGCCACTGAGGCACAGAATACTGCCTACAATACTCCCCCAGGATGGAGATTCACATCTGTCCTCTAAAACAGAGAAAGTGGGTATTAGAGTAATGATATCCACCATCTCTAGGGACTTACCATGCGTTCTAGTTCTTACCATGCATTTTCTGCAGCTCTGGACTGTTTTCTCTTGCTGTTTGTAGAAAGAGGGCTTAATACAGTTCCTACTTAGGGAAAAAAAAAAAAAATCACTGTGGAAGTAGCTGCCTTTATTCTGTTTTTTCAGCACAAGCAACTTGCATGGTGATGCATGACCACAGCAGTCTTGCGTGCTACTTCCAGGACCTAGAAGGTGACCCCCAGTTTCCAAATATTGCTTTTTATTTTCCTTTTCTTTCTAGCCAGCTAGAAGAAAACCAGAGATTAATCTGCAATAATAGAATATTGAAGCCAAGATCTGAATGACTCTGGCAGGCATGAGTCGGCTGCTGCCTTCACAAACTGCCTGGGCAGCTGCAGGTCCGTAAAGCACCTAAAAGCCACATACTGAGAACTACCCATGCGTCCTGTTGCACAGAACAGTGACAATCTCTGATTTATTTTCAGTGTTACTACACATGAATGTAATATTAAAAATAATAGTAAATATATGGCCAAAAAGTTATGTCCTTTTCCTGTGTTATAAACATGATCAGGTTCCTACTCTGCAACCTCCTGCATATGCACTGAGTGCCATGCACCAAAAGCTACAAAAAGAGCAAGAAACGGTAAACCATGCAACTGCCAAAGTGTTTCTATGCATCAATGGATTCCCAAAAGCTCGGGAATCACTGCAAGCCCAGACCTAGTCACTGAAACATGTACATCCCTGCAGCCTCTGGAGGTGGCTGAACTTAACCCCTTTCAAGTTATCCAAATCAAATCATGAGTGTGGGCAGCAGGTGGTGTCACCTGCAGGTTTTCCAAGAGAGATCCAGCTGGGAAAGACTGATACAGATAAGTGCTGAGGGGTTCATATAAGCATGGGCTGAGGCTTCAGGCTGCAGAACAAATGTGCTGAAATAGCCTGTACTCTGACTGGCTGGACCATCGTTCCCTACTTGTCAAGACCCTTAGAATTTGGCAGCTCTAGCCGGTGCTAAAGCTGTTCCAACCCACCTCCCAGCTGCCTGGAGTAACAACTGAAACTGCGTTTACCCATGACAGCACGTTTTCAGTTTTGTGAATACCAAATTAATTATTTGCTCCCTTTTTGCTGGGTGCTTGTGAGGAATTAAAAAGAACAGCAATGCCTTATAGAAGTCTTTAACATAACTCACATTGTAGCTGCCGTAACGGATCAATGGGATGGGGATATTCTTGTCCTTACAAGTGAAATGATACAGAGAACAGGAGAACAGAAAAAGGATATAAAGGATATGAAGGATATAAAAATACTTTAAAGTTTCTAAGGAATTTGAATACGTACAGTATTAGAAGACCATACATAAATAGATGCAAGCTTTTATGCCTGATTTCAGAAGCCCTGGCTGGTTTTCTAAAGACACAAAAGTTATCTATAATCATTCACCAAAATCTCTTGCAGCAGGCAGTACCAGATGTGTGGGTCATGATGTAGACAGACATCTGAAACTCGAAAATCACTGCCCAAACTTACCCATTGGCTCGCATTTTGAGTCGCATCCAGTCCTGTTGTGGTTTTAAAGAGACAATTCAGACATGACAGGCTAATTTATAATTCTTGTTTATTCCAGTTTCACCCACTACAACAAGTGAGATTATAAGATAAATTGAGGTGATGAAGCTAGAGGAGTTGTGTCTCATTTCACTCTCCCAGGCTAGTCAGACGTTCTATCTGATGCGAATACTCCTTGAAAGGCAGGTTAAAATTAGGGATTTTTCTGAAGGAGTCTAGGCTGTGTATTTGTGGTGAAGCGTAAATTCTTCAGAAAGAAAATTCCACAGTTAGAGAAATATTTATAATGTTATTTACTATTCTGTTTATAACGACCTCCTGACACCTTACTTCTTTGCAAATATTGTTTGGGTAATCTTTCATTTTAGCAAATTTAACAAATTATGCTAAAACACTGGCAGGTTATAAAGAACACATGTGCTAGATGACCACTGATTTTTCCATTAGTGATCTGAAGAAGAGAGAAATTAATTAGCAAACAGTGGGATCTGTCTGCTGTACACCTCCTGCTCAGTCATTTTTGAAAATGTCTACCAGGTGAAACTGTTAATTAGGCAAAAGACAGGAAAACCACTGAATGAATCTGTTTCTTGTCAAAATATTTTAATTCTGATATGAAATGTGGCTTATAAAAAGTTATTTCAACATTTAAAGACTCTTTTTTTGTCAAGTGGAACAAATAGTCTAAAAGGAAATACAAAAAGTATCATAATTCAGGAATTAGCATAGTCTAAAATCTGAAAAGGGTGGACTATTAAATGAGTTGCTCAGGAGCTTCCAAAGAAAAAAGTAAATCATATGTGAAACATATATCTGTGCCTATGACTTAAGTGGCAACTAACTCCCTGGGTTGTTCTCTGTTTATGTGGTAGTATACAGGTAGTTGAAGAACATATATTTCACTCTGCCTTTAAACCCAGTGAAGTCATTGTTATATGTCCTGAACCAGGCTTGCACTAGTTGCTTTTTGCCTTTGAAATGAAAAGGCAGTCCTCCCCTGAATGTAGTCACCTGGAGCTTCCAAACATCCTGTTTCAATGAGTTTCAGTAAAAAGAAGTGAAAAGGGAACTGAAGTGTTGTGTTTAGGGTGCTCCAGCAAAGAAATGATAGGATAAAAAGAGGTAAGAGTGAGATATTCCCTATTCTTGCCTTTTCTGTCAAGATGATGCTGAAAATGCTTTATTGATCAGGCCAAATAAGTAAATTAGGAGAGGCTTAACTGGTGAATCATGGGATAATACATGATAAAAAGTAGCTATTTTGTAACTTACATTCTTTGACAACCTTAGGAACTTAAATTTTGAAATCAAGTACTTTCTGTGTTTATGCCAGTTAGATGGCAGTTGAATCATGGCTTCAAGATACCTCTGTTATGGGCAGAAGCAACTACAGTAGCTCCTGGAATAAACTGTCTTAGCCTGCTGTGGATGTAGCCCAAATGCTACACTCCTTTGTCACACTGAACAGTACCTGTTCACCAGAATGAACTAATTTGAAGCAGACATTCCCCATGGGAAAGCTGTAATAAAAAAAGGAAAAAGTAAAAATACAAAGAAAGTTCATTTGTGCTAGTAAAAAAAAAAAAAAAAAAAAAAATCCAACCAACAACATAGTAAGTTTAAAATAGTGAAATAAATTAGGATTTATATTTAGTTAACAATGAGTTATCACAAACTATTCCCATATATTTCCTGATGGTTTACCATTACATAACCTGCTCTATATTTATAATGTACATCTGGCATACTGTACTTCTATTCAGGTCACTTTAATTAAACCAGCCTCCAAGCTCCCATATAAAACAATGGAAGTTCTGAAATGCAGGAAAACAGCAGCATGAATTCATGAATAGCCCAGTATGTGAAAGCAGGCAATCTGCAGATTAGTGCAGTGGTTTCCTGTTATTAACACCATAAACTTGTAGAACTTTGTTAGCTAAATTCTTCTAACTTCAGCCCAGTTGCTGCCCCTGCCACAGAAAAGATGGGCCAGAAGAGAAAAGGAAAAGATTAATAGCTTTTTTAGATTGGAAAGAAAGAAAAAATAAAAGCTAGCTTTGTTGGCTAGAAAAGAAGCACAGTGCTTCAGAACTCTGACTAAAATTACAGTATCAGTGATCCTTCTTAAAGACAAAAATTGCTTAAAACAAATAATCAGTAATAGGCATGACAGGCCAATGGCTAATGTTGAACCAATTTCTAAAAAAGGATTGATGGGTGAGACTTAATTTTCTGTAAATGTCTTGTTTAGCCAACAATCGCAGAGGGACTGAAAAGTTCCCAGTGGGCAGAGCTCTCCTCATGAGGACCTCAATTATATGTGTTTAAAAATAAATGATACTGCAGTGTTTGAGTGCAGAAGGTTATTTCCAGTCTCTAAAAAACTTGATATCCTAACAAGCTATATAAATCCTCAACAAATTACCAGAGATTAATTTTAAAAGCTACAGGAATTATATAATTCATAATTTTAAAACTTTGTTGCAGGCCTCTAACAAATTATCACTATGGAAAAGGACCCTCGTACAAGCAAATAAGTTTGCTGATTATAGACTTATTTTCTTAACTATTCATCAATGCTGCAGAATTTGTGAACAACAGTCAGAAAAACATAAATATAGGATAGTAACTTTTATACATTTATCTTTATACATAACATATTAGTATATTCTACAATAACTATAGTAGAATAGTATTCTGTTACGGGGTCATATTATTATCATAGGATATATAATTATCATAGGATAAATGAGGTTGGAAGGAAACTTAGGAGGATGCTAATCCAACCTCATGCTCGAAGCAGGACAGACCATGAAATTGATAGGTCCTCCAGTTAGGTATCTGCAACTAATAAAATAGAAACCAGCTGAAATATTCCTACAGAACCCGGTCACAATATAGCTTGGTGATTTTTAAATGTTGGTAAAGTTCCTTTTGCCACCACCTGTTTAATTCAGCTGAAAGTGGAAATAACTGGTAAAGACTATGTTATCTACTTAGTGAACAGAATGTGTGACTTCAGCCATCAAATGAGTTCTTAGTGCAAATGCTCACTCTGCGAACTACTTGATGTATAACTGATCCAGACTGCAACATCTGTTTAACCGTATATTCTTTGTCAAATGCTTTGCCAAATGGTGCAGTTTTCATTTTTACCTTTCTTTTGCAATTCTTTTATCCTGTTCTTCCCTTCTGTGAAAATGTCCTAAACACAAAGCCATAGACACGAAGGTTTTGTTTTCTGATCTCTTAAACAGAAAGGGCTAATTTCACCAAATTAATTATATGCGATGTTTGCTATGACCAGTGCAAATAACTCTATAAACCACAGGGGAGAGAAGTTTCTCTTTTTTCCTGCTGCTTCTGTTCAGGAAGAATTGAAAATTTTAGACATTATGAAGATTATCTAAAATGACATTAGTCTAGTCACAACTGTAGCAAAATCCTCCTGTGTAATACAAATTAATTTGCTGTGAAAACCTGTATAAAGAGATTCTGAACAAATAGAAGACTGCTGAAATCTTACTCTTTGTTGTACAAATAAAGTTTGTAATTAAGATTTAGAAAGGGAAGCGTCTATTTTGGCTTTCAAAAGCCCTTCTCCATGGAGCACTGATATCCCTTTTGCTTAAAGATTCAGGAGTTAGAGAATTATTTTATTGTCAATTACAGGATGTAATAATTAACAGTATAATAATACCAAAGGGAAATAATTTTGAGGTAATGATACAATATTCATCTAAGGCAAGACTCTGGCTGTGCGGAGATGTAAGATACAGGGGAAGAGAAGGAAGGGGAAAGTGGAAGAAAAAGGAAGGAAGCCCCAAATTAGGATGCTATCTATATATCTAAATGCATATGGCAACTCGGGAGCAACAGACAGACAGGGGTCCAAATGCCTTACCCCTGTAGTGGGCAGCTGAACACTGGCTGAAATAAGAAGCAGCTCTTGTGTTCTCCTGCCAGAGACCTGCAGAATCGCTCTTTGTGCTGCTTTGTTCCCCAGACTGCGGGTGTGGATTCACCCATGATTGCATGGTCATTGTACTTTTAATTGGTACCTGGTGAAGAGAATGACTGCAAATGCAGTAGAGAAAATACAGCTATGCACAACCAAGTGTGAATTTTCTATCACATTATTTGGCTTGATACTGCACAAGCCAAGCTTATTCTGGAAATCTTGAAACTCTATAATTCCTGGGGAAATAATAGTGCATCGACATAGGTGCTATGATCCTCATTTTAATTTGCTTTGAAATTCAAATTTTAACATCGGTTACTGTCCTAATATTAAATACTATTCAACTGCCACTCAAGAGAAGGATGAACAATGCTGATTTTTAAGTCTTATGTCACAAAGGCAAAGTGGTATGCACAACACTCAGTGTTGCTTGATCATGCTGCAAACTATTCATCAGCAGAGGTGAACAAATGCATCAGTGCATTTTTTATACATGGACTTTAAAAATGCAACAGTGAAGACCTGCCTGTGTTACTGAAGTGAATTCATGAGTCCATGGGCTTCTAATCAGCAGAGCTGATCAGTGGTACAGTCCTGGAATGAAAGAAACAAGTCCACTAGAGAGAATGGCAAACTTAACACCGAGTCCAGCGCATAAGTCACCGCTGAGGTACTGGGAACAACAAAAGAATGCAGAAGATCAAAACCAAAGCCCAGATCTGTAAAAATAAATGACTCTGTGATCGGCAGTAAAGAAAATTAGGGTACTTCTTTAGATGAACAGTAAAGCCCATCTGCAGACTGTTTATAGTGCACTTCAGACTTGTGTGGAACTGGGCAGTAGAATAGCAGCCAGGTGAATAGAGACTGGGACAGAAACTGCCAGTGATCAATTATTAGGCAATAACAGAGAAAAGCAGAAAATAAACACTTGTAGTGCTGCTGCTGCCTTTCAAACAGTGCCCTATAAATCCTGCTGTTTTCTCCAGGTATTAGTCTTTCTGTTTTCACAGGGAAAAGAAATCAAGAAAAACATGGAAAGGATCATGTGTAAGTTATGGCCATGTAGGGAATTGAAAGCTCCCTTGTGGACATATCAGTTGACTTAAAATAACTGGAGATTAGGTGTCCAAATTCCTCAAGATGTTTGAATGTTTTAGTCACTTCATTAATCACTGAAGCTAGGAAGGGGATAGGGTATACTTGCTTCCATGCAAAGAACTGTAAGTGGGTTTTCTGTGATTGACACAGATGTTAGATGTTAGATACTGAGAAAGGTTTCTTTGGACTCATTGTTTATTTGATGAAAATTGCAGCTTTAGAGGAAAGAAAAGAATGTAAAGCCCCAGATTTTGTTGCAATATTTGCAAAATAAATTACCTTGATTTTTGAAGTGACACTTCAATATTGCCTGAAATTAATGCACAAAAAAGAAAATAAGTAATTTTGCCCATACAGGTGTGCTAATAAGATATGGCATTTTTATGGATTGCTGGTCTCATGAGGTTTTCAAGGTCTGAAAGGCAGGTAAAGCATGATGTGCTGTGTGGATCTTCTAGCTGTTAGCTTGCCTCCACTCCCTGGCACAGAATGGGACAAATATCCCACATGCTTCAAACTAAGATTTGCTTTTGACTCTGGCAGAATGAAATATACTTACTTGAAAAGGAAACAAGATTTCCCAGTAGAAACTAGCTAATTTTAAGTTGTGAATAAAGTACCAAAATATGGGTAGAATCACAGGGATGTTTTGTTGTGTAATTCCATTTCCACGAAAATTGTCAACCAGTAGCAGTGACTAAGAAGTCACTTTGTGTGGGGAACACTTGGGCAGAGAAGACACCTTATTTCTTAGAACTGTATTTAGATTAGCTCTTCCATGATCACGATGAACTGCATGGGTTTCATTGAATACTTTAGCATGTGAGGAATTGTTACAGCAGTCAGGAGATGCTGAATGAAAATCGAGCAAAAGGGGCAGGTTGAGCACAGCTGTGAATGGAGTGAATGTATTTAAGGCAACTCTTTTACTGCAATGTTTTCTTCTTTATTTTTTTTTTTTATTGTTTTATCAAGCAACTTTCACTACTTGGAAGGGTGGTTAAAAACCTGCAAATGTTTCATCATTGTGAAATTTTGAGATTTTGTGCTATAGATAAGTCCCATAGCCAGTTGTATCTTCTGCAAAATGTCAAAGTACATGTGATATTAGATTATATAGTTATTTGCGCATTGCAAAATCAACCACATTTCCAAAAATGTTAAAATCCAAACTGAGGCTGGCCACAAATTACCTAATTTGAGACAATGGATTCATTGAGGTTTTAGGATGTGTTCACAGTTTTCTGTCTCTTTTTTAACAATAAAGCTCCATGCTGAAGAGTTCTAATATCTGTGCTTTACAGTCATCCGTTACTCATTCATTAGAGGGGCTTCTCTGAACCACTTCTTTCCCTCCTCAACATGGAGGTTGAGAAACAACCCACACATAAAATGATTGTAGTCAACAAAACAATCAACCCCACTGTTCTCTGTGGGGATTTGCTCCAAAGAGTACATCAACTGGAATTATTTCGAAAACTAAATTACTGCAAGATGGAGTCAGAAGCCTACTGGCAACTCTTTGAAAAATCATCTTGTTTGTTCTCTGCTTGCCTTTAAAAACATATTGTCATCAAAAACATTAGTGAGAAAATATTAACAGAAAATTACATACAGCAAGTTCAGGGTAAGAATGAGACCTTATTATTTGACTTTCTGTGGTCTGCTGTAACCTTATGTTTTAAATGAGATTTTTACATGAATGCAAATCTTTTTGTTTGGACACAGTGATGTATAGCATGGCACCCAAAACTTTCCCCATATTTGCTTGTGTTAAAATTTTATGGATATTTTAGTGAGAATCAATCTGACTGAGGATGATGATCAGCTCTTTCAGTAACAGGTTCCTAAAGCAAGTGATCTGGCATTTCTCAGTGAGTCAAAAATGGTAAAGAGAAGACATTCCTGATGCTGCTAATGATATTTTGATAAATTTAGTCTGTGTTCGCATGTTATCAGCTGATGTCAGAACCTGGCTTCACACAAGACCATCATGAGTATGAAGACACAGTGTGTGTTCTTGGCCATTACTTTGAGGAAAATGCCCAATATCTCCAGTTTAGAGAGTCGGAATGAAGTGATGTTATCCCCAATAAATAAAAAGGGCAAAAGTCTCATTACCTTTCAAAAGATCAGGATTTCCCCCAGACACTAGTTTCAGTTATGACACTGATTTACACACAGTTACCAGCTGCAATTAGAGAACTAAGATAGTTCAGTACTTATCACATAGCAATATCTGAGACAGATTTTTTTTCCCTTCCTAGCCTGATTCTAGTAAGCCTGAAACATAACAGTTATCACAAGATGAGTTTGTCAAAGTCATTTAGATTACAATTTTCAACCAGTAATGATTTTGCAGTGGCAAAATTAAGCGCTAAATGCCTATTTAGGTACCAAATTAGCCACAGGCTGCTTATAAGCCTGTATCAGTGGAAGATACAGCCATTAGCTTAGTTGAAACTAATGATTTAGCTGCCTCAAAGAGATGGGAATGGTTAGCTATCCAAAAAACTAATGCACAATACGTATGACTGGAAAATGAAATACTAGGGAATTAGTACTTGCAGTAACAGTTGTCTTTTAAAGAGGTGATGATGCAAATGAAAACTCTAGGCTGATGCTCATATCAGTTATCAACTCTTTTGATCTCAAAGCAAAACATTGTCTGGAGTATTTTTCAGTAGCATAAGTGACTTAAACATGGCAGGTAAAGCAATTAAAACACTTTGAGACTGAGCAAGGGAAAAACCATTCTCTGCTTCTGAGCGCATAACAGGGACACTTGGCATTATTGGATTTTCTCTTTTAAAAAGCTAGTTTTCTTTTGATTCAGAAGTTTTTTTAATTTACACTGTGTCTATGGCACACATGAAGTAATTAATTTCATCTGTAATTTCATTATATGAAATTATTTCATGTGACAACAATCTATTCTGGAATGTCGTGAGTATATCCCAGAAGGGAATGCTTATTCTCTAAGCTGGTAATATTTAGAGACCCTTATGTGCAGGAAAGCTACCATGCATAAGAAAATTGAAAGTGCACATGTATGTTCAACATGATGACTGGAGAGGTGATAAATCTACCAGGATAGCTCTCTACTTCCAAGATTTTTTTTTAGTAGTAAAATTAGTAAAGCTTCATAACTGAAGAAAATGAACAGCCACACATCCAGTTTCAGTACCGTTAATCTCATACGAAAATTTTATGATTACAATTACACTTGAAAAAAAAAAGAAATTAAAAAAAATCAATTAATTTCTAGTAGTAGAGAGCTTACAGATTTTACCTGTTTGCTTAGCATCTTCTTACAGCAAATTAAGTGACACTCTGATATTCCACTTTTTTTCTCTCCACCCAATAAAGTTTGAACAAAAAGTCATTATGTATTTAAAGTAGACTCCACATTCACAGCCTTTTGTTATAAGCTCTTGATCAAACATCCTCAAGTGAAAAGCTAGCTTTCTAATACACAGAATTTCAAACTCATGGTTCTATAACATTTGAGAATTGAAGATCTTAATATACCCTAGCCAATGACAAAAATCGATAAGGTACCATAATGTCTAGTTCTATATCAAATAGGAATAACATTTTAAGTCACAGATTAATATAAAATATCATATGATACAATACTATATTATATGATATAATAGAATATAATAAAGTTGTATACATACATACAAAATACATACTACTGATGAAACTTCAGTGAGTCTGAGTTAAAAATTATGATCAGAGAAGACCACACAGAAGATTTGTATGAGTACAAATGTACCATTAGCTACCTATTGAATAAAAAAAAGCCCAAAACAACAAAACCAAAATCAAACACATAAAAGCCACAGTGCACAGATCCAGACTAATGAGGCTGCTAGAAAAAAGTAATATTATATGATTTTTGTTATTTGGAATCAATTAGCTGATAGGAAAGAGCAACAACACAGAAAGGTAATTTTCTGTTCCTTGAATGATCATTCCTTAGGACAGCAAATATCAGAAAAGAGAAGGACTTTCTCATCTCTGAGATTAGTTCAGAAAATATGATGCACTCACATCACACAACAAACAATATAGACTGCAGCACAATTAAACAGGCTTCCAGAAAAGATCCAATAAAAAAATTATTAATATGGAACAACCTGTGCAAAGGAGAGTTTAGAAAAAAAAAAAAACAACAGGACAACAGAAGAATTTATATAAACATATATGCAAGTAAATATATATATTTAAAACTGTATGTCTGAATATACACATACATATATGTATCTGTTATCGCTGTCATTAAACATGCACATATTTGTATGTAAGAATAGAACTGGTATAAAAGGATTAGGTTTTAGAGCAATGTGGAATCAGATAGCTTTCATTTACAAAAAATAAGACAAGCTGGAAAGGAGAAGGGCCCATGAGGAACAAGAGGAGAAAATAGCATACATTTTTAACTCTTGGCAAGGAAGACATTGTTAGGAAAATTTATGAACTCTTTGTTTTACTGTGGAGTAGAGAAAATATTTAATGCAAACACTGACTTAATAAGTTAGTAAATTATTCCTTTGTCTTCATTTGATCTGCAGAAAGTGGTGACAAATAGTTTCAAAGATAGAGCATCCCAAACATACAGATCTATTCTAACATTATAAACTGTCAGCATAAGCTCCACTTAGATCAGAAAGGTTTAAAAGACCATTAGTTTCTGGTCTTCTAATGGGTTTGAGAGGGAATTTGAGAGAATACTGGTATGGCCATGGTAGCAGAGGGGAAAAAGGTCAACTAAGGGACTGAAAGGAGTCATTTGGCTAACCCAGAAGGCCAAAGAACACAGAAGGAATTGGTCAGAGGATACCACTGTTTTAAAATATACTGATCCTGATATGTCTCATCCCAAGATATTTAAAGAATTCGCTGCTCTTGGTGTTGTTACATTTACTTTTTGAGAACTTACAAGAGCAGATGTGTCACGAAAAACAGGAAAAATAAGAGATACGGTACATATCTGGAAAAACAGGAGGGGAAACCCCAGAGAGTTATGGACTGTTAAACTTCGAAAAAAAACAACACACTGGAGTAAGTAATGAAACTATTTAGCTGCGAAAAGCAACAAGATGAGTACCAGTCAACATGGGTCACTTAAGTACAAATCATGTCAAGCCCATGCGATTTTAACTTGTGACAAAGATGCACTATGAATAGAGGAGAAGAAGAAAATTTCATACATATCTTCACTCTAGACTTACTAAAATACTGACTCTGATAATGTATCTCATCATATTCTCATAGAGGAAAAAATTCTAACACTGAAACTGTGCTTTAATAAGTGTACTTTAGGATAGAGTAAAACCAACCAGAAAATCATTGATAAGTAGTGTTCATTAGTGGGCTACTCCTAAAATGAAAGGAAGCACCGAGTCTGATTCTTCATATGTCTTTTGGGAATCTGGCACTAATCGTGTTTTCATTAATGACCTGAATATGAGAAGGGAGTTGTAATTGAATCTGTAGATGGCGCTGGGATGGAAGGCACTGCATTATACTGATGGATGGGATTTCAGTTCAAAAGGATCTTGACAGATTGAAAGCATGGTCTGAAGAAAACCAAAATGCAGTTCAAGAGGCGCAAGTGAAGCAGCACAGACAGGCCCAATCAGCCACACAAATTCAGGATCTAGAAAAAATGGCTGAGCAACAGGCCCGTAGACAAGGATTTAAAGATATTAGTAGATCACAAGTGGAACAAAAGTCAATAATGTCATGCTGTTGAGAAAAAGATAAGCGCTACCCTGGGAAGATTAAAAGGAGCCGAGTGAATAAACATACGGTATATCTTTCTGCTCTGCTCAGCATTTGTGATTGTTCAGGAGCAGCGCATGAGGCATTTCAACAGAGGTGTGGGAGACTCTGCAGGAGAGAAAAGAGAACAGTCAGAGATCAGAAAAGCAGCTCCTGTGGCAGACAGGCTGAGCAATCTGCTCTTTAATGTTCTCTTTATTGCACAGAAAAGAACAGGGAGAGTGTTTGACTCATACTGGCCTTAAAAGGCTGCTGGAAGAGAAACAGAATTGTCTTTTCTCCATGGACACAGCAAACAGGAAGAAATAGGCTCTATTTACCAAGTATTTTTGGTCAGATATCAAAAGCCAGGATTAACAGGTGTTGAAATAAATTACCAAGGCAAGTGTGGGCTCTTCTTCACTGGTTTCTATAACAGCTATTAGAGACTTTATTAACTGTTTCAGCAAGGGTCTGTTAGGAGTAGTATACTTAACCTTATTGTGTGGAGGGCCAGAAGACTAGAAGAATCCCTTAGAAATCAAATGTCTAAAGCTTTAGTGCCTCCTTGCATAGTGTGACCTCTTTGAAAGCATAATCCAAAGTATTTGGAGCAAGAGTGGAAGAAACAATATGATGGTGGAGTGGTGGAATAGGAAAGCTTACTTTACTGACTAATATTCCCTCACATTGGTAAATACTTTTTTTACCATCAAGTTAGGGAAGAAAAAGAGAATTTATTACAAACCATCCTTGCACTTACCATTGTTTGCACTGAATCTTTTGCTGCTATTTCAGTCAGTTTTTTGCTGAAGGTAAAACCAATAATAATGATCTACTTACATGGCCTGTTCTCTGTATATCTGTCATATTAAAGTCCATGCTGTTTGTTTATCATGCAGTGATCTATAACTCTCTATTAATTTAATTATACTAAAAGATCTTAAAAGCCTTGGGCTAAGTAACATGTCAATTACAAATGAGTTTAACTTGGAATAAATATAAACTTAATACTTGTAATTTATTGCTTTAAATATAAACAAAGCCCTTACTATGACACAATCTATTATTAATTGCTCCAGTGCCCCAAGTCCAATTAAGCAAATCCATTTACATTTTCTTCTGAGGAAGTCGATGTTCATTTCTCATAGGAAGTGCAAGGAGCCTACCTTTCCACTTCTTTTAAACCTCCTAATGTAACAAAGCACTTCTGTGTTTAATGAAGTGTATCATGTCGGGGGTGAGGGGACTGCTGGTGGCATGGGAGGTAAAGCCATGTGGGAGGGCTTGTATTTCCTTGAACAAAGTAACTTTCAATCAAATATCTGGTCATATACAATTATTTCTTTAGGTATAAGTAATGAATGTGTGTGTTCTAGTTGAAGAGTCTGTATTATCTTTCTCCAGTCCTGTTTCAGTAATAATGAGAAGCTGTTTGAATTTATACATGTATATACGTGTATATGTGCATGTATCTGTATCTGCATTATATACATCCAAGTGAAAAGTATCTTAAACTTCTTTATATTAGTTATACCTGCATGTATGAAAGTAGCAAACTGATTTTTTTTTTTTTTTTTTATTTTTTTTATGTGTGTGAAAACGTGTACATATAAAAATGTCAGCCGCTGTGCTGAAACCTGGTACTTCATGCCTGGGGTAAAATTTTATTGCCTAGTTGTAAAAGAGATGGTTTATAGTGGAAAGCCTGACACAACATTAACTATGGTTATACTATCAAAGGAGTGCAGCATTTAAGAATTTAGGACCTATTTTGTTTGTGTGTGTGTATAGGCAGTCATGTGTGTGTCTGTGTCTAAAACTTCAACTTTCAGATGCAGTTTATTTTTGAATACTTTAAGAAACAAAGTCACAAACTGGCTCTGACAATAGCATCTTCACATGTGCATCCTTCCTGCTTGCTGTTTATAAATAATAAAAACATTTAAAAAAATGGAAAAAAATCATCAGTAGCACATGTATAGCTTAAAAGTGGATGGGCAATGCTTTCTTTTCCTGTATTTTCAACTTAGGGAACCGAGTAATGAATAGTGAGTTGCAAGAAGTCACACACAAATCAGTTACAGAGTGGGACCAGGGTATAAATCTTATGAGTTCTAATCCTATACTTCAGATTCATGGCCTCTTTAATGACATTCATGAAAAACCAAAATGAAATTAGCAGAATGGAGATTATAAACATTCAATGGGCAGAACTGAGATTTTTTGTGAATGAGCTCAGTCACACACCTCTGCAGTGGCTGTCTGTCTAGTTGCAATAAATGGAATGGGCTAGACAATCATCCTTGGACCTATCACTCCTCAAGTTATGAGAAAGATATATTTTGTAAACCTGCACAGGGTTTACAGAATTTCTCATGGGACTTGCAGCTAGATCACTAGCTCCTCTGAATGTAAAAGGTTGCGTAGGAGGGGTAGAGCCCATCACTTGGGTTGCCCGTAGCAAGAAAACAATAGAATATAGAAAAAATGTTGGCTAGACATTATTTCAAAGGATCGCAAGGAAATTAGGTGCCCTAACACTATTCAGTCTTGATGCAAAGCAATCTTACTTCCTAGCAAATAGCTTCTGTGTTTTCTTGTGTGTGACAATGCTATCAAGAAGAAAGCAAAAACAATTCCTGTCACATTGCCAAAAAATCTTGTTTTGAATCTTATGATTCTGAAGGCTAATAATATACCACAAATGCAAATACAAAACATCACTACTTTTTCCATCTTACAGTACGTGGCACGGCAACATGCCAATCCACTACAGGCAAGATTTTTAATTACTAGCTGTACAAGAGTAGCTGTCTTTAAGCAATTAAACTCTGTTAATATGAGCTTTTAACTGTTGATAACACAGAAATTGAAGGAAATGTAATAATTCAAGATTTTCTCCCTGGGGATGGCCTTTTAGTGAACAAAGGGAAAGAAACAAATTAGCCCCAGTGATGTTAGATATGCTATTTAGGTACCTGTACTTGAAATGTTTTTCTCATGTTATTTCAAATATGGCTTTAGAATCATAGACTCATAGAATAATTTACAAGGAGCCACTTGAGGTCATATAATCCAACCTCCTGCTCAGAGTAGGTGTAATTGATAAAGGTTGCTCAGGGTCTTATCCTGTTGAGTTTTCCACACTTACAAGGATGGAGACTCCACAACCTGTCTGGGCAGAATTCTCCAGTATTTGACAACACACACAATAAAATAATTTTCTGTATATTTAATCAGAAATTTTTATCTTGTATCTGTGGCTCTGGACTGTCATGGTGCACATCTGAGAAACTTATGGTTCTTTTATTGGCATCCTTTGATCAATGCAGTTGTGAACTGCAATAGGGTCTTCCTGCAGTTTTGTTTTCTCCAGACTGAATAAACTCACTTCTCTTAAGCTTTTCTCATACATGCTTCAGCTCTAAAACATTTTGGCATCTCCACTAAGCTGGCTCAAATAAGTAATTATTTTTCTCATACAGAGGAGACCAGAACTGGACAAAGCATGCCAGATGCAGTCTCCAGATACTGGGGAAGGATAAACTCACTAGGTTTGCTGCCTGCAGTCTTCGTAATGCAGCCCAGGATTGCTTCTTCCTTGTTGCTGTACTGCTGACTTATGTTCAACTTGCTGTCCACCATGACCTGCAGATTCTTTTCCACCATGACCTGCAGATTCTTTTCTGCAGAGTTGTTTACCGGGGAGTTGGTCCTCAGCCTGTATTTGTGTGGGTAGCTACTGTGTACCAGATGCAAGGCTTTGCATTCACTCTTGTCAGACATCATGGGGTTCATGTAAATTTTCTTCCAGTTTCTATTAACTTTATTCCAGTTCTTATTATCTTTGCTCAATTGCCATGAGCTTTAAAAGATAGTACAGTGTTCTTACAATGACACTGGCGGACTACTCTTGCTTACATCCCATCTGATCCCATGGACCTCCGTGCATATGTTGTGATTGAATGATCAGATGTTGTCTAGAAATTTCCATTTGTATACCTACATTTTTCAACTGCTTCAGAAATGTCCTCTTTCTTCCACACTAGTCGTAACATAAACATAGATTATATTTAGACTTGTTTAATGGCTCTTTGAACAGCAAAGTACTGTGAAGGCCTTTCGTGTACAAGAGAATAAAATTCTCAAACTGTAATTAGAGGAGTGTTTCTTTCCATAGAAGGCTGGCTAAGCCATCCTCAGTCTTCACTATTCCTTCCTGGCTCCAGACAAGTCCCTCCGTTGTGCTGGTACAACTATTTGTGTGGGTGTTTGGTGAAATGGATTGCAGGGGTTAAAACTAGCCTTGTTTTTTCTGTAGGTCTTTTAAAACCAGTTGTCTTATTCTACTTCCCTATAGAACAGTTCCACTGCCAGAAATAAGGGGAGGAATAAACATCAAGTTGCAGTATTGAGGAAAAAACAACAAAGTTGATGGTGAAACACTTGTCATGCTGCATCCTCAGAACAAGAAATAAGAACAAGAGTGATACAAGGAAGGAGAAAAAATCAACTAGCAAAAAGTAATCACACCATCCTATTTCCTACCTTTATTGTAGCATCCTACCATTCTGGCATACCTAAAAATCTCTCAGCATAATGATGACATTTCAAGTAGCAGGATCAATTGTTTTTGTTATGGTGCTTGTATACATGCAATGCATATGCCCAGTAAAACCTGATTCCACTTACATTGTTTGGTAATTACAATTTATAAAATTCCTAAGATAGATAGAAAAGTACACTTTTTATTACTCCATTCTAGCTATCATATCTTAATGAAACAGCAGGCACACAGAAATGTGTTAACTGTAGTCTGTTCTGGTAAATGTGAAGTGCTCTTGAGCTCAGCCAGTCTGCACCAGCGAAATGGACTTTTAGAGGAGCAGAGGTAAGACAGAGAGCAGATTGAGCAATAAAATATTCACAGAATATATGCGACAACCACAAATAATTGAATTAAGCAATAACAAGGGAGACACAGGGCATTTCCTGGGGATTAATGACTAGTTGGGAGAGTTGATGGTCCACGGCGGTCATCAATTCACTGGGAAATGTCCTATACCAAGGTCATTGGTGCTATTATAGTCCCCTTTTCTTTTCTCCATCAAAGAAAAAGAATCCCACATTTTACCTGTTTTCACACAGTGTCATCGCTCTTTCAGATGACTGTGGAACAGGTGGGTTTGAATAGCAGAGCTGCTGCAGGATTTCTGTGTAACTGATGTTCAGTGCCACAACCAATCAAAAACACTTTTCCACCATTGAATTTTTTATCTGGTTTACACAGTATTTTTGACTTAACTCTTGTGAACCTCCAAATAACAACTTATTTTGTTGTGGGCCTGTAACACTAACAAATCTGTGTCTGCATTATAGCTAGGTGAGCTGGAGGAAGCTGGACATATTTTATTCCTTTAGAAGTTTTCCTGTGGCATAAAGAACATGCTGAGAGAAATGGCAGAGAATTTATGCATACAGCCTGCTCTTTGGCAATAATGTGCGGATTTATAACATAAAGTACTTGCTTAGAACAGGTCAATAATGGAGATAATTAAATCTGTCTTTGCTATTCAATAACAATTATGAATTAAAATTTGTTATGGCAGGTTTTTCAATACAAGGCCTATCATGGCTGAATTCCTCTAAGTCATAATTTTATCCAGACATGTTTAAGATATTTTTCTGTGGCAAGTATGTAAATCTTTAAAATCTATTTTTCAAACACTAAAATAAAAAATAAAGCACTAAACCCAAAGGTCCAGAAGATAAAGGAGCTTATGATTATCTGCATGCTCTTGTGTCAGACTTATTTTACAGTTATGCCAGTATTCCTTAACCCACTTATCTTCAGGATTTGTGAATCTTAATCTATCATTTCCCCCCCCTCCCTTAAACTAACATTTGACATTCAATTAACCTAATTTTGAAACAGAACACTGTCGACTATGCATATTTTTAAATTACTGGTTATGATCCTTTATTCATGTTCCATTTATGCACACTCTCTGTTACTGTTGGCATTTGCATAGTTGGTGGTGTTCAGCAAGTTGTTCTTTCTTTCAGCATGATGTAGTTAAACCGCTTATTTTCACATGCCTGGAATTTTTTGGCTCCGTATACCCGTATTAATTTAACTGGCCAATTAGTTGTTATTAAAATATTTTAAAAGAACATACAACAACATATGCACAACAAATTATTTCTTTCCATAATTTTATTAACATTTTTGTAGGTAGTTTCCAGTTTCTCACCTCCTTTTCCCACCAAGAGAGAGACTTTCCAAGTTTAGGAATACAGACTGCAAGTTAGATTCAGGGCCCCACTAAGTTTGCTTGAATTCATTTTAGCTACATTGAGAACATGTTAAAAACCAGGCTGCACTAATGAAATCTTAGATCCCTTTCTTGTCTCTCTCTAATGTTAGGAGTTGATGCCACCCTTTCAACATCATAGATTCATATCATCTATGACAACAGGCTCCTGGAGTTTTCAGGAGGGGCTGAGAGGTTATTATCAGATTTAATTGTCCAACTTGGTACAAGTCAAAAATCAACATATTAAAAGGGATGAAATACCATACACTTAATCTCATTTTAATTTGGTCAGTTTTAACCATTTACCATATGCTGTTCACAAAAATGATTCTGGAAGATCAAAATAACACTGGTCTTCAATACTGAGGTTTTAACTGTCAGTTCAGCATTGGCAAGGGAAATGTGCCTAAATTTGCCTTGCACATTTTTTTTTTTTTTTTGTGGCAAAAATAACTTTATGTTTGTAGATCATTTGGTTCTTAATCTGTGATTTGGACTTCAGAAAAATATTAATAGAGAAATAATTTAAAAAGTGCTAAATAATAGGTCCTCACAATTTTCCCTGACAATTCAGTTCTGCAGCACCAAAACCAAAAGGTTGCTACCAGATATAACGTTGCTTCCTATTATACTTTCACCTCTTCTCAGAATTAATCTAAGATGTGTGTAGTTGTGGCCAAAGAGCAGAGGTAATAAACTGGAAGGCAGCAAATGCTTACATCTCTGTGTGTCTGTGTGTGTTAGTACATAGGAGATATTTATCTTGCTATATCTTTGTCTAATGATAATATCATATTTGAGATACGAAATTTACACAAAACAAACAACCCCCACTTTTAAAGATGGATTAAAAGGACTTCAGACACAAGTAACAAAATGTCAGAATGGTGTTCAACTCTTTCTCCCAATAAATCTGCTCCATTCCTTTCTGCAAGTAGAAATAAAAAAAAAAAAAAAACAGCAAAAAAAAAAAAAAAACAAAACCAAAAAACCAGCGCTGAAAACACATTTTAAAATAAGGAAAGTGGTATCAAAAGTAGAAAGTAGAAGAAGAAAGAAGCTAAAGCAGAAAGAGCTAAAGTACCATTAGCTGTTAATTATGGCCTAAAATTTGCACATACAGTAAAGTTAATAGAAAAATCTTTTTTACTTCAGGGGTTTACACATTTGGATTTGAGACCATAGAGCAGGTATGGCCAACCTTTTGACCACTGGAAGTCAAGAATGTATAATGTCAGTGCTTAATGTAGCTTTTGGGGTTTGGTTGTTTTTTGTTTGTTCATGGGGTTTTTTTTCCTGGAAATCTGTCAAGTTTGAGCTCCACATTTTAATTCTGGAAATAAGAAGAGGAGCATGTCTTGTCTTAGGATATCTTATTTTACCTTTGTGTGATAGTTGACTGATTGCCAGCATCTCAAGGCCAGGGTCCTGAAGAAATTAAAATTATTCCCAATGCAAGAACAGTTACTGTAATTGCCACTATTACTGCGCTTTACCTTTGAAAAGAATAGTGTGTCTATAGACTAAGAAACAAGCCGTGTTGCTTCAGCATTTGCCAGTGAATCTCTTACATATTGATTCCAAAAGCATAACCCTCTTCTCCCTGGCAGCTAACACATATAGGTAAATATCATATTTCTAGATGTCCTTTTATGTCTCCAGGCTCTTCTACTGTAGATGAGAATGGAAGCTCAAGACCATTCTGTAGCATGGCCCAGAGGCAGCAAAATGTATAAAAATGCTTTCCTACCAAAATTGTTGCTGTCCAGGGAATTTCTGTGATGAGAAATGAAGAGAAGGTAGTATATACAATTACAGGCAAGTTGAAACGATGCTAATCAGGTATTTTTATATCAGGTGCATCGCAAACCAGCAAAGTGAAGTGTGGAAGGAGAGAATACCATGGACTAAGTGGGTGCTTTCTCTTCTGGTGACAAATGAGATGTAATTGAATGGCTGCATGGCGACCAAGCACTCTTCACCTTAAAATAGCTTCTTACCAGTTCTAACCCACACTGATAAGCACAGAGGAGAGCTATAAGTGAACTTCCTGAACTGCAGCTATCTTCTTCTGCCTGGTCCAGTCTGGCAGTTCCCATATAATGGATATTGGCGGCAGCCTCTCAGTGTATCAGGTGATGCCAGTGGCTGCTGCTGCTCCCAGCTGCTAGTTGGGTCCCCATGTGTGGCCAGCATCAACTCCTTCAACAGGAACACTTCCCCATGTCCAGAAACTCTGACACAAATGTAGACAATGTGTGCTGGCTCCTCCCACAGTTGGCTGCATGGGCCATGCATGTATGTGGAACCAAATAACAGCTGATTTGCCATTTAGTAACACAAAATTGAAAAGACCAGAAGAGTCCAAAAAGGCTTAACTTTACCTCCATGCTCAAAGCACTTTGATTTAAGGGATAGAGTGCAGACATCACACACTGAGCATGCAGAGGTGTTTCTGAACAGGTGAATACACTTGTTTGTTAGCAGTCCAACCACTTTTGGGAATGCTGTAAGGTATATTTACGCAGTTCTTGTGTTGTTAAAGAAATCTTTCAGTCTGATAAAACATCACACCTGTGTAAATATGAGGTATGATGCCATAAGCTTTACTTACAATTACAGTTGTTTTTCTTAAATTACATGAAGTATAATCCACAATAAGACATTTCGTTGTTGGCAGTTATTGCAGATGTATCTCTGAAAAGTCTGATTGCTTAATTACACCTCTTATTATGACTACTCTGGCAAATTTCTAAAAAGAATCTTTAACAAAGAACCGGATGAATGTTTCCTCTATATTCTTCAGTTAAGGTTTGATTGTTCAGCCGTTAGATTTATTAAAGTCAATCAGTTCAGCTTCTATTTTCTATTCAGTGTAATTTTACTTCAGGCAAATTTCACTTATGTGGTATTTAATCCAAATAAGTAATATTATTCTAAACCCTCTTTCTTTCTATTGCACAAGGTTGTTAAACAATTGTCTTTGCAAAATTGTCGCTAATATGACAAGTCTCAATGTTAATGTTATCATTAGCATTTGTAGTAAATTGCCATTCTTACTCATAAATACTTGAGTTAAACGTTAAACAGATTTTTTTTTTCTGAAAATGACTCTTCAGCACAAAGAGCTTCCAGTTAGGTAAATGGAAATTTCAATGGATGAGTACATTGGGATTTGGGTCCATGCAAAACCAGTACCAAGTTTATGGGCCTCTAACTTCAGTCTTTGTATCAGAATCCTGATGAAAAAGTCATAATTTATGCAAAGAAAATTGCACACAATTTAGAAAATAACAATTAATGTATCTGTCTACTTTTTTCTTATTTTCTAATCAAATAATTCTTAACTTCCATGAATAAAAGTAGAAATTATATTTAAGGGCTTCAAAACTATTTCATTCACTTAATTTCTTCGGGATTTTTAGCAGCTAGATTATTCCAGTGGAACTACTCCGAATCCCTGAATTTAATCAGACATCTGAACCTTTTCAAAACCGAGGCTAGAGTAGAAATACATTTTATCATGTCTGGAGAAAAGACTGCTTTGATGAGTGCTTCTTCTGAAAGAAGGCTTAAAAAAATGACTAGCAGTAGACTCAAAACTTATTTAACTAGTAATGTTCCCTCTTTTCCTTTTAGACCCTAAGTAAATTACAAGTATTTGTGAAATACTTGAATAATATTCATTAAAGTGCTTGTCAGTATTGATTTGGTCCTATTCAGAACTGTATGTAAGCAGAAGCCATACTGTAATGAATTAGTTGACTTGGAGTAGTTTATGTTTCTTTAAACTGTGTCTTTGGAAGAATTACCACTTTTGTTTTTCTAAAACCAGAGACTGGAGGTGGTTAAATTATAGAATCATAGACTCGTAGAATGGTTAGGGTTGGAAAGGACATTAAGATCATCTAGTTCCAACCCCATTGCGTGGGCAAGGATGCCCCACACTATTCAGCTGGGCAATATCCTGATTAACACGATCTAACCTTGAAGTTAGCCCTGCTTAGTTAGGAGGCTGAACTAGCTGAGGTCTCTCCCAGCACAAATTATTTTATAATCTAAGATGAAAATTACTGTGGGTTGAGCATGAGAAGCACTACAGGTATCACGGCCTAAACAAGCTAAGGCAGAATGAGAGAAAATGTGGCTTCCTATTATTGAACAATAGCCTCATTACACACAAAGCTGCTTAGGAATGACAGAAAACAGAAACCAGCCAAAACAAAGATGAAAATGATAACTGTAGTAACTGCAAATCCACTGCTGGACTGGAGAATCTTCCTGCATGCACTTTCCTCCTCACTAAGGGACACTTGGTATTAAGAACAGCAGAACATACTTTTTAGTGCATTTGTTTCTATACGTACTTGACATCAGAGGTACCAAAAAGATGAAACTAAACTAACAAAACTCAAGCCATATTAACTGCTCCAAGTTAAAACCCTGCAACTGTGAAAGTGCCAGCACATGTCACTCAGCAGAAAGTGATCTACAGATTTAAGAAAAAATGCTTTTAAAAATACACATAACAAACATATAATGCTGAAATTATTCACCTGAATCCTGGGCTGTTAGGAACATCGCCAATAGCAAGTGAGGTTCATAATATAGTGATGCATTTTCCTATGGTAAGACAAATAATTTCCCTGGCAGCTGAAATAAAGTGTTGACTCTTCTTGAAAATTAATTAGCACCAAAACACAAAAGAAAAAATTAAAGGCTTCTTGTTCCTAAAGGTTATTCTGTAAGGAAATAAATCATACGAAGGCATGAAGTGTGCTCTCCTGTATTTTATGATTAAGCGCTTATAATATAGACAGCCTCTAAGCCTCAGCTTTTGCTAGGAAGTTCACATCAAAGGTGAATTAAGTCTTTATTATAAATACATGATAAAATATAGAAACCAGAACTGCTTTAAGTTGGGAGATCCTCTGGTTTCAGCAGAAAGACCTTTCTTTCTTTTTATCGACTCATTTTACAAGTGATGCCCCAAATTTATGCTAAGAACATTTTCATGAAGCTTTGCTCTTCTCTTGGCAGAAGGCCTTGAAATTTGTGTCAAATAAATTAGAACTAATGTCTTTGGCTAAACAGAGAAGCCTGTTAAAGGGCAGTAGTAATCAAGACAAGATAATAATTTATCTGTGATTTTGTGGGTATTAGTCTAATATCCTGTCTATTCACAGCATGTCAAAGATAAGAGCAGTCATTGGTTTACTGTTTTTCTGCCCTCTCCTTCCTCCCTCCCTCCATCCTTCAGGCCTCAGGAGATAAAAGATAAAAAACACATATTAGGCCAATTGCAATCATATTCCACTAAAAGGGATACATTTTTACTATTATAAATTAATGATTTAAAACTTCAGACTAACAGAAACTACTACTAGATAATTATCTGTCCCTCAGATAATTACGCACATAAGTAATTCTGACCCTCTGAAGAGTTTATGGGATTTACCCTAGAGGTATCACCAATGACATGTGAACCTGTTTACAGGACTCTGACTGTAGTTCCAAATGACAGTCATGATAATGATTCCCAGAAAAGTTTCAGGGGGAAAAATAATCAAGATAGATACCTCATGGGTATTTTTGTCAGTTCTTTTGTTCCTATATGTAACAATTTAAACATTAGAGTTTAAATCTGGTACTTGCTCTGGCTGCTACAGATATTGGGGGGAAAAAAAAAACCTATCTCAAATGTGTTGCTGAGCTTCGCTCCAGATATTAGAGATTTAATCCTGTTGATTTTGCCACCTTGCTACTTTTGAAGGCTCTCTTTCCTGATGGGGAACCATACTTAAAGGTCAAATGAACGCAAGTGTAAATTCTGTAGTCTTTATAGCCACTTTTCTGTCATGTAATGGTACAAAACAGCCTTGAGAGCTGACTGTAAGAGCTTCCCCAGCTTGCAGAAACTTTAGGCTCACCCTAGTTAGTGAAGAGAAAATGGTTTGCAGCCTCACATTTTTTTACAGTTCTCCTTTTGGCATAAGCGTGAGTATTCTCCCTGAACTATGTTAGGAATTGAGGCTCAGTTCACCTCCTAATTAATTAAGGCAAAGTAATTTATTTTAAATTAAATTATTTTGTTATTGTGCATAGTGGCTAACCCTTCACATCTGATGCATTGTGTAGATCTTTTATTTTATTTGCAAATGTGTGTTTAAAGAAATGATTAGTTCTGTAATTTGTTCAGCAAGGCTTCTTTATAGCAAAGCCCTCTTGGGAACTCTTATGCAAATAAAATCCATCTGGAGATTGGAAGTAATGCAGGTAAAATTATAAACAATATACTTAATTTTTAGGAGGATTTAAAAGGATATAAAAATACACTTCATTAGAAAATCCAAGCTACCAACACATATCGTGGTCACTATTTTTCAGGAGTGGTGCTACATACAGCACCAGCTGACCTTTGAGGTCCAACCCAAAGTATTGAAATCTGTCCCATATCAAATATGCAAATAGTTTAAGTATTTACTATTTTTTCACAGTTTAGTGACTGACTTGTATTTTAAAGGCAAGATTCAACTAGAAGATGGACCTGTGCAGTGAGAATCTAATATTAAAAAGAAGTGATTGCAGCATCCAAAGAGGAGGTAAGGATGCATTTTCTCTGATCCATCTTATGTTCCATAGCCTGCACCAGTTCTTTCATCTTCTCCTACATGGTGGGGATCCTGTCTGCACAGGAAGCTGCTGTGCTGGGAGTAGATAGTGAGAATTAAAAACTGCTCACAATTAGTAGAATTTTCAGTGCTTTAGTTCATTAGATTATGTATTCTAGCAAACTGGAATCTATTATAGCTATTAGGAAACCATTTTGTTTAGTTTCTTTTATTTCAAAATTAAAAATGGCCTATGACTGGATGTTATCAGGATCCGTATTACAGAAATTAATTAAAAGTTCGTATCTATTGTTTTCTGTAACTATGGAAGTGAAAAATAGCATAAAAGGAATGCCTTAGTTGTCTCTACTTTAAAAGTATATGTGCCTCGGAAATTTCAAGTCAGTGTCACAATGTGGCTGTTGTGTAAAATTTAGAAACACAGTTTACTTCCATGACTAATTTAAAATGTGTGGAATCTATAGAATCTAGTCCTACTTTATCACTCCATCACAAGGTAAGCTCCAAAAGAATACAAGGCGCTTTTTTTCCCCCAAGGAAAAGAAAAGGAAAGGAGAGAGAAGGGAAAGAAAGAGATATGAGGTAAAAACCTGCTGACATTTTCAGGGGGTAAATCTGCTGTTAAAGTACATTTTTGGGACACATTTTCGGGACACATTTTCATTTTCATATGATGCATTTCATCCATTATTAGCACTGGTAAGAATTTAAGGGAGCCGATTTTGAAAGGTTTGATAAATTTCTAAAGGTAAGTGTATATAAAGGAAAAGAAAAATGGTGTCTTTCTTTTGTGTTTGTGAAGACTAACTGAGTTTCCTGGGTTTCATCTTAAGAATGAAAAACTGCAACTGAACAATTTGGACAGTTCTGACAGTGTTACTAAAACAATCTTTGTTCTTTTATTTGCTTAGAGTCACAAGCAAAGAAAATTCTGGCATCAAGAGGCACCATTAGCAATATCAACATTTTATCGAAATATGTATTGTTGAACCAGTGTTTCACTTTCAGTATTGAAAGTCATTCATGTTTGTCTTTGTGGGTTAAAAGTCACTCCTTTTCCAGCAAGATCAACCTCAGTCGATTCTTGATATGTTTAATTTAAGAAAAAACATACATTTCAGGTTATGAATCATGCTTCTCAGTACAAAGGAGGTAACTGATTGTGCTCTTTGGGCTTTTGCATAAAGCTAGGGTCTGTGCAGATTGTTGGAAAGGTAAAATGAGTAGCAGGACTGCCAGCAATCAAAATAAGTCAGAGAGGATAAAAGACATATCCAACTACTGTTGTCAGAGAAAAGCACACTATTCTTGCAGTTTCTTGAAGAAAAGATGCTGTAGAAGGAAAGACAATTGTAGTCAGCTTGTGTCATCAGAAAGTGGGGCTGCAGTCATGGGATTCTGACTTTAAAAGCTCTTACATTCAGTCAGATCTCTCAAATCTTGGGGTATATGAAAGATTCATGGTATACATGTAATTTTCTTCTGTAAAGAGGAAAACTTCTCATCAGGAGTGAATTTACTGGAAAATCCAAGAGAAAGAATCTTCTAGGAATTAATCTTAAAAAAGAAACATTTCCAATTAAAAATATTATTGATCCCTAAGATGCTTGAATTGTAAGGAGAACCATCCAAAAGAGGAAAATGTGAATATTAAGGCTATCTTTGAAACCTTTGTATATTTGCTTCACAGCACATGTCTCATCTGAGACCATATCACACAGTGTTTCCCTCCTACAGAGGATGTGCCAGCTGGGAAAGTCATGCTTTCTTGCTTCCTTTTTAATTGCAGTACAGCAGCATGTTGGCCTGTATGTCACTGCCCATCCTTAATCTTTATATACATTATATTCTGCAACTTTTGATTAATCTTTTACACATTCTATCACATCAAACTACTATTTTTATTTATTTATTTTTTAAATCATTGCTGCCCGTGATATGAGTCAGAGACTGCAGCTGTTTCTGACAGTTCCTAGGAAGCTGAGCCATGTGTCATATTTGTTTTCTATTTGTAATTCATTTCTCTATTTCTCTGGATTTTGTATTATCATGTATGTTTGTACGTGTGTATCCCTATGTATGCATATATGTGTGTGCAGACATATTTCTCTGTTATATATCTGAGTAAATACAACCTCTATAATATACACACTTCTTAATCTTACCACAGACTTTTAAATAGAATGTTAGAGTCTATCACAAAAAGAGAGGAAACAAGCAAAAAAAAGAAGCATTTTTCTTTTTTTTTTTTTTTTTCAGTGGTTTGTACTGCCCACAACACACTTTGGAAGGTCCTAAATAGAAAGTTTTCCTGCATGTGACGTAAATTGCCAGTGTATCTGTTAACAGACTTCACGTAGCTTGCTAGAGCATGTGGCACTTGCATACAAATTTCAGGCCTGCTTTGATCTCTGCTAAAGCTCAGCGCAGTCCTTCTTAAGTGGCCTGTTTTCCAAATTTCAGAAAAAGAAAGTAGAAATGCAGGTCTGCAGTATGTTTTACCCAAGACTAACTTTCTAGCTTTAGTATTTTTCATTTGACATACTGTTCAAGAAAATGTATTATCACTTGAAAGTTGGAAAACATGTTTTTCATTCTTCTTGTGCTTAAAAATGGCAGAAATACTAAAACTGGGTTTTGGCTTTATTTTTTTGTTTGTTGTTTGGTTGGGGTTTTTTTAAGTGTTTTTTCAGGCATAAGAAGGATTGGAGACCAGGAATAAATATGCCTTATCTCAAGGCAACACTGTCATTTGCACTGTAACTCTACCATGAAAATGTGGTAGGAAATTCTCATGATGGGAGGGAGAGGTAAAAAAAAGTCATTTCTACCCCTTACATGATGGTTACTAGAATATAATAAAGGAAGTTGTTTGGTTATTTACCTAAGTTTTTAGCCTTCCCAGTAAATAGATGGGTAACTGTCTACCAGTAGATTTAGTGTCAGAAGTCACTCTCACATTAGCAGCTAATAAAATTTGTTTCTCAGTTGTCTCTTGAGAATGTATTTCGGTGTAGAAAAGTGACATAAAAATTGTTACTGGCTTGCACCTTTTTTGAACATTTCATAGATAATCTAAAAAAAACCTGGATCTGGTGAAAAATTCTATTTCTTTTAGAAAAAATAGTTTCTTCTGTTCAGGTAAAAAGCATGTTGGCTCAGCAGTGAAAGAAACTTGCACTGCCTATGCTGTATATAGGCTGTCAATAAATAAGGAGGTTCAATTTCCAGGGCTGTCAATAAATATATTATGTATGAGGTTTTTCATTATGTTCATATGCAACTTGAGGTATTGTCTCTGCCTTCTTGGAACTAAAGCTATTTCTCTCAACTCGAATAGGATTTCCTTACCGCACATTTGTAAATACACTGTTAATAAGCCAACGAATTGCATTTAAAGACAGCAAACAGGTTATTTTTCTTTTTTCTTGATTCCTTCTGGGCACTTTGAATGAATTAAAAGGTGATCTTAAACTTCTTTTTATGCTGACTTGATATAGTGAGAAACATTAACGTTTATAGATAAACACTCTCACTTTTAATGAAAATTATTAGCTATTAACATTTTGCTTGGAGGCATAAGCTATAGCCCAAACTCCATTCAAATCCATTAAATATGCTTGAGACCCAGCTGTCAATAGGCACCATGAAGTAAATTTAATTTTCAGAGTCAATACAGAGCACAGCTGCATTAAGCATAGGATAATTCTGGCACATTATTAATTTGAATGGCCATGTAAGGCATTGTCTAGACAAGATATAAGCCCAAGTTTTCATAGGCAATCTGTACATAAAATGAAGTATGTCAAGGTTGTAAAGAATACTAATAACACAGATCTGGCCTATTAACCAATATTGATTGGTCTTACTGTGACATGGTCCAGTAACTTTAGAGGTGAAACAGCAAGATGTTCAGCACTACTGCTTCTTTTTGAAAAGCAAAACTAAGCATGGACTTTTTCAGATGAAGCTTGAGTGCATGAGATCTCAAATGTTCACTAGCATTGTGTATGATTTCTAGTAATCTGTTTCTGTGCAGTAAGCCATTTTAAAAATAGGTGATTCATCAGAAATAGCAATTAGTCTTACTGGGAATATAAGGCTTTTTTTTTTTTAAATGCTGTCAATATTTGATCTTTTTTCACAATAATTGTAGCTGTGCTAAGCATAAATAATGTCTATTTTAGAAGGTTAAGAAAATTTATAATTGATACTTGTCCTATTTATGCATAGCAGTACAGAGGCTATGTAACATTTCCAAAAGAAATAAAAAAGGAAAATCAATCTTTTGAAAAGTGTACAAGTCTATAGTAAAATTGTTTAAAACTATTTCTCTGGTCCTGTATGAACTCTGTTAAATGACTATTTTGGTGCTTACACACTGTTCTGTGTGCAAACAGGAAGGTTTTCTAAAACCTTAATGAAGTAAATCCACTTTACTTTCAGATGATACAGTAACAATATTTGATCTTTATTTTGTGGATTCTTTCATAAATTGAGTCTGGAGACTTGGAATCATTCCTGCCAGCCCTAGCTGTGTCCACTTTTAACGAGTAACATAGGAGGATCTGCAGAGCACAGCAGTTGTTGATCAGCATCCTCACTGTACATATTTCCAGTATGCTTTAATTTGGACTAGCTCCTGTGCAGTCCTATGAACTGAATGTCCTGTTGCAACACTGTAAGTGTTTACTTAAGTTTACTTATAACTCCAGGGTGTGCTTTCCAATTTTGTTTCATCCAGCTCATAGGTCCCAGCATGAATTAAAGCACAGGAGTGCAAGAAAATTGGGAGATAAATTTCAGGAGCTGAACTAATCCATAAATGTGGACGAAACCTTTGGGTACTTAGTTAAGATGACTAAGGTGGATAGAATAATTCACACTGTAAGTGAGGTTAGAAGGGATCTGAAATGGTTGTCTAGTCAAGCCAACCTAGCAACTTAGACCCACTGCAGAGGAAAGGAATAACCACCTTCACAGTGATATGATATGAAACACAGTCTTTTTTTTGTTTTTGTTTTGTTTTGTTTTTGTTTGTTTGGGTTTGGTTTTGGGTTTTTTTAACTAACACAGCTGGGCACTTGAAGTTATCTGGGGATAAATGTTTAATTCCCAAATTCTATCACAATAGAATAAGTCACATTTTCTGAGATTAATGGGACATTTTATTTCCTAAATATAAGTATGATTAATACCTTTAGTTCTATATTAGTTAGTGCAAAACAAAAAGCTATTCTTAATAAAATGATTTTATGGCTGTTAATAATTTTACACATAATTTTTTGCATAAATACAGCATTTAGGACAAAATGTACTGCAAGAGTGAATCCCACAAGTTAATTTTAAAAGTGGTAAATAGTTTTCTTGTAAAATTTGTGTTTCAAAGAAATTAAGTGTTCCCTTATTCTTCTATTATATAATTAGTTTTGTCTGGAATGAAGTCTGATTATTAAATTATATGTTAGCCATTAACTAGCTTCTTATTCTTGTGTTTTTCAAACAACCTTTTATGGAATTTTTGTCTTGCCTCATTGTCAAATGCAAGCATTCAGAAATGCAGTTAAAAAAATTCTAAATAATAAAAAATACTTTCAGCATGTAGAACTTTTTTTTGTCAGATGAGGCTCTCAGGAAAAGTGTCTGACTCCAGGAATATAAAATTTGAAAGGAACAATAAGTACTTCAGTATTTGCAAAAAAAAAAAAATAATGATAACTGGCAACACTCAAAACTTTTCTTCTTCTGCTGATAACTTTCTTTAAGGAAGCTGGTTTTCCTTGGGACATGAAATAAAGTTCTCAAGTGCACTGTTGCAGTCTGTAGTTTTAAAGAGAGATTCAAATTTTCTGGGTGTTTGGGCTTGCTAACATGGTACCTTTTTTAAGAACATCTCTTTTTATCATATAGAACCACCAGATCACATAATATTTACTTTCTTCCTGCTTCATAATTGTCTTTTGGTATACCTTGAAGTCTGCAGCTAAACAATACTTGTTATTAGAATATAGTTTCCCATTCTGTATGTATTTTCCCTTCAAGATTATTTTCCTTAGAACATATATATCAGGTTAAGTATGATTGCATTTTTCTCCTAAAAAAATTCTAATTGCATAAAGGGTATTACAAAATAATCACTATTTTCTGATTTTCAGATTACTTTGTTGACATATTACAAATATTTTATGATTAAAAGTTTTGACTTACATATTTGGAATTCTGTAGTAACAGTCAACTGTTTCTGACTGGCTATTGAAAAATCTGCTTTTCAGGTTGCTTCACATGCTTTTTTCTCCTCATGACCTTTCAAGAGTAGTTCATGATATTTCTAATTTTCCTACAGTCCATTACAGCAAAAAGGATGAACTTACACCTTGCAAAAATCTGTCTTTTAAAATTTTCTAGTTTGCATTTTCATACATAATTGGACCTGTTGATTCCTACATGTAGCTTATTTCTGCTAAGTGTTTAAATCTCTTTGTTTGTTTTGATACCTGCCTAGGTCATCGTGTTTTCCTTTGGAACTCTTTATCCCACTGTTATCCATCACAGAGAATTTTTGTAGGCCTGTGAATCTGAAGTCCCATGGCCATTGCTCCTGCAAACTCAGTGGGATTTTGATGTGAATGTAAATTTAAGGGAACAGATTCACTAATTTCCCATTTTGTGAGAAGGAAATCCTTCTGGAGATTCAACTGTAATAGTCCGATTCTAGCATCTGCACTGTTGGTGCACAACCTTTCTCAGAAGGAGGGGGGATGTTTCACAAATGTAGGAATATCCCTCTTTTCTTTCAGTGGTGTGTAACCTGAATCTTAGCTCCGAATACACATGAATATCAAAAGAAAGTGATTTTTGATACAAACCTGGACATTTTGGCCAAACAGTGCTACATTTACCAAACATTTTTCTAACACACATGAGCATTCTTTTTTAAAAGGAAGTGAGTTTTTTTACTATTCTTACACAGTGATGGGAAGTGTCACACTCACCTGGTCAATTTGGAGCTAAAGAATCGTAAGTCCCATTGAGCAGAAAAGTAATCAGAAACAGAAGACTGTAAAGGTCTATTAAATGATTCCTATTTGTATCAGTAGTTTTCAACAGGCAGTGCACTTTTGAAAATATTGAACTTTATAAATCAATTTGCAGCAGGCCTTCTCAAAATCCAGCAAATGGGATATAAGCCCAAAAGTTCTTGTGTGAAACATACTGAGACGAATATTCTCCTTGTCTTTACCTTCAGCTACCGAATGGTCTGGAGGTCTGAGCTACTGTCCAGAATTTAAAACTTCAAGAGAGAAACTTGTTAAAATAAAAATGCATTAGACTGCTAACACAATACTACACCAGTATTACCACTGAACATAACCAATAAAATTTCCCATACACCGACAGTATGTTTCTATTCCAGTAATAGAAACAGAAATCTATTTTAGAAATTCTGATCTGTGGATCTTGCGAAGAAGGCTCTAAGCCTTCTGACTGATTTAAGCAAAGGCAGCTGAAACTTGAAGGCAACTTAAAAACGATGGTTATTAAGAAAAGAAAATATAATCTGCTACTGGTTTGGAGAAAGTAACATGAAGTGTCTTCTTCCTGCAAAGAAAAAACAATTAACAAAATAATTTTAAAATCAAGTAGATCAGTTAATATCAGGGTTATCTCATGGATGCTCCCTGTGCATAGTGATGTGATATTATGACAATACGCCATCTTGCAGTGGACATATATTGCTTACATTTGAGACAGAAAAGCAGCAAAACCTCTAGGCTGACTTTAAAAAAAAAAAAATTAGACCAGTCCCGATAATGTTTTTATATTCCTGGATCTGGGAAAAGCTCAGTTGTGCCTTGGACATACCTTTAATTCCTCTCCTGCCATGCTTTGGTTTCTTCTGCTAGAAAAAAATCCCAGACAGATAAATCAGCAGGAACCACAGCTACCTGGGTCACCTCTCTCCACTTTGAATAATGAAAAGAGTGTGAATAGAGAGCTCCTTGTTGAGTGTTGCCATCCTTTTACACCCATTGCTTCTTTTGTTGCAATGGATCCTCTCAAGTCCTATCAAAATGTTCATTTTCCTTTCATGACAGTCAGGCACAAAGCACAAGAGGAGAAAGTGAAGAGAAAACAACAAAGAATAAGACACTAGCAATTAGTCCAGGTATTTTTCACTCCCATTAAACATTTTGGAAGGTGACCCATGCTGAGAAATTGTCAGCACTTCACCACTGGCTCCAGTGAAAATCTTAGTGAAGCTAATGAGTACTTTCATGTACAGACGGGCTGTTGGATTAGTATCATTACTCACTGTACAACCTGGAAGTGTGGCTGCAGCCAAGACAGGCACCCTACCAGGCTATGTGCTACACCAGCACATCGCAAATCGCAGACATAACTCTTGCTACAAGTTTCTTACAGTCTAGCTGTAGGCAAAGGAGAGGAAGAAGGAAGAACCTCAGCTCTGTTTAGCTCCAGGCCACAGCTGAGAAACGATGAAATAATCAGATGAAGGTTGTACAGAAAGTCTGTAGCAGAGCAAGAAAGTTAATGCAGATCTTTCACACTGGTGAAATCCAGTCGTTTCAGTACCAGACTGCTGTTTACTCCAAGCAATTCACACGAGCAAAGAAAGAACATCTTTTGAGCAACACTGTACAAGGATTAAGCCTGCCCAGCTGCTATTCTTTCTCATAGCATATCACTTTCGCTATAGTTTTCTTTAATAGCCTGTAAGTTACTGACTATATGCAGGTAGCAATAATGAACGATATAATTAGCTAGATAATTCTGCTTTTCTTCAGTAAAAGCTTAATTGTTTGTATAAGAAAGAACTAGATTTCTTTCAACTGTTGTTGTTATTTGCATATGCTGAAACCACAAAGGACATTGATTATTTTAACTATGCTCAATTTGCCTTTGAAACTGACATTCTAAAAAGCAAAAGAGCTTAACCAAACATGAAAGTAATCTAATACTGACTTAAACATGAAAGATAATAAGATTACTATGAATTGATCTAAATATTACTTAAAATAATTAGAAATTATTTTCTCATGGTATACCATTTAAGTCAAGCTGCTTTTTAATGTTACTTAGAAAAACAAGCAGAGCATTACTTTCCAAAATGTTACTTATTTTTGTTTATGTTTATTATGTTATTCAGTAAAACAATGAGCAAAAATGCCTTTCTCTGTATTGCTTTATGTTTTACATACAGCTTGTAACCAACTAGTCTACTTTTCCACCAGCCAATTTTGTGAGGGCAGGATTGTTGCCATTTTAATGCTGCATCATTTTATTACTTTAAATCATGAAACCTTTTTTTTCTTTTTTCCTTGGCACCATTTCTGCTAGGTAAGTTTATGAAAAGCAGTAACATGAAAGAAACAACCCATGCTAATAACCCTTACAGCCATCAAACAAAAATGGAATGCATAGAAAAAAATACCAGTTAAATTTCACTGACATTTGACAAGATAATGAGAGGGGCCAACCACCAGATTAACCCAGTTTGTCACTGCTTCCTCTGCCTTAGTCCCAAATGGCTTATTGGAAGTTTGGGTCTTGAACAAAACACAGCATTTAGTTTTCCTCCTAAGGATTATCTGAGTTACCTGAATATGACTATATTTTGGAAAACAGGATTAAAATCTGATAAGACCTTGTTTTCGCTCAAGATTTAAAGATCTACCTGGCTTTAGTGAGCCTGGAAACTGTTTTCTCTTGTAATTTAAGAAGCATTTTTCCTCATTAGAAGGAAACAAAAGACATAATTTGGATAAATTATTTTCCATTGATCAATTGAATATTTTAAATGCTAAAGTGAATTTAAAAATAAATCCACAGAAGAGAGATATCTGTGCATTTTGGTAGAAATATGAGGACTTACACTGTGTTTCTCATTCAGCTTTTCAGTCTGTTTTTATGAGGTTTACCTTCGCATGCCAAATCTGAGAAAAAATATGACAGCCATTTATGTTTTTAAAGATTTATCAAGATGTTTCATTAGATGTAATTATAGTTTCTGTACAGCTGTATTTGACAGTCAGGTAGGAAGGGCCTGAAGGGAGATCCCAACAGCTGCTCATGGAGCACAAAGTGTAGAAGTAGTTTAGAAGAAAGTTTTCTGACTTGAGTGTAAAAAGAAAGGACACTGACACATGGCAGCAGCTGTTCATCTCGGTGGGAGAAAGAATAATGGGTTCCTGGCACACTCTTTCCCCCAGCTTGCCATTTGACTCATGATGTTGGGACCCCTCATAATGGACATTTGACTTTCCCAGACTAAGGAAAGTCAATGGCTTTTAGGCCTACTAAAACCTAATAATAGCCTTATACTAAGACAAATTTTGAGGCAGCATTATCTCAAAGTGAGTCCCACGAAAATGTCCCTTAAAGCAATTAACTTCCAAGGTCAGACATGGAATGAGGCAATGAAAACATAGAAGTTAGGGCCAAAAATGTACACTGGAAATTAAATCAAAAATAGCGTGGCACTATGTTGCCATAAATTCATGGAAGAATGCAGAAATATTATCTACTTCTTTAGGAGTCTCAAACAAAATATTCAGATTCCTATTCTCCTGTCTTCCTTCCTCCATGCTATCCCACCACCACCTTTCATAATGCTGGAGGTATCTGCATTTCCAACATGCCTGTTTCTACCAGAGAAACTCCCAAGACCTCAGAATTTCATAGAAACGGCTGTCACTTTTGAGAGAACGGAGCTGTAGTGCTAATCTCACTCTCAAGACCCCACAAGCTTAAAAAGCAAGGTGCACTTCTGCCCATCTCACTTGCAATGTCAAAATTTACCCAGGGGCCAGGGGTAGAGTTCCTCACACCATGGCTATGAGCTCTTTACTACCTAGGAGCACTCACCTTTTGAGTGAATTAGGATCAAATCACAATTGTCTCGGAACACAAATCTCCCACAAAAGGTGACTTAATCCATGGGCTACTAAATGATCTTAATCTCTCCCGCTGGAAGTGCTCTACTTCCAGCATGTAATTAAGATTCATCTCAGTAGGGACTGTGACTGGAATCTCCCACATACCAGGGGAGTACCCTAACCACTGGATTGTAAGATTTGTTTGTCATTTTCCCATCTTTCTTGTAGCCCAGTGAATATTTAATTATTTTCATATACAGTTATACAGACATACACACACTGAATCATACATTCGCTTGTTTATAGCATAGTATATATAATTACAGCCATAGTAATACATGCTTGCTTTCTAGAACTGGAGAACTGAAAAAAAAGAAAATAAAATATTACAGATGCCTGACACAAGTGTACTGTGCTCATTAAAAAAAAAAAAAAACAACAAAAAAACCCAAAAAAACCCCCAACAAAAAAACCCCAAACAACCCAAGACCCCCCCCCAAAAAAAAACTGAAATGAAAAAAAAACACACACAAAAAAGATCTCCCCCCCCAAAAAAAAAATCCCCCAAAACCCAAACAACAAAACACCAAACCGAACAAATCAAAACAAAAATACTCCAACCCACCAAAGTCTAAAATGGAGGGATGAAAAATTTTTATGTTAGGAAGCAAATTTTTTACCTATTAACATTACTACCTCACAAGTGGCTGAAACACATCTTTGGCCTATTGCAATGACTCCCAGTATGTGTATATTGAAGCTGTGCAAAAATCCTAAACCACAAGTAACTCCCTGGGTTTCAGTTTTAAGCTCAACACTCAGTTCAGGTTCACTGAAAGGACATTACAAGGCTGGAAAGTCCACAAATGATGTAATGCTGACTTCTCATACAGCCTACTGTGTTGCACAGCATATTGACAGATAGCATTTGCTTCCTATTTAGGGATTACTATCGTTGTAGCACTCCAAAGATGCAAAACTGTTTCATGTAGACATAATTAAATGAAGAGCCATTTTTTTGTTGGAAAAATGCATAAAAGATATAGAGGCAAGAAAATTATTATTTTCAAATGCTTGAAAAATAGGTCAGAGAAATGATGCTTAGGGGGCAAACTCCAGAAAGCAAGTTGGGCGAGGTGAGATTTATGGTACCCTGTGAGATCTTAATTCTGCTCCTGTGTGCATCCAGCCTGCGCTCCAAATGAAGCAGTCTGATGAAAAAATAGCCTGCCACTACATAATTAAGGTTGTATCATAATACAGGTTCACAAAGGGTCAAATAAAATTTGCTGAGACATTTTCTATGTTCTTCCTTCTGAAACAGAGAGTAGAACCTTATGAATCTATTGAGCTAAATTTCTTTACATATAAGTACCCAATTTTTTTTATAAAAGAGGTAAAAATCAGCAGTTTATATGTAATAGTAACTTCTATGTAGCACCAACAGAGTTAATTGCTACATTTTGGACATTAAAAGAAAATATTTTTAACTACTTAAACTAAACATAGAATTACCATGAACAAACACAGAAGGTGGTTGCTATCTCAAGGTAATCTTGCCCCAAAATGGGCAGTCTAGTAGTTGTCAGAACACACCAGCTGAGATAGTGGTACACAACCAGAATTGTTCTGAGCCATCTAAATTTAAAAGCCAAAATAATATTTTGCAAGAGTTTGTAACTTGGGTGTAACTTCTAAAATGGATTATCATGAAGAAATGAAATTATTTCTTCAACCTATAGGCCGGGTTGTTTGGGTTTTTTTTGCTTTTGAGTGTTTTTGGGAAGAGGAGGAGGTTGCTTTACCTTACACAAACTGTTCAGTTACTTGTTATTAATATTGTAAATTTCACTAATTCTTTCTCAGAAATTTTATTCTCTCCAGGGGCAAGTCTTCAGTCACATAAGAAGTACCCACTGAACAAAATGAGAACTGAGTCAGTGAGACAGGGGATTCCTTCACAGTTATCATGGAGGGATATTGTGCAGCCTTGCAATAACTATGTTTTGCTAGTCCAGCTGAAATCCCCAGTGCACAGGAAAGGGAATACCTGTCACATTGTTGTGGTGGCAGATGCCTCAGTTCTACATTGTATATTTGCTTTATAGCAACTACTTAGGAGCTTTCCTAAATTGGACACACCAGAGCACACACGGGATGCTCCTGTTCTGCAGCCTCTTAATCCAGCTCCTTTTCTTAGTCACAGAACAGAAGAGTAGATTTGTCACTAAAGGAGGTATAGTTTGCCTTTAATCATCTCAGAAGAGAGCTACCTTTGAAGCTTCTGTTTCTTTATGCCCCTGGCAGAAAATAGTGGATAAATTTAATCTAAGAAATGAATTCCTGCTTATAACTGTTATTTGATAAATCTTATTATTCTGACTATTCAACAGAAACTACTCCTGCATGGTAGTTATTATTCTCACACAGTTCTAATCCATACCATGTCGCTTTTGTACACAGATTAGTATTTTATTATATCTAAACTAAACATTGTTTGTATAATCTAATTAAACATTTTGCAAATAAATGCATTCTGACTAGAGTTACACTATCATGACAGTAATGTAAAGGTTTGAATACTTAGAGAATAAAATGATTGCTTACCAGAAATTTCTGTTGCATTAACCAAACATCCAGCTGGCTTTGCAAAAATTAAAGAACCCTACTTAGTCTCCTTTATGTGCACTGCATTTCCTTTCTGTAAAATATTTTGAGAAGATGTATGAGATAAAACATTACAAGATAGGTGTTTATAATTCAAAAAATGTCCTGCTAATGCTGAAAATATTGACATTTCTTCTTGAGGTTCTGACAGAAAATACAATACACTATCTAACGTCAATTGAATAATTAGAGATTATAGTAATTCCTGCAAGGCTTTCATATGTGGCACATTCTGGGAAAATTTCAGAAGATGAGATTTGCGTAAAGGTGGGTATCGTGAAATACTAGGTGTCTCTTCTCCTATAACAATGACATACTACAGACAAAAAAAATGAAAACTCCTCTGGGGAAAAGTGCTGCCAATGCTCAGGTAAATGTTGGGAAAGCCCAGATTGCAAGTGGAGAAAAGAGTTGTCAATGTGCTCCATATCATGTATGGGAAGTAGTATACAAAGACAATAACAGAGCATTTAGCATCTTTAAATACATAATAAAATCAAATGATAACCACTTGCAATGATTTACAAGATCACATCTAAAATTTTTAAGCAAAAATAATGTATTTGAAACATCAGTGACTCAATGTTATTTCCTCTCTCCTTTTTTCCTTTAATATTGTGTATATATTTTATGTGCATTTTATACACATTTGTCAGGAGAATATTAATGTTCTGCTTTATGATTACCACCACCTTTCTAATCACTGCTTTTTATTATTCTTGTTCAGTACAGCTTAGCCGCCGAGCATGAGCAATGAAATAGGGGGAAAAAGAAAAGCAAATACTGTATTATATCGTCATCTGGGGAGCATGATTGTTTCTGCTGTGTTAATTTACACTAAAATCTATGACCCAGTGAGTCTGATTGATTGCCAAGGGCAGAAATCCAGCCCCTGGCCTAGTTTATTTTGTGAACTGTAGCCTCAGATATCGCTGCAAGCCACAATGATATTGATTTGATATACACTAGATGGCTCTTTATGTTCTTTGGGAAATTTATTGTGCAGAGTCAGAACTCAGACAGATGGGGAGAAGCCGCTCTTCAAATTGAAGAGGGTTATCATGGTTTGACTCCTGGGTCACTCAGGTTACCAAGTGGCCTGAGCATGGCTGGGTCGGAGCAGGCTCAAGGGATTAGTGCTCATCAGTTTTGAATGTCAAATCTCCTCGATGGACTTGAATTATTGCTAATAGGAACTTTCTTAGGCCTATAACATTTGGATGGCCTATAAGTTAAACATCATAACCCTTTCTTCATGTCACAGTCCTTTAAATTATGTCTGAGCATACCACCTTTGCTCTGGACGTTTAGCAGGAGATGGCTGTGTGTTATAAAGAAACCTGCCTCCGAGGCGGACCGCATCATTACAGCTGCTGTCTGCAGAAGAGCTGTACCCCTACGCTTCCCGCTTGAGACAGTGCCACAGCCGTATCCTGTGCCTTCTGCTGCACACATCCTGTTACCGCCTTGGCTTTGCACAGGACATGCCATGAAAGCTAGAGCACAGCTCTACTCGTCCCTGAATTTAGTATTTTTCCTTCAACAGAAGCGAAGGAGTTCTGAAACTTCTGGTTGTGGGATGAAAAAGACTGGTATGGCAGGAGATGCCATATTATTTGGCAAAAAATTTTGGGCAGTGAATTCTGGGCTATTCTCTGGGCAATGAACACATGAGGAAAATAAATGTGGTTCTAACCTTGGATAAAGTTTTCTTTCAGATTTTAGATATTTTTCTACCTAAACCAAGGCCAGGTCTGCTATGATTAGCCTAAGTCTAATTAGCATTTTCACTAAAGCACTCATAATCATTAACCAATACTTCATGCTACAGTAAATACTGAAGAGACCAGTGAAAATATCTGTGAATCTAAAAGGGGACATTTTTTATATCATAATACAGTCAAAATTTTTAATTACCAAAGAAGAACCTCACCACTTTTTGACAGTTATCTCCAACAGAGTTATAAACCATACACAGCCCACATTTCCACACTCAGTGTGCTTGCATTAGCATTTAAACAGAAGGGTTTTCAGTCTCATTCAGAGAGGCAGGGAATTAGTGAGTCTCACATGTATCCAGGAGATGGGGTAGGGCTCTGTGTTGCTATTACAGTGAGAAAGATAATTTTGCTCCCACTTTTACAAGTAGCTGCTGGCTCCCTACACACAAAAATTAAGAGTTCTCCTCTATTTTTCTTTAACTAGTATATGATTCACACAGGAATGAGAGAAAGTAGAGATTGTTTTTCTTAAGTAGTTGTTTCCTTTTCTTGATCTGATTTTGGTGAAACTGGGAATTAATGCCTTTAAAGAAAATATAATTTCCCACAAACTAACAGTGCAATGTTTCCACTGAGAAAGAAAAAATATAACACAAAACCAGAAAGAAAGCAGAAAAACACCTTTTGGAAACACACATCTATTCTATTCCATTTTGCATACCTATCCAAAACAAAGACTTCTCAGGAGGTTAACAGTAAAGGGATTAGCCTACCCTTTTGGAGTCTGTTCTTGGCAATACACTGCAGCTCTAGCTGCATATTATAGATACACTATTACCATTTATACATAATACTGCCTGGCTTGTGGTCTGAGATTCATGGGATTTTATTATTCATTTGAAGTGAATACTAATTGAGAAAGTTACACATTTATATAGCTCCTGAAGAGTAACATCCACTTCACCTATCTCTCTATTGTAAATTAATATGTAGCAGATGGTGAGCAGAGATAGTTTGACAGCCTACTTACAGTACCATCACTTTAACCTCTCTCTGAAAAAAAAAATCCCATTAGCTTTTCTGCTGTTGGGCTCTTAACCCCCCAAAGTATCCTTAGTTATCATATCATGGGATTTGCTGCTATGCCAAGGAAGAAAATAATTAAAGATACCCTCTTCCATTTAAATGCTTGTTCTAATTTTACTGGGCATATCTTTTCCTCTTAACTTCTCCAATAATTTCAATTTAAATCTCGTTTAGAATGAGATTTTTCTTCCAAGGGGGATTTTTTTTTATCTTCAGGGACAACTTAGTTCACTGCAGATGCAAACACAGAAGCCCTTCCATATATTATGATTAATGTGGTGTAAGGAGCTCCCCTCGCTAGAAATGCAGAATCAAAGGAAGCAGAGCCCATAAGTAGAATTTAAATTCAATACACATTGGAATCTTATGGTTCAATTCAAAGTGGCTTTAAAGGAAGTAATTAGACACTCACCAAGGCTTTCAGTAAGAAACAACTTTCCCTAAGAAGGACCTGCTCAAAGTCTTCATTCAAGGTACTGTCACTCTTTTTCCCTTCACTCTTCCTGATAGAGAAAGAAGGGTTTTTTTGAAGATTTGTGAATCCATGTTAAGAGCTTTAAATTTAAGTCTCCTTTAAAAGGAATGGTCTAATTGAATGATTTCTTCTGATGGGCTGATAAAAGTGTTTTATTTGTTGCAGAATATAGATGTATAGGTGATTGTCAGAGATTTGCAGGAGCATTGATAGCATGTATTTAGAGCTCTTCCATATGGGCTGAAACAAGATAATGTTCAGTCCCATAGTATTGTTCACATGCTGTTGCATGGGGTTTTTGAAGTAAAAGAGGAAATGCTCAGTGACTCTCAGAATAATATCTGGCCTTGAACCCTCACTCTTGCAAGTTAAAAATAATGACCTGTAATTTGTGGACGTGATAAAACAAGATTGACTGAGGCCAGTATTTTCACCAAAGCTTCCAAAATGTTGACTTAACTCCTTCACATTTTTTAGAAAAATGGACCAAAATTTTACTTGTAAAAGGGTGTAATTTCCATTCAAGTCTCCTCTTACATGACAGCGTGAAGGGAAATTGTCAGCTTCATCACTCAGTCCATCTCCACAGCTCTTCTTTACTTTAGCAATTGTAATGCACACTGATGAACACAAAAGCGAAGGCCCATATAGGTTTGTTCACTTTCCTCTCTCACAAATATTTACTTAAAAATGAAACCTGACTTATGTACGCTAAAATAAAGACTGTGTCTTTAATGGATAGAGAGAAGAAATTAACATTAAAAATATCACTGTGGCTTTCTGTTTAGATGTCTCTTGTCTCTTTTCACTTGTGAGTGAATGTTAAAGTTTTCTGCTTTTATGTCTGACACCTGGAAATCAAGGATGTTCCAAGCCATTACCACACTAGTGTCATCTACTGTGGTACAATCGGAAAAATGTCCTTTTTCACTGTTTTTTAACTCTCTTGTGAAGTATGGAGCACCTTTTTCTCTGGATAGCTATTCAGTCAAGGAAGGACAAGAAAAGTTATAAACTGCAGTGACAGGACACCAAAACCAGCTCCAACGCTCTATAAACTGCAGGGAGAGATTGCAACTGCTATTCCCAACCAAGCACTGCAAAAGCAAAGATGAGAGCAGCTGGCTGGGGAACTGGAGAGGTGCAGAGTAGTCATGAGCCTCAGACTGGGAAGGATGAATTTCACCTCACCAGTCCCTTTATACAGCCATTGCATAGATCCCAAATTACTCTGGCTTCATGTGAGTTAGGGGATTGAATTTCACCCAGAGAGTTAGAAATGCAAATAAACATTTCATTAAACAATTAGAGCCCATAATTGTGGATTACCTTTCATTTGTATTACAGAAAGGCATGGTATGGTTAGACCTCGAGAATCTTGTTTGATGTTTACATCACATCTGATTACTAACTGGCATTTCAGGATTGTTTCTCTTTTCTTCCACTTTTTTTTTTTTTTTTTTCTATTTAAATTGATTCCAGAGATCGGAAATATAATTAATTTTCACTCGCCCTATATTGAGATAGCAGGCTGAAATAGCAGATTGAATACAAGTTTAATTTTGTTTCTAATAAGAAAATACTTTACTTTTTAAAATGGTCACTTTTAATACCTTCTTTTTGCAAGTCTGAGAGGTAACCAAAACATTTTTTAGTTGTTTCCTCAATTTTATGTACTATGGAGAACGTCAGTAATGTCTCTTAACACACAGCCAAGTAACATAATAAACTCCCATCATATTTCAGTACAGCAGGAGGCTTAAATATGACTTTGAAATGCTTTCAGTCTCTTGTTTTTAATAAGGGAAAAAGGTCATGATTTTTAATAACACTTAAAGTACCTGTGGCTGATTAAAACTTTATTCCTTATTTGAAAACCTTAATTTGGATCTTGATTCGCATTTTTAGATGAAGCCCCGCTGAAAGAGTTTCAGCTGCTGTCTTTTACATAGGACTGGTACTGTGTTTCCCGGGAACTAAGGAGGAGCAGAGACTCAGTCACTCTTGGGAAGAGAGCGGAAAGATCCTGCCATTTCTGGGAAGACTCACAGACAAACTTCTCCATGTTTTCCTGGTTGGAGGGGAAGACAGTGAGTTATCTCCTGCTGTCAAAGAGCACAGGCCTATCAACTGCAAGCTAAGCAAAGCACTTTAAACAAACAGTCAGTAGTGAGGTTTGTGATTAAGACTTACACATATTTCAGGCACTTGAGGACAGACTTGAACCCAGGAAACACATAGAAGAAGCCAACTAAGACTCCCAGTCCTAGTGCTAAGCTTTTAAAATGGAAAAAAATGGAGACCATGACGTTTTTTTATGAACTTCTGTATTTTCTATTTACAGTGCAATGAATTGCTAGAAAAATGCCACTTGTAGCACTAGTGATATCCCTTCAAATCCTCACTTAGATTTGAAAATACAGTATTTGTGATTAACCATGGTGGCTATTCAGAGCTGCATTAATTGCAGTTACCTGACAAGGACAAAATCCTTCTCATACAGGTAAATCAGACTTGAATGACAGTAGCCTCAGCATTGCCAAAAGTGCGAATGAAGGCATTAGCCAAGTGTATGTAGGATTCAGAAATAATATTAAGGGAATGAAGTGATTCTGTATGGTCTTTCATGCAACATAAGCTGCCTCTGAATCACCCTTATTTGGCTCTTCTCATTTCTGGGGAAAAAAAAAAAAAATTCTAATAAAATAAAAAGCAAGTCACCAACCAAAAATGTAAACCTTTCAAAAATGTAAAACCTGTAAATCAAAACTTAGTTAGCAATTTCAATAGATTTATATACTTTTACTGTATTTTGAAAATATGTTTTATTTTTCACTCTGAATTTACTAAGGTTTAACTTCTAGCTATTTAATCTTATAATTTGTCTGGTAGACCAAAGAGTACTCTGTCATCAAATTTCTATTCATCTTGGTACAGCATCTTTCTAAGAACTCTTGTTCAGCTGATTATCTTCCATTGACCTTGCCTTCACCCCAGGAACCCTTTTCATCATCACTACTTCATATAGGACAGTTCCCCAGCCCACAAACATGTCCTTCACTCTTTGTGAGTACGTGTAGGATTTTATGAACGGCTACATATAAATGACCTCATATTGCCAAGCAATCCAGATAGTTCTGCAGCAGTGACTTGTCTTCTTTACTATGCTTTTGTGCCATCTGTAAACTTCATCGGTTACTATTTAAACTTGTCTTCTCGATCACTGATAAAAATGTAAATAAAGTGTAAAACTGTTTTTTTTTTTTTTCAAACTCCATTTAGAAGCATGTGCATTTGATGATAATTTCTTCTTCGAAGTACTTTTTAAGACTTACTGGTTAGCCAGTTTTTAATCCATTTAATATATTACATGTTGATTTTGTATCACTCTCATTTCTTAATCAAAGTGTTGTGTGGTAATAAGTAGAATGCCTCACTGAAATCTCAGTACTCTATATCAACTTGATTATCTTTAGCAACCAAATTTGTAATCGTATTAAAAATAAGTTAGCTTGATAAGATCTATTTCTGGTACAACAGTATTGACTGAGAGTAGGATTTTTTACTCTCTCTTTTGATTCTTTATACATCAACTGTCCTATCAGTCATCCCATCATCTTTTTCCAGGGTTATTATCATGACAGTGGGCCCGCAGCTACTGACATCATCCCATTTTCCCTTTTTAAATATCAGCATCTCACTGGCTTTCTTCTAGCCTCCAGGAAAATCTCAGTATTTTAAGAATTACTAAAACCGAAAAATAATAACACAGAAAATTAATGCTTTCAAATTATTGGAAACAAATTATTTGATACTACTGATCTTAAAATGCCCTACTTCAGAGGCCTTTTAGCATTCCCTTGAATTACCATAAGGACAGAAAATGTGTCATGATCGTGATCATGAGATAATTAATATCTCATCCTGTTTCTCCTCACAATACAGAGCATTGCTGTATTAATATTTACATACCTCCCATTACAATCTGATAAAAGCTCTGTTCCTTTTCTAAGATTCCCTTCATTCCTAAGCTACTTTCAGACAAGTACTGCTATCGTCTCCTTAGCTCTTTTAGTCGCTGATTTTTTGTTGGGTTTTTTGTTTTTTTCATTTTTTGCTTCTCAATCAGTTTTGCACAATTCCTAGTTTGTATTCATTGCTCTCTACTTCTCCTCCCCTTTATTTTCATCTTGCTTCTATATTGTTTTTTTTATTCCTTTTTTATAGCTTCCTTCACTTCCTTACTAAACCAGGCTGTTTTTTAATTCCACATAGCCTTTTCTGTCAGATACAGAATTGTGGCTTTTTAGACATCTAGTAAAACATTCTCAAACAGTTCCAAACTGCCATTTATGTTTTTCTCTTTGATTTCTTTCTCTGGCCTGATGTGTCCTGTAATTATTTTCAGCTTTCTGAAATGGTCCCTCAAAAGCATCAAGTACATATATTGCATTTTGGACGCCCTCCTGACTAGTCTAGCCAGCCTGTCTCCGAGCACATTGGTCCCCCTTCTACTGGGATGGAAACCATCCAAAATCTGCAGCATGACATCTCGTCACAGACAGTGAAGCAATTTTTTAACAAATAAAACCTGTTCTATGCACTACTCAATTGATTAGCTATTAAAGCTGTTACTGGAAAGCTGTTGTCAGAATTTTCTGCTTTACATTTCCTTTCTCTTTTGGTACAGTTTATATTCTCTGACAAAACTGTTCTCCCATTTCAGCACATGCTTTGGTACCATTAGGGTTTGGCAAACTGGTAGGTGTCTTGTCTAGAACAGTGACCATTTGACTTGCAGGATTCACTGCTAATCTCTGTCATATTTAATCTCCTGGCTCTCCCAAGACAGAATCAATCTACTTTTTTGCAGCATTTCCCATGCATGATGCAATCTTTTAAGGAAAGAATCCCTTATGAGGACCATTCCATGAATGATGTCTGAATCATATGAATATAATTTGTCACACTGGGTTCTCAAAGGCATTTCTGTCATTTTCTTACTGAGAAGATGAGTGTACAATTTTAGCAATGCTGAGTTTACTCTGGGGATCCTCTAGTGAAACTTGGATCTGGGTTAAGATTCCTAAATGTAGGAAAGAAAATTCACAAGGTACCTAGGTGTGCTGCAGGTATCTGAAGCTCCTACACATGTCCAGCCAGGACAGCCAGCTGAGCAATAAGGAAGCAATTAGGCTCACCCTAAAGAATCTCTTCCTAGTAGCGAATAGTCAGTAGAATACACAAAAAAATAAATCCTGAGATATCTGAAGACAATGAGACATTTCTAAATCTCACTAAAAAATGACAGGCAAGACTCAGAACTGTTTTAATATTATTTTATGGATAAGCTCATAGGACTTCCCAGCTCACTCACAAACTTACTCAACTTATCGCTTGATTTGACAAAAGTTCCAGTGTAGCTTTATGGTAAACACCACACCATCAATAAATACCTTTGGGATTTCAGTGGTTGAGAGTACATACATAAAAGTGGTTACAACTGTGAGGTGAGAAATAACATGTCAGCCAACTTTAATAATGCATTGCTCTTGACCTACATTGCTTATCACTTGCTTGTTGGCAAGACTAGTGGTAGAGTATCTTAAGTTTAATTTTCATTAGAAAACAAAATGAACACATCTAAGATGCAGAGAAGAGAAGGGATTCAGGGCAGCCCTGTGGAGAAGGACTTGAGGTGGTTAGTCGATGAGAAAATGAGCACGAGCCAGCAGTGTGAACTCGCAGCCCAGAAATCCAACCATAGCCTGGGCTGCATGAAAAAGAGTGTGACCAGCAAGTCGAAGGAGGTGATCCTGCCCTTCTACTCTGCTCTTGTGAGACCTCACCTGGAGTATTGTGTGCAGTTCTGGTGTCCTCAACATAAAAAGGACATGGAACTGTTGGAACAAGTCCAGAGGAGGGCCACGAGGATGATCAGGGGACTGGAGCACCTCCCGTATGAAGACAGGCTGAGGAAGTTGGGGCTGTTCAGCCTGGAGAAGAGAAGGCTGCGTGGGGACCTAATAGCAGCCTTCCAGTATCTGAAGGGGGCCTATAGGGATGTGGGGGGTGGGGACTCTTTTATCAGAGACTGTAGTGACAGGACAATGGGTAATGGGTTCAAACTTAAGCAGGGGAAGTTTGGATTGGATATAAGGAAGAAGTTCTTTCCTGTTAGGGTGGTGAGGCACTGGAATGGGTTGCCCAGGGAAGCTGTGAATGCTCCATCCCTGGCGGAGTTCAAGGCCAGGTTGGACAAAGCCTTGGGTGGGATGGTTTAGTGTGAGGTGTCCCTGCCCATGGCAGGGGGGTTGGAACTAGATGACCTTAAAGTCCTTTCCAACCCTAACTATTCTATGATTCAAAGATAATGTTAATGAAGTCAGCATCAAGTTTAGTTTACAAGTTTTGTTAACATCAAGTTTAGGAATGTCAGCATCCTTCAGATCTAAGAACCTATTCATATTTTTACATTGCTGAGACAGGTATGGAACAGCTCCTGTTTGGATAGTCACTTCAGGTATCTAATGACCCAGTTGATTTTTACTCTGCTAATAAACTGTAAATTATATAATTTTTCATTCTTATCAAAAGAGACAGTTAAAGCTTGTATAGTATGTAGCTGTTATACTCCATTTAATTTAAGCAAAATACCTATGGAAGGAAAATTTGTGAGGCCCAGTGCAAAGTTTATAATCACAGTAGACATTAAAGAGCCATTTCAATACTCTCCTACTTCCTTTAATTTTTATGCATGAAGAATATATCCATAGCAGCCTTATCTCCTCAGCTTAATACCAGCCTGGAGACTGCACTCCCTGCTGAAAGCAAAGAGATTTATTTCTCTGATTCCTAACTTAATGTTTATTTCCTCTCTATACCTCTTAGGTCTTCTTTAACTTGATGATTTTAGATGCCTGGACTTCTGCAGCATCAGTCAGACCTTTCTACTTAGTGCAGTTTCTTCGCATTTTTCATCAAAAAAATAGAGACTCACAACATAAAGTGCTTCAAATATGTCAAAAAGACAAAAGTGCTTCAGATGCGTCAAAAAGACACTTTTGCCCCTTATCAGACCAGGAAAACTTAGCAGGCCTGATTAAGTTAATTATCCATTGATAGACACGGAGAGCTTTAGACGTTTTTTTCCAAGTTTCCATATGAACCAGCAATTCAAAAATTTTATGCTGATTTACTTTCTCACTTTAAACAAAAAGAATTTGGAAATTATAGCTATTTTAAATTAAACCAATGGAGACTGAAACATAGGTTCATCAGGCTGTGTCATCCCTCATATACTTTCACAAACTGCTGTTCATTATATTATAATGAAAATTTATCTTTGTGGTAGAGACTGCTTTCTAGCTATAAAAGTAACCAAAGTTTCTAACGTAGCTTTGCAATGGTTCCTGACCTTGGACCATACAGACAGCATTTCTTTTGTGCACCCACAGTGGTAACTGGTGGTTAGTAGATGTTGAGTTTTGTATAATGAAAATCATTACATTTAGAAAGCAAATTCATCCTTTTTTTCACTTTCAGTAACTTTAGAATTACTCAGTCTTGTTTTTCCACAATGTCATTAAAACCTAAGTCCCATTAAAAATAACATAGAAATCTCTGTCTTATTGACAACCAGCATGATTTAGCTTGCTCAGGACCATATTTGAAGCTGCATTTGTTTCCAAATTGGCCTTTCAAAAGCAACTAAATACTGAACTCCTCCAATCAGACAAAAACCCTATACAAGACTCCTTCCTAGACCTATTCAGTAAAGATTCTTTTCTAGCTTGATAATTGCCTAATGTTCATAGCAGTCTTACAGGTATTTCAAAAATTGAAAGTACATGGTTGTACAAGTTAAAACTAAACCAGAACAAACCAAAAATTTTGGAAGCGAGGAGTAGGAAAGTGTCTGTATTCTTCTCCCAGAATACAGAGCATCTGCAGAAGTGGTCTGTGGGACACAGTGTGGGAGATGCTGAGGAAACATGGTAGCAAGTGAAAGGACTGCTGTTCTGAAAACCTCCTTTGCTTCTGTGCTTATTGATGCAAGCTCTCTTGGCCTGCCATTTGTAAGAGGATTAAATGGATATCCCTGTTTTGAATCATGCTACTGAAAGATGTTTGACTGCCTTCTGCGTAGAGGTTGATGGATCATTTTTAATAAACCTGTTTCCAACTGGGCTACATAATAAGGGTGCGAGAGAAAGCAAGCTGGGGGTAAGCAGAGAGGGTACTGCAGCATATGGAAAGTTTGTATAAAACTTATGATGTTAACATGACTTCTTTCACCTTAGGAGAACCTATAAACTTACCTATTTTCTCAGCCTACAAATTCCTTAGTATTTCCCTGGGGATGGCTGAATGGTTCAATTCAAAGGATTTTTTTAATTCTTGTAACCCTAATCTTCATCATTATTTCTAATTCCTCAGTACGAGACCAGAAATATTGATGATCTAATACGTTTTACAGAGCAGCACACAACCTTCTTTATGGCACTTACATCATTATGTAATATGTTATAAAGCAACTTGCATGTTGTAAAACTCATTAAAAAGATATATTTTTTTCTCTTAGCTTGAGTTCACGATGGCCAAAATTGAGGTAGAAAGCTATTAAAGTTCCAGAAATCCTAGCAGTACATGTTCCTTTCAAATGTTCTTTTCTGCCCTCTTACTTGGTGTTTTCTGTCACATTTTCAGTATTTCTGATGTGGGTCTATTGAGAGGTAATTTCTCAGCACGGCAGCTGAAGTAAGACTCCTATGGGATTAGTAACCCAACCTTATAAATCGTTACCTGGTTTCTGTCATTTACCCTGATTTGGTAAGGACAGTTGCTAACTGAATGAAAGTCATGTAATCCAAAGTGAAAGAATGAGACTGAAATACAATATAAAAATATAAATTAAACTTTTTTTCATAAATGACTGGACAGATTTTAACACCTGTCAGAGCTTTATCACCAGTGAGTTACTAGCCACTTTGGAAAAGTCAGAGAAAAGGACAGGATAGTATGTTGAGCATTTTTAAAATTCATTTAGTGTTTTTAGCTTCTTATAGTTTTCAGCAATTCTCTTCTTCCTCTCCTATTCTCTTGCATACTGTATATACACATCTTGTCCTGACTTTGTGGGAATTTTTGGCTGCAAAAATAGACAATTACCAGGGCACATGCTTACTGCTCTAGTGGTTGGGAAAATTAGGGACTGTTATTACATTGAATTATCAACAGGAATACAGTCCAGTTCTGCTCCCATTGAAACTGGTTGATTTCAGAAGGGCTACGCTTCAGACTTATGTCGTAATTCGTTCTACTGAAAATGGCCACCCTGCCAACAGCATCCTACTTCACTTGTAATTTAAGAACTAGCATTGCCTGTCAAAGCTAGCAGTAAGGAGGCAAATCCTGCTTTTGTTAAGGTAAAGCAGAAGACACTGAGAAGAGCAGCTTCCTGTTCTCCTTGGTGGTCACCCCAACTTCTAATACGAACTTGCTCATATAGGCAACAACAAAACACTATTGCCATGACTTCCATTTAATTTGAAGGTAACCAGAAGTGTTGCACTACTAATTTACATGCCAGCTCACCATTTTTTTTAATCAGGTTACTGAAGAGAGCTTGTCTTCACCTGGGAATGAAAGACCCTATCACTGCATGAACATTACCCTAAGTCCCTATAACCTTTTGGTAGGAAGTGAAACTGAGGCAAGTCTTTTTACTTTTCTAAGCCTTCACTGTTGAGATTAATTTCTCTTTGTCAGCCATGAAAATAAAACTCCAGGTATTCACAGAAGAGAAAAAAAACAGGTACGTAGTAGGTAGCCTTTATGTAGGTTTCACTTGTTGGACAGGGAGATAAACAATTAAACATATTACAGTATATTCAAGAACAGGAGTGTTGTTTCTGCTTTCTGAGAAACACTGTTGTTTATTATAAGCAATGCAGCTGCTTGGAGAGCTAAATAGATCCAATAAACTATAGGCCATACCCTCTCAGTGCTAATTAAGGTGTTAATTAAGAAATGTTATATTGAGGAGGCCTGCTTAAGGCAGGGAATCCTTCATACATTTTTGTGTATCAGTAAGCCAAGGATAAGAGATGGTAATGTTCTCATCCCTGGATTTTTTTAAATGAGAATATTGATGGTGTTTATTGTTGTAACTAAAGCTCCAGTATGTAGAGCCATTTAGCTGCAGGAAAAAAAAAATCCTTCTATTGTTAGGTAAAGTCCAGTCTTTGTGACTGTAAGGGGGAGATGGAGTATATTGACTGTTTCTGCTCACTGGTTTGTATTGGTCAATGGTGCTCAAACCCTATTTTGGGAGTGCGGCGGATCTTACCTACAGTCGTCTCACCAGAAGATGTGTTCTAGGGGTTCTCAGTCTCCCTACATCATTGTGAAGCAAAAAGCCACTCCGCTGCAGGAGACAAGTACAAGGGAGAGAACTTCTCTGTTTCATGTTCTGTAAAACTTCTTCTAGATAGATAAGAAACTCGTGGATTTGAGAAGACAGGAGTAATGATTTGTTCTGAGCTTGCAAAAGAGATGTTATTTTTGTTATTTGGCTCTATAAAATTAGGAATCTGGTCTGAATTATATCTTCATGTATAAGTAGTTATACATATAATGAACTTTTCTGTTCAGGTGCAGGGTGGGAGGTGACCAGAGCAAACAGGAAGATGATGCTAAACACCTGTAATCTGACTTGCATAGAAAATGACAGCTGGCCTTCACACTGAACTTTCCATTTGTAGGCCTTCTTCAGCTTTCCTTCATCTCCTTTGCTTTAATGTTAACTCTGTACAATACTCTCGCATTTAATCCATGTCAGTCTCTAGTAACTTGACTGCAGCTAATTGAGTGAAATGTGATTTATGTGGTGCAACTGAGAATACAAAATGCTTCTAAACCAGTTTTTAAATAGCTGTAATGGCTTTAGGATGCCTGCAAAGAGCATGCTGAATTGGAATTAAAACTGGTGGGTCTGTCCTGCTCCGTAGTTAGCATTAGTGCTTATTTACAAACCTCTGTGCTATGCAGTGGAGGTGAGTGGTGGAATAATCTGTGTGTGAGTATGAGATCCCTCATGGACTGTCAGGTTACAGAAAGTTTAGCCTGAGACAACTTGCTTGCAAATGTGTGACATCTGTGGAGAACATACCCTCATAGCCCACACCTTCACTGTAGATCTGGTGGGACAAGAGGATTTGGTCTTACCATCCTCTCTTGTCTTTTGTGTGACCATTGCTGTGCTGAGATGCCTGTTTAAAGACCAGGTCTCTGCCAACCTGTGCTTTTTTTCCACACGGGCCCTGTGTTAGGCCACTAGTATTTTAATTAACTCATGACCTCCTCTTTTTTGCCCAGTTCCTGTCAGGACGTGGTTAGCTGTAAGCCACCCTGCCGCCGGGCAAAGGCCGCCCAGGGCAGGACTCCGTGCCCGGTGAGGAGGCCGGCAAGAGAAGTTTTCCTCCCTATTCTCTTCGTCAAGAACACTCTATCGACTTTTTTCCCCTTTGTATTGCTGTTGGGATGTTGCTCCCCCCAAAGCCCCGCTGCCCCTTCCCAGTGAACTGCCGGCAGTCGGACTGTAGGGGGTGCAAGAGCTCCACTGAAGTCCGCAGGTCCGCCTGCCGGCGCCGGCCTGACCCAAAGTGGAGTAAGCCCTTATGGCCGCGGCGGAGCCCAGTGGCTAACCGAAACCGGACCAGTAAGAGGGGATGGGATCAGCATGATTGTGACAGCGTGAGCTGCAGTCATAAACCCGAAGCTGGAAGTGAGATCTCAGAACAGGGAGCACGCCTGTATTCCTTCTATGAGTCCCGTCCCTCTGCAAAAGCATGGTGTGCCAAATGTTGCTTCAGTGGACTGCAGGAAAGGGGTATTTGCCCTCGACAGGAGTGCCAAACTAGTTTCCTCATCAAGAAAATGTAATTAAGGGACAAATGCAGTGTGTTAGCCATATGGGGGGGGGGGGGGGAGGTGGGGGGTAATAGAATAAGAAAGTACTGTTGATGAGGATTTTCTTTGCAATTATAATTCCAGCTAGTATTTTCTCATGTCTGGGGGATCCTGTGAATGTTGTGCTTTGTCTTTTTTCCTTTCAGTATTTTCCCTTCCCACCCCCCCACCCCCACCCCCACCCCCCACCCGCAGTGTGTGCTATCATTACTATTCACTTATTTTTATAGTACATTTCACTTTTGAACTCAGTGTTTCCGTATGCCACTTAAGAGACTGCTCTGCTTCAGTGATTGTCACTCAAATTAGCCCTATTGTTTTGCGATATATAAGTCCTTTCCTATACTGCCTGGATTAGTCAGTTCAATGGCAGTGACAAACGTGCATTGTTTGTTGTTGGAGAGAGGAGTCTCACATGGAAAAACACATGTACATCCAGTCGAGACACATGCGTTTCCCACCAGAGAGAGGGGGAGAGTTTTAGCAGCCTGGTATTTATTTCTTGTTCTTGCATGCATGTTTTGTGTGTTGGGTATCACAGCTTGACAACAGGAAATAAGGAATTGAAGAAATGTTCAGGCATGTAAAGATGTGGCTCTCAAAGGATTAACAGAGCTCATCTGCAGTTGAAGTATGAACTGATTATTTATAGCTCCGAATTTTGTAACACTGAAATTAGGGTTAAGCCTGAAAATAACAGGTACAAAAGGAAGGATCCAAATCTGTGCAGCCTGAGTTGGCAGTGTTTAGAGGGAACTAAAGCCAACGGAAGCTGTGTGAAGCACTTGAAAAAATCTTTGTTCTCATAGAACTGCAAAAGCATCAGGGGAGAAAATTAATTCAATACTTGTATTTGATGGTATGATATCATATATTTAGACAGAATGTTAAGGAACATTATATAAGGAAGACTTCATCAATTAAACATATTTAATACAATGGGTGCTTTATGAGGGAATATTACAGAAGTTTTCTTAAATATTTTCAGTCTAAAAAAGATTGTTTGCACTGTGCTAACTTTAATATTTGCTATGTTATAAAGTGTCATTTCTTCTCTGAAGCAAGTGAATTTTTTAATGTGTATCAATCCACTCTACCTGGGTAGAAAAAAACCCCACAGTTAATTTCTCCTCACTGTTATTAGTAACTGTATTCCAGAACAAAATTACAAATTCAGAAAACCTGCCAGAAATCAGTTTTCTGTAGGTAAACAATACGGGAAGAGTCATCTTTTCAAATCTGTAGTGCCTTCAGTTTTCCCAAGGTTCCTGTTGAATTCCAAAAAATAAAGCAGGTTTTGCTATCAAAACAAGGGGGATCGTACTGTAACATTATAAGGCATTATAAGAACTCCAAGAAACTTTTTCATCAATTTTCCTGTTATTTTTCCCATTGAAAAGTGAATTGCACAATACTGATCTGACCAAAACCTAGGTGAATAGGCCAAATAAATTCCCTCTTCTATTTCAACACAATTTTTCTCTTATTTTTCTTTTTCAGAAACTTCCTGTGTTCTCTTCTTACAAATGCTTGCAAAAAAACCCATGTATATTTATCTTGCATAACTTTGTACACTAGAAAGCAAATTTTAAATGTGTTCTCTGGTCATTTGTATAAAAAGCGGGTATCAAATTGGTAAAATAAGAAAAAAATATCACTACACACTTCATTTCTTTGGGTATTCAAAACTAAGCAACATCACTGAAATTTCAAATGTTTTTTGGTTTTGTTTTGGTTTTGTTTGGTTTTTCTTTTCCCCTTGGTTATTAACTTATTACAGAAAATATCTTCTATTTCTAGGTAAATAAGAAATCGGATCCATTTATAGACATGAGCATAAGGCAAAATATGAAGAAAAAAATGAAGTTCTCAGGTCTGTTTGTTTAAATCAACAGAACTGCTACAGTAGAAATTAAGGAGTTTACATGTGCATGATACCTATGGTGGTTATATGGGATGTTCTGCATTAGAATATACAGCTATAGTCTCTGTTTCATCAAGATTCTGTTTCCTTATAGATTTTGCATGGGAGAAATGCTACTTTCAGATACATGGTTTTTTATTACAACCCAGAATTTCATCTGTTGTTATTTTTTCCTGGAAGTTAGAATTATTCCCCATGTGCATAATTTCATTTGTAATTTTTCATCAGAAGCTGCCATAAAATATATTCTAATCTTATTTATTAAAAGCAGTTGCTTCTTACAATAAAACTATTTTTCAACAAGGCTATACAGGCTTTTCTCTAGGAACTACTCATGTTAACAATGACATTGATTTCAGAGAATAAAATTGTTTGAATGAATGATGAAGTTAATAATTTGCTAGATGGAAACATATCAAAATAGATTTTTTTGAAACTTGCAGTCTTTATTCTAAGTTTATTTTGCTATGCATTGAGCTTGTGAGCAGAAAGCATTAGGAGGACTTTTCATCTTGATTAAAGATTGACGTGCATAACTCTTCCTGCACTGAAATGACCATATGCCCCTTAGAGCAATGGCACTCGACCTCTAACAACCAAAGAGACATTTAAAATCACAAAGATGCACACAAGTCAAAAATCACAAAAATGTATGTGACAATTTTATTAAAAATTATGAGTGAATTCATTCATCAAAAACAGTTAAGAAAATCCAAAGGCACTCTGCAATTTGTGTCTTAGGGCAAAGTAATTGATTGAGTAGATTGTATGTTTTTACAAGAAGGAAAAAAGAAACTTTACATACGTAAATGGAAGGAAATGGTGAAAGATATCATCCAACAAGTTTGCAGAATAGCTGAAAAGAAACAGAACTGAGCCAGCATGTCATACAATTTCTCACTCAGACCCATGATAAAAGCTCTATACAGGCCTCTGAAGAATGAATTCCATAGGTGGAGTACCACTGCCATTAAATACTGTAGGTGCTGAGGTTGTTTTCATTTTCCTTTACTGTTCCTTTTGAAGTTAATCACTGTGTGAATATCAAGTAACATTTTTAATGCTATGGTGATAGATTCTGCATTTAACAGTATTTTGCAACTAGGACAGCCTTTCCATCTCTGAATGCAGATTTGGCTGTAGGAAAGGCAAAACTCCCTTCTCTGATTATATTCAGTTATCTAACCTGAAAAGCACTGCTGCATATTCTACATTTGTTCTGTAGAATAAATTCCCATTTGGTTTCCAGAGTAAATCTGCACAAAGGCTGAGTCAAGAATTGCAATAGCAATCCACAGTGGAAAGGAAATTTTCCCTATATGTGCTGCTGCTGCTGCAGGCTGCTTCACCAGGATGTCAGCTCTGAAGCACAGAGCCAAATTCAGCCTTGTGCTACCTCCTTTTGAAATCACTGAGGCTATGGAGGGTAAGGAATTTGGTTTCTACTTATTATGAAGCTGTTTAGTGCAAGATGTATGGCAAAGAAGTACCAGCTATGAAATGTAAATGCTGAAAAATGGCATGACTCTGTTTAACTCCTTGTTACTTTACAACGCTATGGACAAAAATTGGAGCTGACATTTCTCTTTGATCTGGCTTACCCATCTCGCTCTGCTGCTATCAGCAGTGTGTGACAGCAGCAGACATTAGCTAGGAAAGAGGGAATAGGGAAGAAAGAAATGTAATCCTCCCCATGGCCTTCTTTGGAGAATAGTGAATTAGAGCCAGACGCTACACTTTCAGGTGGACTTAAAAAATTATGCCCTTCTCCCAGCAACTGTGCGCACATGCCAGAACATTGGGGAGTACAGTCAAATGAACTCATTTATTTACAAAATCAATAAATAAGGACAAAAAGACAGAAAGCAAAATTGAAAAAGTGGAATACACCTGAACCTTGCTAAAAAAGTGATGTTTTGTTTCATTCTGCTTAGATTAAATAGAATCATAGAATCATAGAATAGTTAGGGTTGGAAAGGACCTTAAGATCATCTAGTTCCAACCCCTCTGCCATGGCCAGGGACACCTCACACTAAACCATCCCACCCAAGGCTTTGTCCAGCCTGGCCTTGAACACTGCCAGGGATGAAGCATTCACAACCTCCCTGGGTAACCCATTCCAGTGCCTCACCACCCTAACAGGAAAGAATTTCCTCCTTATATCCAATCTAAACTCCCCCTGTTTAAGTTTTAACCCATTACCCATTGTCCTGTCACTACAGACTCTGATAAAAGAGTCCCCACCCCCCACATCCCTATAGGCCCCCTTCAGGTACTGGAAGGCTGCTATGAGGTCTCCACGCAGCCTTCTCTTCTCCAGGCTGAACAGACCCAACTTCCTCAGCCTGTCTTCATGTGGGAGGTGCTCCAGTCCCCTGATCATCCTCATGGCCCTTCTCTGGACTTGTTCCAACAGTTCCATGTCCTTTTTATGTTGAGGACACCAGAACTGCACACAATACTCCAGGTGAGGTCTCACAAGAGCAGAGTAGAGGGGCAGGATCACCTCCTTGGACCTGCTGGTCACGCTCCTTTTGATGCAGCCCAGGATACGGTTGGCTTTCTGGGCTGTGAGTGCACACTGAAGCCGGCTCATGTTCATTTTCTCATCGACCAACACCCCCAAGTCCTTCTCCGCAGGGCTGCTCTGAATCTCTTCAACCTGTAGCTGTGCCCGGGATTGCTCCAACCCAGGTGCAGGACTTTGCACTTGTCATGGTTGAACTTCATAAGGTTGGTATCAGCCCACCTCACAAACGTGTCGAGGTCCCTCAGGATGGCTTCCCTTCCCTCCAGCGTATCAACTGACCCACACAGCATAATATGAATCAGGATGTTCAAGTTGTCCATGCTTGTCTCCTTTTGAATTTTGCCATATTTTTGGTCTCTGTGGCACCGAAGAAGGGAATCAGGGATGGTTAGATGAATGGAGTAACTTGTGTGAGTAAAGACAGTATTCCTTTCAACTTCAAAAAGAAGTGTCTAAAAGGAAATACCGCAGGTATTGATGAAATTGTGAGTAATTTGGAGAAGGCTGATTAGGAAGAGACTTCAATATTTCAGTACAAGTTTTGCAGGGAACTCGAAGAAGTTGTCAGTATATTTAAACCGCATACACCAAAAAGGATGTTACGAACTCTCCAACCAGAGAATTCAAAAAAAGAGTGAATGCATTCAAGGAAGTTTTGTCTAGTCGTGCTAGAAAGTGTCCAGCTTTTCAAGTATTTCTCTCTTAATTCTCTGTCAAATGCCCACTACAAAATTCTCTACCAACTGGCTGATCAATATGTGTTTAAATTTCAGAGACTCAGATACATCATGTTTCCTTGTGAGGCTCTTCTTCTGTTAATAATAGTTCAAAACAAGGAGTACAAACCCATATTATATCTTTACATTATATATTTAATTTTAAAAATGTTTATGTTCGCATAAGCTACTACTCCCCCTCTGATACCTCCCAGCTTTGTGATGATGCCTAATGCAGAACACTGCATCCCAAATACTGTAATTCATTCTTCTTTTCTTCTGTTATTCCCCATTTTCATTTTCCTTACATTTTAAGAACATTCCAGACTATCAGCAGAATTAATACTTAGGATTTTAAATTATTATTTTCTTTAGTATGCCATAATTTCTAGAATGCTGGACAGCCTGGTTTACGGTCTGAAGTCAAGCCTCATATTTGGTTGGTTGGTGAATCAAAGAGGAAAAGTAGACAGCAACTTCTACCTCTTGTGATGGTTGAATACTGCAGCTTCCAGTGATCTTTGTAATAAAGGACATGGAGAAGACTCAGATACCCAATGTCTTTTTTGCCTCACTCCTTTATTGGTACAGTTCTCCTTCAGGAATCCCAGGTCCTGAATCATTTGGGAAAGTCTGGAGAAAGAAAACCGTACCCTTGGTGGAGGATCAGCTTAGGGTACACTGAATAAACTGGACATTAACAAGTCTGTGGGACCTAATAGTATGCACCCACAAATGCTGACAGCTGTCTGATGTCATCATGAGGCCAGTCTTGTCTTTGAAAGGTCATAGTGATCAGGGAGTTTCCTGACAACTAGAAGCAAGCAAATGCTGTCCCTATCTTCAAGAATGGCAAGAAAGAGGAGCCAGAGAACTATATTAGCTACCCTCATTATGTTCAGCATGATGCAGGAATAATTCTGGAAAATATTTCTGAGCATATGAAATAGAAGGGGTGATTGGGAGTATTCAGGATGGTTTTAGGAAGGGTATATCATGCTTGACAAGTCCAGTAGTCTATGGTCTGATGACTGACTTGGTAGGTGAGCAGACAGCAGTGGCTGTTATCTTGACTTTATTAAGGCTTTCAGTGCTGTCAGCTGTAACTTCCTCATTGACAAACTGATGGATCACAGTTGAAAAGACAGTGAGGTGGATGGAAAACAGTCTGAATTATTGCACCTGAAGGGCTGGGGTCATGGGCATGAAGTCCAGCTGGAGTCTCGTCACTAGTTCTGTAATCCAGTGCTTGACTGTAGGGCTTGCACTGTTTGACATCTTAATTCGTGACAAGGGTGATGTGACAGAGTGTACACTCAGTAGGTCTGCAGGTGAGGAGTGGCTGATAACACCAGATGCCTATGCTGCCATTAAATGGGATATTAAGAGGTTGTTGAAGTGGACCAACAAGAATCTCCAGAGGTGGAAAAAGGGAAGTGCCAAGGCCTCTCCCTGGGGAAGAAGAAACCTGCACTCACCCACATAGGCTAGGGCTGACTTTTTCAGCTTTGCAGAAAAGGCTGCAGGGCTCCTGGTGGACGCAAAGTGGAATGTGAGCCAGCAGCAGCCATGCTGTGTTAGGGAGAGCTTCCCCAGCAGGTCAAGGCTGGTGATTCTTCTCCTCAGCCATGCTTAGAGCATATCTTCAGTGGTGTGTTTGGGCATGGGCTGCCTAGTGCATGAGAGACTTGGACATGCAGGAGCAAGACCACTGAAGGGCCACAAAGATGCTGAAAAGATTGTAGCCTCTGACATGTGAGAGGCTGAGAGAGTGGCGATCACTTAAGCTAGGGAAGGGAAGGCTCAGGGGCAAATCTTACCGGTGTAGTAGCAAGTAAAGAATACTGAGGCAGACTCTTCTCAGTGGTTTTCACTGAAAGGTTGAGAGGCAATGGGCACAAAATAAACCAGAGGAAATTCTACTTAAGCATAAGGAAAAAAAATGTTGTAAGGGTGATTTTCCCTGGAACACGTTGTCCAGAGAATCCCTGGAGTCTCCTTCTTTGGATATATTAGAAAATGCAGCTGGTCAGTATCCTGAGTGACCTGTTATATTTGACCCTGCTGTGAGCAGTGGGGTTGAACTAGATGTTCTTGAGGTCCTTTCCGATCTTAATGGTTCTGTGATTCTGCGATAATAGCCAGCAATACCCACTTGAAACATAACATCAATGAAGTGTTACATGGGCAAAATAAGAGCATGTGTGTTTTATTTAGTAGAGTATTGTAGATGTAGTGCAATAGTGGTAGTGATGACCAGGGCTCAAAACAGGGCACCTACAATAACCAGGTTTCTGCTTGGTGCTCCACTGTACTATATGGACATGTCATGTTTTGGTAGCGCACCTCCCTGATTTGTGTTATATGGATATAGCTTACATAGATTTCAGAATGCCAAAAACGTCAGTGGGATACTGTTGTTTCATTGACTGTATCTTGAAAAGATTTCAGATCTAGTAATATTCAAGACTTTGATCTGAAGTAGATACAGAACTGGGGCTGGAGAAGTCTTGGGGGATTAACAGATTAACAGTGCTGGGGCTAGGTAGTCATGTGTTGATGCAGTAGTGAAAAAGATGCATTCATGGGGAGGGACACACCTACAGAATTACTTGTGTATAACTACATTAAGGAGAGTTGCATCCTGAGAAGCAACTGACCCTGACAGTGTTTGAACGCAAAGTTGAGGCAAAAGAAGAAAATATGCTCCTATGATAACAAGGAAGTAGTGAACATATATGTATATCCACACACTCAATTTTAATATCCATATTTTAAAGTATGCTCAAAATTGGAGAGAGGACCCACAGCAGTTGAAGTGAGGAGGAGGCATTTTTACTGCAAGAAACATAAAGATCATTCTGCTTATTGTATTAAGAATGTCAGAGGTGATTTGATCTCACTGTGAAAGTAATGTCAGGAGAGATAGTGCAGGATACTAAAGGCTCTTTAATCTCATGGAGAGAGGCATAATTAGAACCAATGGCTGGAGGCTGGGGCAAGGCAAAGTCATCTGAGAAATCAAGTGCACGATTTTACAGCAGGTCTGAGAAGCCCTTGAAACAGATTACTGGGATAAAGTGATGGCCTTTCCTTCTGATGGTGTCTTCAACTCAGGACTGGATGTCATTCTGGAAGATATGTTACTCCAAGGTATTGTGTTGCATATGGTGAAAACAAGATGAAAGGAAGGCTTGTTGCTAGTAATGAATGCCCTACAATTGAGATCCATGCCACTGCAATTGAGGAATGAAGCTCTCAGCCCTGTTACTGGCTGTGTGAAGTTAAGATGAACTGGGTGGTACAGCAAAATAACTGCTTTTGGACTTAAAATCTGTGGTTTGTATTAGAGGAATGAAAGATGTCTTTAATATGTATTTCTAACCTTAATTATCATGCCCTGGTCTGCCCAAACAGCTGTAAGGCAACATCAGCCTATGGCCTGATTTGGCTGTCTTCAAACAAGGTTTGTGTGTGTTAAATGTTAAATGTATTCTAAATATTGTATAAACTGAGTTTAGATACACAGAACTGAAAGAGCAGTTTCAAGGCACTTTAGTTAGAACAGTGTATAATGCTCAAGATGATAGAACTATTATGCTCTGTCTAAAAATTAATCCATTTTATTGCAAAGTGTCAACAGGTTAATATTTTACAGCCTAAATGCTGGCAGACAGTCCTCACATCCTACTCTACTTACATTTTCATGAGCTTAGTAAACTGAAACAATAATCTTAATAGTAAGGAAAGCCAAGACTAAATTACAAGTTGCAGAGGCTTTTGTCAATTTTACAAATCCAACAATAGCCTGCAGGGTTCCAGGTTTGTTTCTAGCTGCTCAGGAAGCTTGTGTGGTTTGCTCACACATTTTTTTCTTATACCCCAGAGCTGTGCATCTGCTAGAGTCAGGGATCTAATATTCTCTTTGAACTTCCTTAGCATCCTAGTGCATGCTGTGATCCATAATTAGTGCATGCACACACACATACGCACACAAGCTATATTAACTCCTACATGTCAGAAGTTCTGCTGTGTCCAGCACCTGGTTTAGAAGCACAAGAAGAATACAACTCTTGGTCTAACCTCAAGGTTGAAAGTCTACAGTTACGAATTGTGTCCTTAGAGGGAAAGAAAATAGAAAATAGAACTTTCTGGTTTTCAGATGTGATAGTCTGACACAGTTTTTCAGATGTGAAGTGCATATGTAGGATCAAGGAGGCAGTTGCAAATGGCACAGAAACCTAAATCTTTTAAAGTTCAATTAATGATAAAAGCTGTGACTGCTAATGCCCCTGGAACACCAAGATGCTTTCTTTGTCTGTTTGGAGGGCAACATGGCTAAGATGTATCATAGAATCATAGAATAGTTAGGGTTGGAAAGGACCTTAAGGTCATCTACTTCCAACTCCCCTGCCATGGGCAGGGACACCTCACACTAAACCATGTCACCCAAGGCTCTGTCCAACCTGGCCTTGAACACCACCAGGGATGGAGCATTCACGACCTCCCTGGGCAACCCATTCCAGTGCCTCACCACCCTAACTGTAAAGAACTTCTTCCTTATATCCAATCTAAACTTCCCCCGTTTAAGTTTTAACCTGTTACCCCTTGTTCTGTCACTGCAGTCCTTAATGAATAGTCCATCCCCAGCATCCTTATAGCCTCCCTCACTCTGGAAAGAAACCTTTGGAGCCAGAAGGCAGGGTTTTGGGGGTTGGTTTGTTTTCTGTTTGTTTGGGTTTTGTTTGTTTTTTTTGTTTGTTTGTTTTTTTGGTTTTTTGTTTGGGGTTTGATTTTTTTTATTATTTTTTGGGGGGGGAAGGTGAGGGTGGTGATTTTTTAATTATTTTTATTTTTTTCTTTTGGAAGGGGGTGTTGTTTCTGTTCTTGTGTGTGTGTGTGCGTGTGTGTGTTAAAAAAAAAAACCACTACCACCAACTGCCACCAAAACACTTGCACTCTGCAATCAGTAGGATAAGAATACTGGTAAGTGTTACAAGTTATGCCATGTGTGGGTATTTTTACAAGGGTCTTGAATGAGTACATGCCAGCCTGTCTAAAACAACTGGATAAAAGTCACCAAAATCCATGTCAGAGACCCCACTTTGTGGCAAAGTAAAGTCTGAAAGGTCTGCATGGTGCTCCACTATGTGCGCTTCATAGGTTTGTTAGGGAAGAGCAACACTTGTTGATCAATTGTTTGCAACAACTAAGAGCACCCTCATTTCTGTTAGTGACAGTGGTTCACACAAACCTGCATTTGTTTTGCAGTAATGAGCAAGACATTAAACACCTCATATCCTCAAGATACCCAGTCTGTTTCAATGGCAATAAATAAAGATAAATTATAATCAGGGAAGGGAGGGGGAGAAGCATATGTATGGAAGGGCACCGATCAAAGATGCATCATGGAGTATAAGCAGTAATGTAGAGGGATATTGCCTCTGTGAACTTGAGGAGCTTTAACTTCTTAGTTACTGGTGTGTTGCATTTTAATTGCACCAAAAGAAACATTATGTTCAGTCATATTTAGCGGCACAGTTATGGATCTGTATTACATTATTGTTGGGGACATCCCAACAGCTATGTTTGAAGCTTCACAGCTTTTTACAAAGACTAAATAAGGACCTCTGTTAAAGATCTTTGAGATTATAAACTATAGTAAAACAAGAGCCAAGACCCCAAGTTAGCAGAAGTCTACATACTCAATAAGGAATTCAGTGGTCAAATTGCATTAATATCTTAGATGTCTAGAATAATTGCAGGGCCCTTTATTCAGATTCCTGCCACTGGTTTTACTTTTTCAACATGCCACTGAAGTGTGCCAGGCTGTCAGTAAAGTACCACAACATGTATTTGTGTGAAAATTACTGTACAATATTTTGCACCAATTTGCTCTTCTGTCAAACATGTGTGTTCAACTCTGTCTCAGAAAATTCCTGATGCAACAGACACACAGCATTACTTCCCAGTTTATTAGATAATCTTCATACAAGATGAGTTTTTCTTGCTTTTATGCATTCTTCTCTGATACAATAGTAGGGCTTTGTATACATATAAACATAAACAAAAAGAGTCTTTGGTTAGCAGATGGCCCAAAATCTAGTGAGACTGGTGTTGGGCGTGTAGGATGTGTAGATATCATGTATGCTTAGTTTTCCAGGATGAACAAGAATGGTTGCATTAAGCACACTATAACCATAGTATTCTAAGAGGTGAGCACTACAGAATTGCAATTTGATTTAAAGCCAGGTGCCTGACTGAATCCAGGTGTTAAAGCAGGATCAGAGAATGCATTTCTGGAACATATATGAAGTCCTTCACTTATCCACTCCATGCCACCTCCTAGAATCCAGGCCGTAGCTGACTGTACTGCCATTCAGGCTCTTTACAGGTATGGCAGAGAAAGACCTGACAGTCATATAATGGTTAGGTTGCCTCTCAGCTGAGCTGCAATCTTACTCACTTTAAGCACATTTTGAGGATGTCGTGAAACTCGGTCAATGCAATGTAATCACAGGATTCTTACATTTATTTACCAGCTGCAACTTTTATAAATTAGTGTATAGTAATCTCTTTTGATGATACATGTCCAGGTTAAGGTTCTGCCTTCTGCAACTAGCTGCAGCAGAAATCTAGAACAAAAATATGACCATTCATTATTATTATTTATTTATGCTTTTATAGTACTTCTGAAAGGTCCTACAGCTGGTTTCTGTGTAGACGGCAATACTATCTTCTAATCTGCAATCCGAGACAAGAGGAAAAATAAATAGAGTTTAAATATTATGTTTAAAAGGATTTTATCATGTTATAACTTGTGTCCTGGTGTCAACTGGCCCTGGTCATATTTTGATTGCCTACTGTAGTAAAGGTTAAATGTAATTTGGTATTGTTTGCTACAAGGGTATGCAAGTATGAGAGACTGAAGTACTGCTTAGAGCATCTACAGTTCAGGAACATGTCATCTGCTCTTACAGATGACTGCACTTTTGCTCCTTTCTCGAAGTAGAAAGGAAGCAAGAAGTTCCTACTATGTTCTTCTTGGAGTAATATTGAGAAAAATCTGGATGTAAACAAAGATTCCTTTTTTGTTTAGATTAGAATACATTATTAAAACCGCTGAATATTAGTGAGATTGATATGCTTGTGAAAGTACCAATGAAATAATGGCCATGATAAATTATAAACTGCTCAATCCACTAATTGAAGGAGAACATTTTTTTTAGGCTAGAGGTTTTCTACTATCGTGCAAGCAATGCGAATGAATGGTCAAAATGCACAAATGAAAAGAAAGATATTCTAATTTGAAGTCCTGCAAGACACTTTGTAACCTAGAGCGAATGTGTAGCAAGTCTTACTCTTTTTAGAATAATTAAAAAATAAAGTGTACTACTCGCATGTGCTTAAGATACCAAGAGATCAAAGCTTTGAGTTTCTAGGAAGACTTGTAGTTTGGCCAATGTGTGACTTAAGAATACTTAGAAGAAAATTTCTCAAGAGACTCACATTGGGTGCAGCATGATGTATAATACAGAGCCAAGCTGCACACCAGTGAAGGAACTCAGCTTCTGTATGGCTTTCATCTGTATCAAGACACTGAGATGTGAGCATACAGATAAACAAAACTGTCAGTTTGTGGGTCAGTTGTTTGGGGGGAGTCAATTTGTGGGTTTGGTGGCTTGGTTTTTAGTGGTTTGCTTTGGTTTGGTTTGGTTGGTTTTGGGGCTTTTCTTTTAAGAAATAGCCTTCAGCAAAAATGCTACCTAAAAACAAAGGAACTACAGTCCTCATCTGGTGCTATTTAAACCAAGTGCAGAGAGCTTTAAACTCACTGCCTGAAGATTATTTGCTATCCACTGCTCCATGGCAGTTCTGAACAATTCATGAAGGTTTTGAGGAACTCTTGCAGCACGTCTATGTAGTCTGCCTACCACGTCATCTTCCACTAGTCTCTGAAATGTGGATTAAGAATAGTTTATTTAGGTGTTTTCAGGTGCTAGCATGATCTTAAAGCAATAAATTATCCCTCCAAGCTCTACTCTGAAGAAATAAATATATTCCAATATATATTAGCATGTTATTTGTCTCCTCTCATGTACAAGTTATTTCAGTTTGCTTAGAAAAGCAAATGTGAAACTGTTTTCAATCAGAAAGTGTATGTGCATTAGCTCTGCGCATATATATCTGTTTGTTCTACAGTTCTTATGAAATGCAGCGTGGATATCTTTATAGCTTTTAGCTCCCTACCCAGTTACAGCATATCATAAAGCCTAAACGAGATTGGTCAAAGGAACCAAAGGCACTTCCAGCTCTATTTGATTCAGAGAACCAGCTGAAAATTTCCTTTACGACTACAGTACATTTGGGCCTTCAGCTATAGTGAACTACCACTGGAAAACACTAGTTTTATCATTCACAGCAGTGAAAAAGGAGGTCATACAAGGATCACCTCTCCAATGACATAAACATGAGACTTTCCTTACAAGCTGTCAAGCTTCAATTGCTGGTGAGATCCGTTGTGTCAGTGTTTCATAATAATTGCTTCTAAGTCTTGTTAAGAGTCTAAAACAAATTACCTGAGTGGCATGCTTTTGGCACCAGTGAAGGAACAGCGAAGGGAATACATATTGCATAACAGACTTGCCCATCAAGATTTTATTTGAGTTTATTGCAGCAATTTTACTATTACTTCCCATTATTTGAAATGCTATAATAAAAGTTGCAAGTTATCTCATACTTACAAGGAAACATTTGTTCCCTGGATATCTAGCTGGCCAACATAAACTCATTCATAACAATGGACTTCTTTTTAAGAAGAGGTGTTTTGAACAAAATGAAAAAATGTTGATCCTTTCCATTGTTAAGGCCTTTCCTTAGATTTAAAAAGTAATATTGGCTGTCTTTGCACTGTAATTCAGGTACTATTTCTTTTGCGTCATATGCAATAAATGGATGGCAGGTTATGTATATTAGTGAAAATCAACAACGCATCTGTCCTAATCTACAGAGATGTGCTTGTCTGCAAAAAGATATCAAATGAAATATATTTTTATATATAACATTATATATACATAATGTATTATACATATTTCCTTGTTAACAGCTGTAGAGGAAAGTGAATGACTTAGTGCTTGCAAAACACTGCTGATGTTTGATTATCTATAATGAGATTTATATGAGAGTGTGGAAAGGGGTTCTGCGATTGAGTTTTTGTTGGTTTTGTTGTGGGTTTTTTTTTACACTGACCAAACAAGCAAACAAAAACCCCACTGAATGAAGAATGGGTCAGCCTATCTCCTTTTTACACTCATAAGCGTATTTCACACAAAAGGTCAGATAGGTTAGCACCATACCTTGCAAAACTTACAATGTCAGGAATGAGTCAATTTAAGTGTAAAATAACTCAGAGGCAGACAAGAGGGACAAATACTTGATTACTTACTTGTGACTGCCACTTTTTCAGGTTTTTATTTAAAAAAACAGACAACTAACCAAACCCCTCTCTGCTTGCAGGGCCAAGTTTATTTTTTCAGGCAGAAACTGCTTTTTGGATTTGATAAACAGGACACATCAACTAACAATTTAAACTCCAAAGCCGTAGTAATAGGTATGTGGCTTTTTCCCAGAGGCTTGAAGTTAAAATGCTACAAGCACTGCAGAATGGCAGCAAAACACATGTCCCTTGGGCTCTGCAAGGCTTCGTTCTGCACAATGATGGAAATGTGAAAAACAAGTTGAATGCAGATTTGGTTGTTTCCACCAGGCTGAAAAAGCCTAGAGGATTTTGTTGCTTATGTTGGGGATCAAGCTGTCATTGCTCAGTTTAAAGCAAAAAAGTTACTGTGATGAACTTCACTTTTTACTTTGTCCAGGGCCAAAGAAATCAAACACTTAATTAGGAGCTTGCAGACATGGTGTTATCCTTAAAATAGGCATAAACCATTGCAAAAAACAAAAATTACATTTCTTCGTAATTTTTTTTACGGTAGTTTTTCATTTGCTATCGTGCTACTTATATGGATTATGTTGGCAACTGATCGTATAAACACCACCCCAGTATACAGATTTGAGTCAGTCTTCCTCTCAGTTGTTTTTATTAGCAGTGCCCTTAACTGATACTTGTTATTTTCAGTTTCAGAGGACTGAGAAGTTACCACTCTGGCCTTGTGCCTCTATGCCAGCACAGACAGGGCCTGGGATGTGACTGAGATGCTCTTTGACCTGCACAGTGAAAGTCTTTCTGAACATGCAGAGGGCACAAAGGGCTTACTCAGCAGTGCTGCTTAGTTAGAAAGATGGGGTCTCTTAGGGAGAAGCAATAGTTGATGTGCAATAGGAATTATTCAATTTTGATTAACAGCTATTATTTTAAGCTTTTATATAGTCACATAGTTGATGATTAGCAAGCACATAATTCCCTTAGAATTGCATTTTCTGGGTGCCTTTAGCAGAATGGGACTAAGGGCTGCTGCCTTGGCTGGGGTTTATACTTGCAGCTTGTTTCTGCCTTTGTACCCTACTGTAAACAGCATAAAAGCTGTAGTGTGTAGGGACTGATTAGTATTCTAAAATAGTTTAAGAGCCCTCTGATACACCTCCTTCACATGTATTGTGTAAGTCACGAGTACCAGTGCCAAAAGAGACATAAATTAAGCCATGTATGTTAGCGTGTAGTTGGCAAATGCAGTTATATGGACCTTTCTCTGCAATATATTTTTAATATATTGAGTCAGCAGCAAAGATACAACAATAGCCTTTCCCTCTAGGTAGAGAACCCAATTTCATTATGTGTTTGCTCAGTACAGGAAAAAATGTAGACTGCAGTGTGGTTTCCATTCCAATGGCTGTTCTGAGTATTACTGCAAAATAATGCTAATAATGCTAGAAAGTGTTTGACATTATTATGGTGGCAATGTGTATGTGAAGTTTCACAAACAACTCTTCCCATAGTCCTTGGCATCAGACCACCATTCTGCAAAAACAAAGTCATCCCACTTGATTTCCGAAATAAGACAAAGCCTTCACCTCTTGCTGAGAAAATACAGTCCTACAAAACTATGCACCATTTATCACATATGGCTTGTCAACCCAAACCAAGCACTCTTCTTAGCTGCCCACAAACTGACAGTAAGAAATATTGTACCATCATATTTTATTTTATACATACATTCTAGAAACAGCCCTATTTCTGATCCATTGTTCAGCTATGATCTGGACAGCCAAAGCCACTCTTCCCACCCTCCAAAGTATATAGTGGCTGTAAAACCACTCAACAGCTCCCTGGTTTACCTCCTGATATAGACTAAATGCCACATTGTAAGAACTTTATGGTACATGAGCAGTTTCATGCCTAATGACTGTATTTCTGTGTGCAAAATTAGAACCTCAGTCTAGAAAATTTGTTTCTAAGTTATTTCAGAAGTTGGTTTGAAGGGTATGGATTTTCCTTTTTATTCTTTTATTAATACTGTTTTTCAACTCACGTGGTCCTAAATTCTGGAGTCAAAGTTATTCTTTGTGTACAACTTTTCTCGTGTTCTAAAAGAAATATATAAAATCTTAAGGTTAGCTTTATCCATGTAGTGACATATATCTTTGTCTGGGAGTCCAAATAAGGGTCTTTTGCAGTTATTTAGAAGCTAATCTTTGTAAATCTGTTGAAAAGTAAGAAAAATAGTAAAATATTTTATCACAATCTAGTCTTTGCGTTTCAAAATTACTTTGCCTGTTAAACAGTAGTCATATATTCTGTGAAAAGTCTGTTTGGGCCTTTTTGATAAAGATGATTAGCAGAGAGCTTAAAGCCAGTGAATTCCTCTAGCTTCAGGCTGGGCTAGAGGAATGGCCATCACCTTTTGCATCCCTACTCTGCTGAGTAAATTTCTGAGTAAGTGTATCTTGTGTTGTTCATAGACTCCATCAGTTCAATCCCATTCTTCCAGCAAGGAGACATGATGAAGAACAGCTCTTTGGCACAAGATGCTTATGGTGTCATGATATTGTCTTATAAATTATTGCCTAGCATTGTGGCTGGCTCAAAGATAAGTGGTCCATCTGTGACTGCTGAGATTTCATGATTAGTTCTTATTCCAGAGGGAGCAGGCTGACTGGACAAGTGAGGAGGGCTGATCACATATCTGTGGTGCTTCTACCAGTGTAGTTCTTAATCTTAGACCTGAAATTAATGTAATTTTACCCTGCATTTATGAGGAACAACCTTTCTTACAATAATCTGAAGGAATGATCAGACAGGCTGCCAAATATCAATTAAGTCCTATTGACTTCAGTGACATGGGATATGACCATACACCTTCTGTGATTTATATGATGCTGTAAGCTAAAATATCTTTTACAGAATGACAATCAGTGCAGTTTTCTGACAGCTAATTATGTGACTCTCACGATTTGGAAGCACTAAACAAGATTTCTGTCATAAACAACATCATAAATCTAGAATAATTCAAGTTTTATTGTAATGCATTACTTGGAAGTTTAGATCACCTGGTGAGGTTTCTTTGCATCTTTACCTCTCTCTGCACTAGTGGAGTTGCACTGGCGGGATTTCAGCCTATCATACTGTTTCTGCTACCAGAAATGTTAGGTTTTACCAATGAAATCCTGGGAAACAAAGCAATTAATTGAGTCTGTAACTTTGTCAAACCAACTGAGTTGAGAAGATTACCTGCTATAGAAAAAAAGGTTAAACAGATCATTTTGGATATTATCATTTTCAATTAACGAGTACAAATTCATAAAACATTCTAGTGACAGAGCTTTTGCTTGCTTCAATTCACTGTGAAATCATGTGGACAAGCGTAGACGGGTATTACTTGTCCTATTTTTTTCCAACAGAAATCAACTTTTTCCAAGTTTGTTTTAACTCTAGCTTAAAACTAATCCTGTACTGTGACCAGGTAAAACTTTTCAAGCATGTTGTTCGTACAAGCTCACTAATCAGTGATGATGCGCCTTAGTGTTTACCAGATCAGCCAATCAGACATTTAGTAAATTTATAAGCTAAATGAAGTCAGACATTGCAACTACAAGGCAATTTCCTTTTCTGAATTAAGATCAATATTTACTAGCTTTCTACAATGTTGCCTATGCTTGCTTGATCAGCATCTGCTTCTGAAGACCATTGATTGTCCAGAAGGCCTTTTCAAAGGCAGATAATGCTCTTTTCAAATACACTTTGTATTGATCAGCAAAAAGAAAGTTTTTGATGGTGCAGAGTGCAAAAGCCATTTATAAAGATTAAGGACAGTGATATGTCGCTCTGGGTCACAGCGAGGTTGAATTAATATGGGCTAATGCATGTTCTACTTTTGAAGACAATAGACAAAAGTATTTGAGGATTTAAGTGATAGTATACCACCACTTGCAAAATACCTGCTATACCATCACCAGGGAATTAAACCTTTCTTCAAAAATGAATTGCTTGTACCTACTCTCCAGTCCCTTCTCATATGACTTCATATTCTGTGTCCAATGACAAATTAATATATTAACTTGATGGACCATGGAATTTCATAAAACCACAATTTTTTTATTTTTTATTTTTTTATTTTTTATTTTTTGTGGCTTAAGCCAATATGTAATAAGGGAGATTAATGCAGTCAGGATTTTCATGGCAGAATAAATAGGAGAGGGTAGTGGAAAATCTTTACAAAAACCCCAAGATTAATCCAGAGAAAAAATCAGATACTTTCATAAACTTTGCATTTGATTCTTCTCCTTTTTTTTTTTCATGTTTGAGGAACATGGTCCATCTGAATTTTGCCCTAGAAATGTAAGACTGTGTATCATCCTGAAAGAAAAAAAGATGACAGGATATTCACATATGTTTTGGCGTAAGAGTTTGTCCTGTGAGAGTTTTATACAGGAGATGAGGCTGGAAGGAATTAAGAGGTCTTCTTCAAGAATTTCATAGACCAGTTATGCTCCTAAAATAAACAAAATGGAAAGAGTGTATATGGTCTGCTGGTGTCTACATCTCTCAAAGAATAATAACTGCAGCATATCTATGAAATAAGCATGTGGTTTCCTAGCTGGAGTTCTCTGCAAATGCCAAGATTGATCGCTGAAATATGCACATGCCTCCCATTAAAGTAAGCAGCCGTGGCATATATGTTCGAGGACAAAATTTTTAGCAACTTCAGTAGCATATATTTTACATACAGGAAATATGTGTCTCTCCTGACCCTCTTGTCAAAATAAAAATGTTATTCATAAAGAGCAAATAACTCTTTATTGTCTTAACTAAAGTAAATTGATAATGATTACATAATTGACTAAAGCTCACATTCACATTATTTCTGAGGCCTTCTGCATATTGTGGGGTTCTTGGCTCCTTTAATGGTCCCTTTCTCTCCTCCTTTGGTCATGATGCATTAAAATAGTCTTTGCTCCAACAGGTGAACCTTCCTGGTGACACTTCTGAAGACAGAAAGTACAAAATAAACTCGTATTATATATCCCTAATAGTCCCCATACAGCAACACATATATATTAGGTATATATATATATACATATATAAAATAAAGAAAATACAAGCTGAAGAGTTGTTAAATTCTAGTTTAATTATGAGTGTCCAAGGAAATTTATTCTGACCCAAAATGAATAGTCACACTAGCACAGAAGGAACCTGGGAAGGCTGAATTCTTTGTGGAGTGGCCAAGTAACTCTGTGACGAGAGCTTGACTGAGATAGAAAAGAGGTTACTTTTGTTTTGCTTTCTCCCTTTCTCATACAAAAGCCAAGTTTTTTTCAAAGTTTGACCCTGAGGCTTCCTTTGGCAGTTTACTTTTGCTCTTTTTAAACTAATTGAGGTTTTTGTCATAAACTTTTCTTGATTTTGTCCACCTCAGGTCCCTGGAGGAGGTTGCTCCCTCCAAATGTTTTATCATTCTTTTTCTTGTAACACTATTATATAATACATTTAATATGGAGGATCCTGTGAAAATGAAATCTAAACTGGGTTAGTGTGAGAATTTATCCTTTATGTTTTTTTTCCTGCTGTCTAGTTGGGAAGATCTGAATTTTATCTGTTTTCAGATACGGTTTTTACTCCTGTTCCACAAGGATGGCATGTCCTTACCAGATCACAGTTTACAGCCTCACACCTTTCTACAGATTTCAGCTCATACTTTGATTGCACTTATTTTTTTCTAAGACATAGCATATTTTAATTATGGGGGATAATTAATTATTTCACTTCTGTATGCAGATTATCCTATTTAGAACAGAACTTTCACTTCTACACACCCTTTAAGATACCTAGTGTCACTTAAACGATTTTGAGATTTTATGAGAATAATTTTTTGAGTACACTGCATTATGCATTTAAAAAAGTGTGGTTTCTGCATTTAACACCTTAGTGCCTTTCAAAGTGGTCTCTACTTGTGATAGAGCAAATATCTACTGTTGGTATCAATAATTGTCATATTAGTTTTTTTCACTAAGGTTTTCTCTATTTTGCACATATCATAAAAGACAATATTAAGATCTATAACAAGTTTTTTAACAACTGTATATCTCATGTCACTGAAAAAAAGTATCAGCTGTCACCATGAGTAATGAGCAAACTCCAGTGGAAGAAATAACATGAATACCCTGCGCACAAAGAGGTATTGCAGTACAGATATTTTATTACCCATGTTTACAAATGAACATCACATAATGTGTTTATAGTTGATATAATTGAAGAAAATATGCCAAGAATTGCAGTTTTCACAAAAAAAATGTTTCTTGAATATGTAATACTAAAGTCATTGCCACTAAAAAGACAAAACCTGTCAAAGAAAAAAACAAAACAAAACAAAAATCCAAAACCCCAAAAAACCCATATTCTGCATCTTGACTGAAAAAAGTAACAATTTTTTAAAGCTCAAAAAAGACATCTGAAGACAGTGATATTATCATAGTTGTTGCTACTGTTATGCCATTTATATTCTGTAAAGGGATATGGCAAAATAATGTAATTTCAATCTTTATCTATTATTGAGCAAAAGAAATTTTTACAACTTAAAGCAATGCTTTTTGTCTGGAGAAAAAAACAGGCATTGTTTATTTATTTAATGGGGCAAAAGGACAGCCAAAAATATTGTGGTTTGATTTACAAATCGAGTTAAAAAAAATAAATTAAAAGAATAATATCTACATTGTATTATAATCTGTGGTTTTATTTTTCTTAAGACTTGACTGTGTGGTAATCAAGACATATGAGAGACTCCTTGACATTATTGTAATGAAACAAACCATTTAAAGGTATTACATTTTGGAAATCTTTTTTCTGCAAGTATTCTCGGGCATTTTTGTAGTGCACTTTAGTTGCTCAAGAATTAGTCTTATAGACTTCTCTGTAGCATTTTCAGGGATTTCTTTCACAGTTCTTTCTTATACTAAGACAAACATCCCTTTATTTCTCAGCTTCTTTAAATCCACTGTAGCAGTTGTCAATCAAAGGCAGCAGTTGGTGAACCACCTCTCCATACACCATGAGATGTTGTTGAATGCTTCTGCTCCAGGATGTACAGCTTGAGAAAGTCCAATGTAATGTATGATCAGAACAGTTCTGAGTCCTTTATTACCCATTCTGAAGATGAGGCCTCCTGAGAGACTTAGAAATTGATAAATTGGTTTTATCTGGTGTTACGTTTTTTTATAGCAGTCCTCCAGATCCAGAAGAGAATCTAGGCCCTTTTTGGACATCACTCAGTGGCTTCAACTGCAGCAATTAGATGTACCACAGAGAGGTCCCAGGACAACCTTTCCTGGAAAGATGCATGCACCTGGTTGAAGCAGAAGTGGACTGCAGCCACACATCATGAGTAGTGAAAAGCTGCTGGGAGGAACAGTCCTACACCACAGTCCTCCTCCTCTCAGCCTAAGCTCATTGCATTTTGTATCCAAAGTGTTGCACCACTGAAGTTCCTGCTCCAACACTCCAATATGATTCTAATATTGCTACTAATAAGGATTCAAAATTTGCTTAGTCTATAAAGGTAGATAATGTTCAGTTGTGTAGGGCCCAGTCCACATTTCTGGTGTATGCTTACCTGAACCTGTCGCACTTGCTGTCAGCTACCCTACAGGGTGTTTTCAGGTGCCTGCTTAGATATACAAATCTTCTGCCTCATTATCAATTGATGCTGGCCTGACTAGATATATGTATCTGAGCAGCCAATCTGTATGAGAAAAATCTCAAACCAGAAAAAAACTGAACAACAGTGGGTCTTTTTAGATTCCATGAATGTCCTTGCAATATACAAGATTAAAAATCCTGCAGTGTGAAGCCTGCATGTTTCTCAGACATTGCAAAGCTCACAGCCTTGCAAGGATTAGGTTCAAGATGGTGCTTTTGTTATAGGCTTGGCTTCTCAAAGTCAGAAGTTTGGTCTGAGAAATTTTCTTCCAGGAAGCTGGCCAAGATGCAGAAGCGAACTTGGCACTCGTCTCACACTAAAAATGTCTCTATCTATGCCATAAACATCGCTGCATGCTGGAGATTGGGCCAGCTGGGCCTTTTTTGCTGACTTTCTCAAGGAAAGTCTTGGCAAGGTGGCATTATTGAAACTGTCTGAGGTTGATTAGTACCTTTCTGACCTTGCATGGACATAACTAAAATCACTCACAAAGTACTTGCTCCAGCTTCTTCTTTGCTCAGACACTGTTTGCTCCTTTGTTTATTCCTTTGAGAAAGGAGATGAATATGAAAGTCGGTGCTGGGACATCTAGTCTAGGTCATGCCTTAAGTAGAAAGTTTGGACTAGATGATCCTTAAGGTCTCTTCCAATCTGGTATTCTACAATTCTATGATTCTGTGAATGAAAGATATGGAAGCATGGTAGGAATGCATGCTACCCATGGATCCCACTTCCTTACTCATATTTTCCTTTCCTTTCTGTTTCTGCTAGAAGGCATGACCAGCTTTCATGTATAGGGTAGCACAAGGAGCCTTTGAGTGTATGTCAGTGTGCCTGCGCCAGGCTGGGCATGCCAAACAGCCCATGATGTGAGAATAATTCATCTTAGGACATTTTCACAGTGGGCAGCTTAAATGTAGGTGCGTGGACATATCCATGGCAAACATATTACAGTTCTCAGCTGGGTGTCCCTGCCTCTTGTTGAATATATTTCTGACTATATTATGTCCTTCACCTTAGTTTCATTCAGGCACTACTGGTCCTACCTTTTCTGCTGTTTCCATTCTTCTTTTCATTCCATATGCCATGCCTATGCTTAATAGCCTCCCATTCCCCCAAGAAAAGCAGTCATGGGTTGACATTTGTTGCAATCATGCTGTTCAATTTATGAATTTTATTCCTTCCTGTCATTTTTATATATCTTGTTTAATTTAATTGTAAGCTGTTTAAAACAGGGACAGCTTTTCTGCTTTCATACAATGCCTTGCTCAACGTGTCTGTGACCTCTATAATTACTCAGGTGCAATTATAATGAAGAGTTATTATCAGCTATAATAATTATTCTAGGACCAAGAAAAATACAGTCATATCCTTAGTGCATTCCTCTCCAGTTCTTGAGCAATGAATGAGCCTGAACAGAGTTGTGTACTCTGTCCTATGTGTTGTGGTGGTATTGTTTTGGAAACGTTTTTGAATGTTTACAATACAATAAGCCATTCAGATTCTGCTCATCCAGTACAAAATATGATATTAACCAATTGCTGACCAAGGAATAAATCTTCCTATTTTTGTCTTATATTGACACTGTTGCCATTATTAAGATTATTTCAGAGATCTTTTAAGGATATTTGCATTTTTTATCTGAGACATTTTTTAGAAAATAAGAGAAGTTTGAAACTGGTCAGAGAAATAATTTAATTTAGATCTAGGGACTATCAGCATAAAATGGCCTAGAACCTCCTCAAAACAGTGCAAATGTCCATGATATTGTCACAACATATATCTAGTCTGAGGAACTTCAACCTGAGGATACTATTAGTGCCAAAATACCTACAAAAGTTCAAGAGGTGAACAGCTGAGTGAATGAAAGAAAAAAAAAAGAGTGAAAAAGGGAATGAAAATGAAAAAGTTTAAGTACAAGGATGCTAGCTCTGGCTTATAAGGCTCATGCTGCAAATTGTTCAAAGCTGGAATGGTATTGTGGGAAGTACTACTGTGTGGTCACTATTCTGTTGTGCTTAGGCATCCATTTCTTGTTCTCATGAGACCCGAGATATGATTTGTGTCTCTGGTCTGGCCTACAACAAGTTTTATATTCTTTCATTAAATTCTTATGAAAATTGCCTGAAACTTCACATGGGAGTAAGAATGTGGTATTAGTATCAGAATCAAGCACTAATGTTTCAGAGATGTTTACAAAGCTTAAACATGCCTTTAAAATGACATCTTTTTCTGACTTAGTATTCCAATGTTTCTGATCAATAATTTCTGACATGTAGCCTACCAACGATATTGTAAGAACTTCTTTGTTTACTCATATACTTTGATGAACTACATCATAGCTATCATACTGAAAAGACAGATAAAGAATTACACTTGCAATGCCAGTGATCTGTTGAATTATTTTCTTAGTGTCATGCACACATGGAAGGCAGTGGTGTCCAAGGATTTTTGTTTCTTTATATTATCTATATCAGAGAGCAAATACCATACTTATCAACGCAGCATGTTCTCACAAGTATATAGAGCATTCTAATTATCTCTTGATTAATAGGCAGAACCCATTATGTAGATTTGATCTTGTAATATTTTTAATATTTAGTTTTATTATAGGTGCAAATAACAGTAATAAAAAGTACCTCTTTCATTTTCTGGATATAAAGCATTCAGATAGTCACTCAGGGGCTCTGCTTCTGCTAGTTATAATGGGGTGTCCTGCTGATCACACTCTAGTTGTCATTCAGTAACCTCTGCAACTGCTGCAATAGAATAGTTGCAGAAAAAAACAAAGCCTAAAAGAGCTAGCACAAAGGAAAAAAGAAATCACAGCTACATTTTATTCAGATTTTCCTACTCTGAAGTGGAGCTGCTTTTGCACTCAGTAGCTTCCCTGTTGTAGCTGATCCAGCACAAGGTTTTCTAAAGCTGTTATGTTCCCATGGTAATAGGAGCTGTTACTCTACAGGAGAAGTCCCATCGCAGGAAAAAATTGAATGCCAAGCCAAAAAAATGAATTCTGCCTTCAAGATCAGTTCAGAATCTCTTCATATGGCAGAGCTCCATAGTTCTGCTCTTTATACAAAGAGTGCGCCTCTGTACATGTGAACGCAACTAATGGGTAGAATTGAAAAACTGCTCTGCTGCATTGCAGGGACTGTAGACCTGCATCTGAAATCTGAAAAGATTAAAAAGCTAAATCATATGGACAAAAGTCACATGTCCATGTTTGACTCATTTTGTAGCATATATGAATTATATAACTAGGGATGGTTGCCCACAGATGAGGCCTAAAAAGGGCAGTTTTCAACAACAATGGCCACAAAAAGGTAAAAGCAAAGAGCAGTACCTTTCGCAAACCAGTTTTATTTGGCACTGGCTACTAACAAATACTAGCTTACAGCTACACCTTGTTCTGAGGCTTGAGCTCTTCCCAGTGAAGAAATTCTGGGCCAAGAATCTCAGATCAATGCTTTGCCCTGTTCTTATGCTCTGTTCACATTCCAGGCTTCTGATACTCCCTTTTTCACTTTTTACAGATAGGTAGGTATGCATCCTAATCTCTGCTTCCACAGTCTGAAATGAAATGTGGATAATTGCTCTGTAAGCACTAAACGTGTTCAGGCTCCTACCATTGTAAAAGTTGTGAGAGCTGTAGGATACTCAGAGGAGACACGCTGCTGCGGGCATGAGATTTTACATCTACAGAAACTGAATTTTCCAGAGATCATGTTTGGGTGAACATTTCTGGGAAAAGCAGAAGGTAAACCTGTCTCACCAAATTCCATGCTCTGCTATAAACTCTAAAAAGATCAAGTTTTAATCAATGTTGTAACAGTGTGTGTATGTGTTTATTCTTCTGATATACTTACGTTAGCAAAAAAAATCTCTTCTGAGCCTATTCCCCAAAATTTCTCAAACATATATTTTTAGACACTGCGTCCCTGACTCTTTTTCACTTTTTACCTGATTTCACTCATAAATCCCCTGTCATGAGAAATTTTAGCCTACCTTACCCTGCTGTGAGAACTGAGTCAAGGCTCCACATTTATTTACTGCAAAGTTTCTTTAAGATCAGCACAAGTTTGGGTCTGAACTGATTGCTTGTAGTAGCTAGTTTAGAAATATTTCTTATCTCAGTTTTCTGACTCATTGTCCATGGCTTGAAACATGGCTTGGTCTGAATGCATGTCAGCTGAGAAGCAGGTAGGCACTATTACCTTGAAGCAATATGGCTTCCTCACTTTGGATGATTAGGGTCGCAGAACTGTGGTATGAACTGTGGAGTGATCTTGCCCTGCTAGCATGGTATAGAGATTTGCAGAATCAAGCTACAGTTCTTTTCCTTCTGAAACTTCCAAAGAGCAAGCATATTTTAGGAGGCTTCAGGTTGCATGAGTAATAATGCTAACAATAATAAAAAATGTTCATTAGATTTTAAAAAGTCAGCATATGTCTTTTTCAATTATAGGATATTATATTTATATCATAAAGAAGAAAATTAGTTAAGACAAAAAAGATTAATTTTTTAGATCTGTTTTTGCACATCTGTTTCCTGGAACATTCAGATTACATAAAGATGAAATGTTCTTGTTTTATGATTATAACAAATCTAAGTGTTAATTCTTACTTGAAATAAGTAAAAAAATGAGGCCTCTTCAGTAGAAAAGACATGAAGAAGCAGTAGATAATTCAGACATCTCTAACTTGGAATTCAGGTGTATTCTCAGTGTCTGACTTGATTTGAATGAGGTCACTGCCATGTTTGGGATTTATGTATTGACTAGTTTCAATTTTTTAAAATATAACACACCATAAAATATATATCATAAATCTCTAAATTCTATGAGTAAAATAATAATAAAAAAGGTGGAATAAAAATGTTAAAATATAAAAAAATAACATTCCATATAGTTCTCATCTGTAAATTACATCTGAGAAACTCAAATTTAGCAGAAATTTTGGCTTTAAATGGCTCATTTTTTATTTTCCTGTTAAATTTAAACTCAGGAGTTCCAGGGACACCTTTCACTATGGGATTTTCAATTGGATGATAGATTGCAGGACTGCCAATGTGTTGACTGATTGCTACACAGATCTATACAGCAGCAACTTGTTGATACTGGCAGAACATTGGAGATGAATGAAATGACACTAGTCAGTGAGCTGTATTACTTTCTTATTTTTCTGGGTCTGTGACTGTAGAAGGGTCGTTTGTCTGTCACACTGCTGCAGTGATTGCTCTACCTCCAAACCCTGCTGCTTGGGCAGGAAGAGGGTTGTCACATGTCATATGACCAGCAAAGTGGAAGCAGTAGATAAGTTCTCAGCAAGTCTGAAAGACACTTGAAAGCTAGGCACAGTGGTATTAGAGAAGAGATGCTAAATACCCTACAAAAGCCATTTTTTATCAATCCTATTTTATTTATTAAATGCATCTTAGGATGAAGTAGGATTTACAAATGGTAGGAATGAAATTTCAAGGAGTTATCCTAGTCCAGCTCTTTGAGTCAATACAGATTTTCAAGGGCTGGGTTGTTATTTATGATTTCTGCTGCAAAAAGATTATAGCTGCAAGTCCTGATCTTGCTTTTACTATGAGTAATTCAGTTTATCTGTAAATATAGCATTTTTATAAACTCCAGTGGATCTCAGTAGTTGCACGATGTTAAACATGTATTTGCAAAATTGGGACTTAAATGGATTCCAGCAAGAAGTGAAGAGAAAAAAATAGATGATCGTAGATAGAGCCCACAGCTGATGTGTTTGTTTGACCACTGTTTTTTTTACAATCTTTTCCATTTCTTGTTGCTTGGAACGTTGTGAGTGTTCTACCAAAGTCAAAGTGAGATTCATCACAGATTCTACTGGGTACTTCTGGACCACCACAAGGTTTCTGTAGTTAGGCTGCTTTTTTATTTTCCAGGCCTTTCTTCCTTCGCTAATACAGTCAGTTTTTTCTCATATTTGTCATTTTCATTCTGTTTTTTCCCAGTTACTTATCGAAAAGAAAACAAAAACTCCAAACCACTACATTGACACTAAAAAGCACTCATTCACTCCAGCCATCAGCATGTATGAAGTAGTTCAGTCCTGTTGTTCTTTGTCTTGAAACAACTCCACCATTCTAATGGGAGGATGAGGATTTGTGGCTGTCCTTTTTCACTTGCCAATGTGGGATCTGGCATCCTTCATCAATTTCTTGTGAAGTTTCTGGAAGTCATCCCAGATTTTCATTCTCATAAATAAAGGGAGGGCCTTTGGGGCTTGAAAAATATATGTATGCATGTGTGTATATATATATACACACACACACACTCACATATATATATATATGTGTAAAATTCTTTCAGAAAGATGATGATAATAGTTTAGGTTGCAGCATTACCCAAAATAGTGTAACTGCTTTCTTAACAAATATAGACTTATTCCTTGCAGAAAAAATGGTTGCTATCTGGAAAGACAAAGCAGATAAAACAGAAGAGAATCATACTGAAAACCACAGCAGACAAGTCATTTGACAAATTTTAACAGCCTTGTTTCCATTTCTGTTAGGATAGCTGCAGTGTATAGAGAAACAGTAGGAGGAATAAAAGAAGAAAAAGAAAGAAAAGGAGACAGAAAGGAAGTGAGCTTGAAAGAAACAGGAGAGCAGGACAGATAAGGACATGGAAGGCTGCAAGGTTAAGAGCTGTCAAAATTTCAGTGAGAGTCTGAAAGCCCTATTTGAATCCTTTTGCTGTAACCCCCCCTTAAGACAGCTGCTTAGACAGTGTTCCTCTGCAAGGGTAAACAAAAAAAAAAGTCATATTCCTCATTGTTTCAGACTCTGTTAGTAGATGTCAAAAGTAAGTGAATGAGTAAATAGCAGTCTTGAGGAATCAGTAGAAGGGACAGAAAATCTTATGTTCTTTGGAAAAAGGGGAATCAATGTGAGATGTACCACAGAATATCCCTGTCCAGGAAAAATGTGTGTATAACATGGCAGTTATAATAATGTCCAGCAAGAGGGAAGGTGCAGATTTCAGTTCTCTTACAAAGTGGAAGTCTTTTAGAGCCTGGGTGGGTTTTCTGACAGAGGCACTTCTAGATGTGGGCCTTCAGTTACTAGCCAACTACAAAGCGATGGTATGGCTCTGCGTCAGAGCTGTAGAAGTGTTTGAAAGTCAGGCTTGATAAGGGATGCAATAATCCCTGAGAAATGTAGTTTACAGCAGACCAGCATGTTTAGGATCTGCTGTTGCAACCAAGTTGCTTTTTCAAGAAAGGGGATCACCAACCTCCTCTGACACCTGTGCTTTGTGAGAAAGGCTTGTCTGGAAAGAAGGTCATGGCTTTGTGTACCAGAGAGTCACCTGTTCCCCAGAAAACTTCTTCTTTAACGGGCTCAAGCCTCTGTGACGCTTCTCTCTGTGTGCTTTCAGCAGCTTCCCAGTAAGCAAGCCAGATTTTGCTGGTCACATTTTTCACTTTTTCACTTTGCTGAATAGGACGCTTCCTACCTTTCCTTGAGATAGCGAGTACGTCTAGGCTTATTTATAAAAAACGCTACTGGAAGCTTTCAAAGGGGGCTTCTGGAATTACAATGATGTTCCCTGACATTTATTTTTTTTTTCACAGTTTGATGCTTTCTTTCTGGAATATCTTCCTATGATGTTACAGCCGAGAAAGGCTTTTCTCTTTGCTTTTTCCCCCCTCAGCTTCCAAATATGTATCAATCAGTATCACATTTTCTTTTATAAGTTAGCTAAAATGCAAAACTGAGGTAGAACAAACTGTTCACACCAAGATGCATTCTTGTTTCCTTTGCTGAATCATTCCTCCTGCCTTGCTTTGCTTTATCTGACTTGAGAATAAGTGACAGGAGCACACGACCTTTTCATCTGTGATGTTGGTTCTTTTGACTGCCTACTTCATAAAGTAAGATAGTAGCCTCTATAAGTAAGTACAGATGTCCTGGAACTGTACATTTACATTTTGAGATCATGCTGTTAGCTGGAGGGAAACCCTCCTGTTTTGTAGTCATTTAAGGGAAAGTTAGAGTAAATACCCACTACTTAAATCAATAGAGTACTCTGTAATCACCTTGAATAAAAGCTTTTTTCATTCATGAATCAGAAAAGCACTATTTACCGTTCTTACACTGCATAGTGTTATGTTCTGAAAGTGACTTATCATGAAGAGCAAAATGGGTTTTTTTTTTCTAAGCCAGATTGATGCCAAATTCTGTTAACTTTGCTTAAGAACCAATGAATTTCCTACTGGAGTTTTAGTCAAACTTTTTTGTAAAGGTTTAATTTAGTAAAGCATTCCAACAGACTTGCTCCTTAGTCTTGCTGAGATAGATACTATGAGCTGAGGCTTCTTGCATGTGACATTGTAGTCATTAAATATAATGTTATTTAGTCTCCCCAAAATAGTATTCAACATCCCTATTACATTATTACAAACAATCATCAGAAACTGAGATAGACATTAACATGTATTAAGCATTGTGCAGGTCCTATTTGTCAAAAAAAAGAAAAAAAGAATCCTATAAAAGTCTGTATTAAAAAGAAATTGCACTTTTGTTCTTTTGGCTTAAGAGCTGACTTCATTAAAAGGGGTTTCTAGCAAAAGAAAATGCATTTGTACTTCAGGTAATTTCCTTATGAGTTTACAGGAATATATTATGATAGAGTTAGCAGAGTTTGCTTAAGAAAGTAAGAGAACTAGGCTGCAGTAAAACTGAATTTTCTTTTAGCACTAGAGAGGATGTTTTCTTCTCATATTAGGAATGGCATGGAAATTCCTCTCTTATGAAAGCAAATTTGGAGTAAGCCTCTAATACTCTTTTGGGATTCTGGATAACGGATTTTTTTTCGCATTTAGATCAGTCAAGTGATGCTTTAAAGACCATTGTGGTCCTTAAAGACCATTGTGGTCTTTAAAGTTTCTTTTCTGTCTTCATTGAAATCGCTTTGTCTAGTGGCTTACTCATTACTCATGCTCTGATTTTAAATTCATTGGCACTAACATTTTCTGCTCAGGGCTTAACTCAAATTACGCTGAGCATCTAACACTTGAAGCCAATGCGAGACAGAACTACAATAGGAAAATAATAGTATTTAGGATATAACTCATAGGTACTGAGATGAGAAAACAGTTCAAGCTGAGCTGGAAATATGAAATGTGGTATTTGCAGTGAAATGTTGGCTTTGCTAACTAGCAATATTCATGTTTTCTACCCCAGCAATAAGCAGCTGAAAGACAAGGAAAAAAAATCACTTTTGCTGTATCAACTTGAAACAGAATTGGTATCAAAATAAAGGAGACAAAAATTATAAATAAGCTCTTTTTGAAGAAGAATAATTGTGGAAAATAGTGGCTTAGTGTTGCAGACTTGTTTTCATGCTTGAAGAAATTATAATTGATATTAAATATAATATAGCAGGTACTTAGGTTTGCCTGGAGATTTCAGTGTTAGTGTTCACTGTTCCTTTTTTTGATGAGCATTTCAAAACTAAACAGCAGGCATATACCACAGCATACTCCATGTCCTTGCTCCAACTCACATATCTTCTTTGGTATGTCTACCTGAACTGTACAGCTGCTATCACTGAAGCATCAAAGTGCCCAACAGCCCATAAAGCTCTGGTTTGTTTTTATGATTTTATGATTAAAAATACCTAAGCTTATAAGTCAGAGGAACTACATACACAGTTGTATTTGGCTGTGTTTCTTTCCTACTGAAAGCATCTGCCAGAACCCCATCCCTTCCTTTGTTTTCCACAGATCAGTGTACCATTTTCAGTCTGTTGGCTTCCTACAATGGGAGGGATGCTGGCTACTGTCTGACTTCTGACAGTCTTATAAAACCTGTCTCCATCCCTGAGAGAGGTAATGCAGGTGGCTGCTGTAGAAGTCTGCTTCTGCTTTTAGAGGTGACTAATGAGAAGTGCTCAGGGTTGAAATGGCTTTCTGATTCTGCTGTTTTCTTTTTCTTTTGTCTTGTGATCCATTCCCAGATTTCTTTTTGTATTTCTAGTATGCTTGCCTGAAGATCAGATAAATGAGAAAGTTGTTCAAGTATCAGACAGTGCCATAGACTACGTTCCCCTGACACACTTGTTCAAGTGTGACAGACCATTCTAAAATAATGTAAAACAAGTAAAACTATGTAATTTTTGTAAATACTACTGCTGTCTCTTTCACTGTATATGGAGTCCATGGTACCATACATATTTCTGTCAGATCTCCGATATATAACTGTCTATCTTCTAGTTACCCAACAGTGTATACTACACTATTTAAGAACAATTTTCATATATAAATTCCTCTTTTTGATATGGTGCTACTTTTACTCCTATATATTGACTTTGGCTTTGTAAACATGATAGAGAAGCAATTGTTTTCTGTCCAATTAGCCCAACCTTTGCCTTGGTCATAAAACTTTATGCAAAATATTCCTTGCAGTCTTTGCCGTCCAGTGAAACAAAGATAGACTTATAAGTCTTACAGATTTTTTGGCAAACTGCTAATAAGAGCTTTTTAGAAAGTATAAGACCTTCAGCTGATGGAAAAGTATGAGAAAAAAGACTGCAGTCTTGCACAGGCAGTAATGATGACAGCACCATTAATAACATGGATCATTAAAATTTATAAAAAGCTATTCTTAATATAGGATATAAATACATTTCTCAGGCAGAGCTATGAAATTTATAACTTTTTTATTGTCACCAGAGGACCTTCCTAATGTTCTGCACCCCTCCACTGTCTGCCCTCCCTCATAAATCACTGTGTGGTTAATAACCTAGATTACAACTACCAGTTGCATTTACAGAATTAAATATTGACTATGTGAAAATGTTATTACATTTTTACTGATCGGAAGACCACAGAACAGCCCTGCAGGACATGTAGCTGGACAGAAATATCAGTGTAATCTTTGTTAGAAACACAGTTATGGGATGCTTCGTAACAAGTGATAGAGTTATCAGAAATGGAAAAGAGGTGGTGGAATGCAAACTCCTTAATTTCATATCAGGCAACACATATCAGCCAGAGTAAGTTATATATTAAAGGCCACCTCATTTTTTGGCTGAGAAGTTTCAAGGCCAAATCTATGAAGTAACTTTTAAAGGTATATCCCTGTGGCAGAAAGGTACATCTGATAGCACTGCTTCTCAGGTCTGAGATCTTGGTGAAACTGAGCTGCACGTATGTCAAGTAATGGGGCTTCTGTCAGGTTGGCTGGGGCACTGGCTTAGGTTTTAATAATCAATGAACTGTTTCTCATCCAACTTCGTGTCTCTTTTTCTGTTGGATGAATAATTCCAATGAACTCTTCAATTTCCTGTTCTTCACAAACATGAAATAACAAGACTTAGAATAGAAAAGTTCCTTATTAAAATAAATTTAGGATTTGTTCAGTTTCATTTATGTAATTTATTGGCTTAATCCTCCCTTAGAGTCCTTTGATATAATTTCATTATTATTGAAAAGTTTGGCTAGGATTCAAGAAAAAGTCATGTGTTAAGATAAACTGCCATTTTCCATGTCATTATCACACTAGTGAACTTCTTCATTCCTGTTTGGATTTTTTTGTCTCTTCCTCCTGAGGGGAAGCTCAGTGACCCTCCTGCCTTACATCATGAAACCAGAGAAAGAAAAGTTACTTTTGAAGTTTCCAAGGCATAATTTCTCTGGAAACAAATCCACACTTTTGTGCTGCAACAGATTTTAATAATTATTTCAATAGAACTAAAAGTAATTATTTTTCAATAAATTGGTTATTTGAATATTTATTTATCAATCTGAAATCCAAACAAACAAGTTTTAACTTAACATATTTGACCTGAATTTCTGTGATACAAGAGCTTTTATTAAGCATTAAGTTTTCATCTCCACTCATTTTAATGCTTATCTCCAAACTGCCTTTAATTTGTCAACAAATTCTCTGTTACTCTGCTGGTAGAGTACTCACTACTCAAGGAGGTGTTTCATTTCATTCATAGCTGACAGGATATCCTCTTTCTTTATTATATGGATCTCCCCAAATTGTCTACAGTCTCAAGAACATGTTAGAGTTTCAATCTGTAATTGACCCAAGTTTTGCTTAGTTTAAAGATTTGTAGTAAGCCCTTGCTACCTCTCAATCATACCACAAAATGTCTTCATGGTAATGAAGACATGTTAAAACTCTTCCTGGATTGAAAGAAGGTGGGGGAAGTTATTCGGGAAGATGTTCTTGTAGATGTAATTGCAAAAGTGCCAGATTTGTGAAGCATTTCATTTTTCTGCTTTGATATCTGACCCTGCTCATAACAGTTGTGGCCACTTTTCAGATTGCTTTTATTTTGATGTCACTTTCCAAGATTTATTCCAGGTTATGCTGACATGGAAGTCTGTAAGTGAACGTTTACTGCAGAATGTTTTGATAGGTAGTAATTAATAACTGATACAGCATTTTCAGAAAGTTTTCCATTTTCTGCATGTTAATGTATTGAAGATTAAATATTTTTCCTTTCTCTCCAATAATAATAACACTTTAATAATACTTGACTTTTCCCAAGTTCTGTAGCACATTAACACAATTCACTTTTATAAGGGCTATAAATTTATTATTATTGAAGGATTTGTTGAAATTTATTCTACTTTGTGTATAGTTTCTGTTAGATCAAATGTTCTAGCATTATTTATCAGTGAAGAGCTTGCTGGAAAGGGGTAGCAGCCGTGCTTGAGGGAGTAGAGCATCAAGGAAAGAATTAGACATGTGAGGTGTCGTTAAATGGTTAGAATTACAGAATTATACACAACAAGAAAAATTTATATTCCTTTAGATGCATGCAACAAACAGTAAATAATTCTTACAAAAGAGAAGAAAATACTTGCCCTGCCTGAATCCTGCTGTCACACAGTTCTCTGTCTGTGTATATCAGTATGGGAAATCTTTGTCTTATGAGTGGCATTTTATGTCTCATTCGTTGAGACACTGACATCTGAAAGCCTCCTTCTCTGTTTGCATGGCCAGACCACTTACTGCACTGTCCTCTCGGTCATGGTAGCATCACAAGAGAGGGATATACTTAGCAGAAAGAAACAAATAGAAGTCAGGAAGAACAGTAGGAAAAAGTTATATAAGGGAAAAGATGACATCAGAACTATAATTTTCACACAAAATGAGATATCTAGCATTTTAAAGCTCCTGGAAATGTTGTATAAGGACCTTCAGACAAGGTGCTAGCAAAGGCTCACCACCAATCTTTAAATGAGGCAAGACTTGGGTTCTATTACACAAAAAAGATGTGGACAGGCTGGAGAAGGTGCAGAGATTAGTCACAAGGATGATCAAAGGCCTGGGAAGCCTGGTCTATGATGAAAGGCTGAGAGAACTGTGTTTGCTCAGCCCTGAGAAAAAAAGGCATAGGGGAGACTTTATCACCATGGTGGCTACAAAGAAGATGGAGACTCCCTTTTTACAAAGAGTCATATAGAAAAGATGAATGGTAATGGTACAAGTTACTCATAGGGAAATTCTGATTGGACAAAAGAGGAAAATTTTTCACAATGAGATCACCCACCAGAATAATCTCCCCAGGGAAGTAGTGGTTTCCCCAGTGTTGGATACTTTTAAGATTCAGCTGGGCAGGGTGCTGGGACATCTTGTCTAGATTGTGCTTTTGCCAAGAAAGTTTGGACCAGATGATCCTAGAAGTCCCTTCCAACCTTGTATTCTAATAGTCTATGATTCTACGATTACTGTAAGGTTTCTTCAAGTCTTAGCTTGGTGTTTATCCAAAACAACTAAAACAGAGGGTAAAATTAAGTATAAATTAGAGCAGCTGTGACTGTTATAGGGTTTAAAGTACCACTTAGGACACACTCAGAACTTGAAGTATTTCTTAGCATAGAAAAGTGTTTGAACCATTAATTTTGAGGGTTTGTTTTTTCATTTTTCATATTAGAAGAATAATTCTAAGACGTTATGAAACTGTAACACTGAGATTATAAAGGGAAAACTAAAAGATAAATCAAAGATTTTTTTTCCTGAAACTCACGTTTTCAAATACCCGATGCACATACAATTTTCTTTCTAAGCATTGTAACTGGCATGCAGTAATACAATTTAAATTTATTGAATAGCTACTTTCCTGCTTGATGATGGTAAATTTGTATTTATTTGAACTGCACAGTTCTGTGATAATTATCGTATTTCCACTTAGATACGTGGCAGAAGAATTCTAACTAACTAACGCTATCTATCTTACTAGATTAAACTATTCAGACCACTTTTTTTTTAACTCAGGTTTTGTAGTTTTTGGATGATTTTCACATTAGTAACTTGAGACAAGCTACTTAACAAGGTACATTAGCATCTTCTCAATACAAATAAATCTCCATAAATAACCTGTTAGTTTTCTTATTTCTAAGTAGAAGTATGATGAGGTCCAACAAAATTGCATATTGAATTAATTTATTCTTCCAAATTTACATTATAAATTAATAATCTTTTTTTTTTCTTAAGAAAATAGTATGTGGATATTTATATCATGACATTTCTTGCTCTTGTTAGAAAATACACTTGTAATGGTGACTGTTAGGAATTCATTGTTCTAGTCTGAGAGCAGCAGCATTCAACAGTGTCCTACAAGAGAAAATTGCCACCAAGAATTAAGCATTAAAAAAAAAAAAAAAAAGAAAAAGAAAAAGGGAGAAGGAAAACAGACACTCTCATGAGAAAAATCAAGATAGATTTTTCATTGGAAGTTTTTCTTCTGGCCTCAGAGGTATTTCGTTGCTTACAGACTATTCCACATGGCTAAGGACATAACTCCACTTCCTCTCTCTATCTGCAGCCCAACAACTGCAGTTAGTGCTTACGCATTTTTTATTCTGTAGAAAAGTGAAAGAAAAATAATTAATCTGTAGCTCAAATACATAAACCTACAGAAGTATTTACAGTGTTATGAGGTCAGAAGAAAAATAACAAAGATTAGAACTATTTGCAACAAGGTAGAAATTTACCTCGACTTTATGGGACCAAACAGCAGCAAAACAACTAGAGCTCTGTCTTAAGAGTTTTGGTGCACAATGCCCATCTCCTTTCCTAACATACAGCTGTCTGGTTTTACAGATGTTGACTATTAGAAAGTCTTTCCTATATAAATGCAATCATATTACCTGGTTGACCCTTGACAATTTTTTTCCCTCTTCCTCTTCTCCACAATTTTTGACTATTCCCTTCAGTTTTTTTTTTTGTTTGTTGGTTTGTTTTTTTGTTGTTTTGTTTTTTTTTGGGGGGGTGTGTGTTTGTTGTTTGTTGTTGTTTTTGTTTGTTTTGGGGTTTTTTTGGTGGTGTTTTTTGTGGGTTTTGTTTGTTTGATTGTTTTGTTCGTTTTGTTTGGTTTTTTTTCAGTTCAGCGAATAATATTGTCTGTATTCAGCAGACCCTTTAAAAGATAGGGTTTCCCCCTTCCCTGGTCTTTCATATTTGTCCATTAATCACTTTGTGGAGCTGAAGAATCATCTCTACATCTTTAATAATTTCTTGCTCAAGCTTCTGCTCAGATTATCTCACATGACAAAAATATCTCTTCTAGAAAAATAGATATCCAACAATAACAATTAAAACCAATGCATTTTTTTCTTACAGTATAGGGGTAAAAAGCCTGGATAGAACTAGCTGGCTGACATTTCACACAACAGTTAATAGCTTATTCACCTCCTACAAAAGATATAGAGAATGGGGCATCTATTGGACAGCTGAGCACAGTCAACTCTCAATTTTATTTGCACAATGACATCCTATTAAATGGTATCCCAAATTAATGTTTCTATCTCTCAGTTGTTATATTCCACCTGAGATGCCACTATGAAGTCTTTGCATGATCAGTAGAGTTTCCCATCACCTGCTCACTTTCAGAGATGAAGGAGGGAAACAGGAACAGCATTCTGCTGACAGGAGGGAAAATATCTACCTAGCAAATGATAAGGAGTACAATAAAAGTTGAAGCAAAGTATCTGTTCTAAGGCAGACTATGTGCTGTGCTACGTCTCTCAGAGATCTTAATGGGATTGTGATATTATCTCAGATGGGGGCAAAACACAAAAATGATCCACAACCTAAGGACAGAGCTTTCCTTTACTCGTTGGAGACCTTACATAGTCCTTAGAGCCATGCCTTTCAGTATGCATGTGTGTGTGTGTGTATGCGTGTTTGCACAGACAAGCATACAACAGGAGAATTAGAGAATAAAATCTGTGTATTTGTTTTCCTTTGATTCAGCCTTCAAAATGATCCAGTTATCTACTAACTCCTTTCATTTCTGCCTTACAATCAGTGAGAAATTGGGGAACCTGTCCTTCAGAAAATATGATTTAGTTCATGAAAGAGTAAAACTACTAAGACTTACTTTTTCTTCCAGAAGAACCCGAACACTTAAGCCATCTGCATTCATCAGTTCTACCATGCTGTTTATTCAAATGAGAATTCTTAACAAAAAGGTTACTTCATTGGGCCAGTTCAGCTTGTTTGCCCAGCAGGAGCTCCACACTTTATTTAAGCTTTTAAACTCCATATCAGTAGCATGAGTTGATGTTTAGTGCACAATAGGGATACAGTATAGCCTAATATATGCATTTTTCCTTCAGAATTCTAATGGTTTAGTACTGAAGGAAATTTACACAAGCCTTATAGAAATTAAAGCAAAGCATTTATTTCATTCAGAGAATGCAGTGACTTCGAATGGTTGCACTGCTAAGGACTCTCAGCTTTGAAAGGGACCTTTTATTGTGCAGGAAGAAAGCTCAGATATAGCACTAAGCGAAAATTTCAGAGTCCAGATTAGCATGCCTAGCAACTCATTGCTGTGTACCATTTTTTCCCAGTCCCCTACTAGCTGAACTCTTTCCGTACATCTTTAATTGATTGGGTTAATATAAACCCTCAGAACTACCACTGTTTGTGTGGCCCCCATAATAAGGCTATTGTGTGCTTCTCTCTACTCTTGTGTTCCCTATTTAGGAATGCGTCGCTCTGAGCAGTTCAAAAGTGTGAGCAAATGAAAAAAGCCACAATCACTTCATTAATGATTTGTAAACAGAATATCCAGTACTGACGCCACCTGCATAGGCTTTCAGAAGAAAAAATACTGGATTTGCTGAAGCCCTGTGTAGAATCACTGTGGAATTTAATTCGGCAGAGTAAATAAATGCCTCAATTAACACTTTTACACTCAACCAAATGGTTGTATTTAGAGGAAACAGTTTCTTTCTTCAAGGAAATATTCAAAGGAGACATGGGATACAGATGAAAAAGAACACCCCAAAAACAAACAAACAAAAAATAACCCTTAAATCTCTCCCTGCAAGTTTTACACAAGACGGCACACAGCAGTGGCTGAAGTTATAAAGGCAGACAGCAAAATGTGTTTAAAAAAGGAATGTAAAGTAAGAAAAAAGTTCACTGGAAATTTCAAAATAGCAGCAAATGTGTTTATAACTTCAGTTTGCTGCTGCTGTAGGCCTCATTAAAGCAAGCCTTTGTTTTTTCCTTTTCAAACACTACCTATTATGACAGCTAGAAACAGCTTACCAGCTGCATACTGTCATCTTGGCCTGCCAAGATATCATGTAATCATTCTCAGAGCCTGAAAATGGGTACCCACCACCAGCTTTGTGAAGATGTCAAAAAGCCTAAAATTGCTCTGCATGCATACACTTCTAACTACACCGCATAGCTGTTGATTTAAGAAAGACTTTTAGTAAACCCTACTGAGGTAATATTTATCTACTGTATCTATCTAAATTAGAGGCAGGCTTCTTACATGGCAGCAGATACACACACTTTTAAGACCTGTCAAATACTGTGAAGTTCCTTCAAATGCAAGGAAAGAAAATAAGAGTCAGGTTTCTTTCTGAAATGCCAGGCATTCAGTCACTCACAGGTGCCTGCAATGACAACATAAACCCCTCATCAGCCACGGGATCACCTGGCTCTTGTATCTGATCTGCTATCCTTCTGTACTCTGCCTGCTGCTAAAGGAAACATATTGCAAAGGAAGGAGATATGAAAAGGAAGCTCTGAGTTTTTTATCCTGCTTTTCTAATACTGACTGTGTCATCTAGCACCACGTCCTACAAGTAAACAGTGGAGTGGGTCCACAGTTTAACTGGAGTGCATGAGGAGAGATTTTGAGCATGGTCAGAAACATCCTGTTGCAGAGGGAGTCTTTTGAGGGAAGAATGTCCTCCAAGTGACAGTATGACTTGTACACCAGCACTGTTTTCTTCCCTATAGACAGTAGAACAAAAGCAGGCATTCTCTCCTTAGGGAAGGTTTTTGAAACACTGATTCTTATTCACCTTCATGGAGATGAAACAGCTGCCCAACCTGAGGTATGTATTGCCCTTTCCCACTATCCTGTTTTGCAGTGCTCCATACAATGCACTTGTGGACAGGGTGAAACAGGCTTGAGCACCCTGAAACACAACAGGAGAAAACATTTTCTGCAAAAAGATCAGTCCAGAGTTCAGTCACAGCCAAAAAATGCACACAGAATCTCAGGAATTTGAAGCAAAGAAAAAGAACAAAGCAGAGGATACTGATGGAGGTGGAGAGGGGGGTGAAATTAATCTTCACTATTGTAGGCAATGCTCCTCCTGCCCCACATTCATCTGAAACACGAAAGAGTGCAGAAAGGAAGCACAAGTTTAAAATTTTATTAACCTATCTATACCAATGAAAAAGTTCGAATTATCTCCAGAAGGACTTGGGAACTCCTGAAACTCTGTAGAAAGATCAGTCGTCTTCACTGTGTAAGTATAGGATGTCATCAATTTCCTGAATGTTTGACTATCCCTCATTTTAATGGTTTACAGACCATTGACTAACTGTCCCATACAAAGACATAAAGCAGGAGTAACGGAAATGGAACATAATTCTAGAATCCAGGGGTTATATGTGCTCGCATCAAGAAAAATATTGTCATCATATTACTGTGAAGCTCTTCATCATTATTGGCTTCACACTCAGTTCTCACATACAGGCTTATGGTAGTTTTATTTTCTCCTAAGCTGCAGCTCTGAAGCATGTTTCTGCAAAGTTTTGAGTTTTATTTGAGAGATTAAATATCGAAAACAAGACTTAAAGTTCCACAAAATTGCTCAAACTGCTATAGAAACTACGGAGCAAGGAGATCCCTGAGGTAATCTTAGCTAGTATTCCTTGCAGGAGATGCCACAAACATGAAAAGAATCATCGAATCATAGAATAGTTAGGGTTGGAAAGGACCTTAAGATTGTCTAGTTCCAACCCCCCTGCCATGGGCAGGGACACGTTGCACTAAACCATGTCACCCAAGGCTCTGTCCAGCCTGGCCATGAACACTGCCAGGGATGGAGCACTCACAACTTCCCTGGGCAACCTATTCCAGTGCCTCACCACCCTAACAGGAAAGAATTTCCTCCTTATATCCAATCTAAACTCCCCCTGTTTAAGTTTTAACCCATTACCCCTTGTCCTGTCACTACAGTCCCTAATGAATAGTCCCTCCCTTGCATCCCTATAGGCCCCCTTCAGATACTGGAAGGCTGCTATGAGGTCTCCATGCAGCCTTCTCTTCTCCAGGCTGAACAGCCCCAACTTCCTCAGCCTGTCTTCATACGGGAGGTGCTCCAGCCCCCTGATCATCCTCGTGGCCCTCCTCTGGACTTGTTCCAGCAGTTCCATGTCCTTTTTATGTTGAGGACACCAGAACTGCACACAATACTCCAGGTGAGGTCTCACAAGAGCAGAGTAGAGGGGCAGGATCACCTCCTTGGACTTGCCGGTCACGCTCTTTTTGATGCAGCCCAGGATACGGTTGGCTTTCTGGGCTGCGAGAGCACACTGAAGCCAGCTCATGTTCCTTTTCTCATCAACCAACACCCCCAAATCCTAAGAGTTAGAAAAAGCATGAATTAAAGGACAAATAAAGCTAATATATGTTATTAGCAATTCAGTCTTCCTCCAAATAATAGTTCTGGATGGAATAGTTAGAAATCTAGCCATTTTTCTTGCATACTGTCTGTAAGATGACGCAAAGCAACTGCAGAAAAACCTGTGCTGCCTGAAATGCCTCACAAATGTACAGGCAAGATTATTATCTAGCCTACCTTCCAGAAGTCCAATTCATCTCCTATTATAAGGCACTTTCAGCAGATTTAACCGACAATGTAATTATTGTGCATGCCTCTAGCACCATTACAAAGCAAAAAAATACATATAACCAACACCATTGCCATCTTAGGAATGCGTGCAAAATAGGCATGGATTCAGAGGATCCTAAAGTGAGCAATCTGATCATATGCTCACCTGATACTCATGATGATCATCTCAGAGAGGTCTATTTTGTGACACGCTTGCGGTTTTAGTTTCTTGGTGCATTTTGTTGGATAGAGACCTAAACCTACAGCAATCTTCTTGGCTGTTCTGATTCTTTTAGCAGGAAAGCCACACATAGGCAGGAATGGAGCTGCAGTGTGTTCCTACTTTAACTGCTCAAGAGACCAGGACAGAGGGAATACCACAGACCCCACACTCCCCACTGAGTGGATGCAGATCGCAATTTTCTCTGTTGTATGTAGGGTACATTGGGGAAAAATGCATGATGATTTTTCCAGAAACAGAAACACTCTCAGTTTTAACCTGCTAAAAACCATTTCTGATTGATAACCAAATCAGCATAACCCTGTTGCCTAGCAGAGTTCTGATTATTGTAGGCACTGTTATCATATACTCACTAAAAATAGTGAGTTACAGCATCCTATTCTAGGATAACTAACTATCTGTTGAATAATTATTTCCAAATCATTTATAATGAATAACTTCTGATTGTTTGTAAAGTGTTTTGGAAACATAGTATTTAAGTCTTTCAGAACAGACATTAAAAAATAGATAACAGGCTTCCTTGTAAGTTTATGAATGTAAGCTAAAGCTTCTTATGAATTGGTAGTATTAAATTCTATGCATAGTGATAAACTTTAAAATAACTATGTAATTCTTATGCTTCAGTAGACAAGCAAAGAGAATTTAATGTGTAGGAGGTATGATTCCAAAATTAAATGTGTGGGTTTGGGAAGAATGTCAGATAATCATTCTGACCCAAAATACTCTCAGCGTATTTATTTGTATGACTTGTTTCCTTCATTAAAACCCAAATATCTCAAACTGGCCTGGTAATAGTTACCGTTTTTTTAGGAGAAAACACAGAAAATTACTTTGCAGAAATTAGTGTGGTGGTTTGGTTTTGGTTTTGTTTGGCTTGGGGGGGTGGGTTTTTTTTCCGGCCTTTTTTTTTCATCTCTATCTTTTCTTTGGACTTTGCCACAACTGTTACATTCCCTAGAGTATGATGAGAAATTATATTTGCGGGATTTCAAATTATAGTAAAAGGAAATTGCACAGTGACCCTTCTTTATGCGCAAGTAAATCTTATAATTTTCTGCTGGAAAGGGAGTATGTGAGAGTGTGGGATGCCTTTGAGAAAAGCAGCCTTTGGCAGTGCTAGAAAGCTTTAGTGTACAAAATAATGTCATGAAGCTGAGCATTTGATTCATTTAGGAGCTCATGCTTGTCATTATTTTAAAATTTGCTAATTCGTGCTACACAATCTTTACATACCTCGGCTTAGACACATAGTAGAATGTGACAGTCAATCCTTTGCACTATAACCTTGAAAAAGCTTTTGAAAAAAACCCAAATTCTTAGCTTTTTTAAGGAGTGCGGTCAAAGCTTTACAGTTCCACTTGGGAATACTTTGTAATCTACTACTGAAGGTAAATGGAAAATTAGAGACAGATTTTTCCATTCCAGAAAGACACTGAATAGGGAGGAAAGACTGCTGTTCTTTGCAGTTGTGAACAGCAAGAGCTAAATTCACTCATCTCCTTCCACTTCCTCCATCATGAATTTGTATTAATTCACATATTTGTCACTTCTGTTAAGATGTAGGCAAATATAACAAAGATCAGAGGAAAATGGCATAATGAAAGATTTCTCAAAATGCATGTCTACTCAAGTCTTCTTTTTGACTCACTTTTTTTTTTGTGTTGTAAGACTGTGATTCACAGCTGTAACATGCCTGATGGACTCCAGAAAGCTCACTGAAACTGAGAAAAAAGACTACTTAAATTTGCAGTATGATTTTTTTGACTTATCTGGACATCTTGAAATTGTCTTTGTAAAAGGAGCTGGTGTTCAGTGGAAGAGAGTTCAAACTTGTCTGACTTCTGTTTTTTTTCTCACAGCGATCCAATATTTGATCAATAACTAAGTGTAGTGTTAAAAATTGGCTGTTAAGCTTTGTCTTAAACTGTGAAAAGGACATTCATATTTCCCCTCTCTTATTAATAAAATTAATGCTAATGATTATGATAATAACTAAACACTACTTATATTTTTTTATGTCTTTTATTTAGATTTGAATTGAAGAAAGGTTGTTTGACAGCCTCTAAATAGTACAATCAAATGTCAACTTCACTACTTCAGTTCCACACTGAATAAAATTAGGAACTAACAGTATTTAAATAGGACTACAATAAATTTTCCTGAAAGCTAAGAGAAAGTTTTGGTCTAAGATGGACATGACCACTGTGGGCACAAGACCTTCAAATAACCATTAACCTGGATGTGGTCTTGGTTCCCCTTGAAGGTGCACCTTCTTAATTCAATCTACACACAAAAGGGGGTGCTATTGGCTGCTGAAGAAATTGCTTTGGGAGCAGGGAATGAGTAGAAGCTGTGAACTGAGTTAATTATTTACTTGAGTTTTGTCATATATGTCTGCTTGCTTGTTTTAATATATGTAAGTAAGCGAGAATTGTTTTTTTTTTTCTTCAGTATAAGCAGTTTGCAGCATTACTTAATATACTACATAATTAAAAGATTGTGAGACTCAATGTGTATCTCATTATTTTAATTTATCAGGTTGTAGATGTTTGATTGTGCATTCTGTACCTCCTGTCTTTCCCCCAAAGTATAGCTTGAACACATACTTTGCATGTGTATTCTGCGTCTCAATTATCAAACATATTTAAGAGGTAGAAGCTGTGCTGCCATTATATGTTGAAGGAACTTGTCTTTCATAAACAAGGGAAGAGCATTAAATGTGGGCTGGTGCATTTTTTTTTCCTCCACCAGGAAGGAGTCATTTGACATTTCTGTGTTTTTATTACAATTTACTTTCCTTAGCTTCACTAGAAAGCTCATTATTCTTAGGGCAAGAAAGTTGGAAAATAGCATGCTCTAAATGTATTTTACTTTCTGATAGTGAGTGGCACTGCTGGTTTGATCCTTGTGTGTTAAAATATGATCATCTCTTTTCTTACCAACAGTAGATCCTTTCAAAATGAAAACTTAAACATGGTTTTTACTTCAGACATTTTATTTTGACCCTTCAAATAGGAGGAAAAAGCCCTCACCATGCAGTTTACAGTGAGAAGAGTAATCAAGAGGTCTTTTCTATTCACATTTTTATATGGCTTTTGTCTTTTTTAGCTGTTTTGGTGACATTTGCTTTGAAAATGTAGGTCTTTGTATCATTCTTGAAAGATTATAATTGATTCGGTTGCCATCTATGTGCACATGATGAGTATTTGTTGTGTAAATGGAATCTGTACTGGCAGAATATTGCTGCATGCTGCATGTTGCATTATTCACTTTCATCTGCATGCAGCTCATGGCTGGCAGGCTCCTCACAGCTACCTTTAAAGTGGCTTATCCAATACAAAGCTCTGGCTTGTTCAGTAGGAAGTCTAGTAGATCAGTTGTCACATTCGAAGCCTCCTGCTGAATTCAGGAGAGAATACAGGAGAGAGGGCATGGCAAGGTCTGATAGAGGATTGTTTGAGATGGCATTACTGAGCTCTAAAAAGCTCTGGTCATTTCTCATCACATTATCACTTTGTCTGAAGAGCAAAACTAGGTTGAATTGAGCAGGGATAAATCCTGGGATAGAAACAACCCATATTTTTCCATTCATTGTCACTATTATATCCTGTGCAATCCAAAGAGTAAAGTGATGTCTTGGAAAGCAGGTACTGGTAAGTGTTTCATAGCGCATAAATGCCTAAAAATAAATCTTAGCAAGTGTCACATTTCTGCATTTGACCTTTTGTAAGAATCATCCAACTAACTTCAATAATACTGAAAGTCAATAGATATGCTTTTCAGCAGGACTCTGTGCAGTCAGTCTGAAAATTTCATTGCAAGACCATTTTTTTTAATTTGAGGATTTCTGTTATGGCATTGAAACAAGACCTGTAATGAATTTATAGGCAGCAGTTTTGAGTCCCTAACTGACTTCTCTAACTGGGAGGTTACTGCCCCTTCTACAAAGCGGGAACATGTGTCTGCACCTCAGCTGCATCTGCAGGAAATCTCAGAGCCAACATCGCCAGTAGTGATGGGTTGATGCTAAGCAGCCACACTTCTTAGTCAGCTTTGCCCTTTTGCTGACTTCCATGTTGAGGAAGAATGGACCAGTGGGGTACTAACATCTTAAGCTTCTGCACAGCATGACCTGGAGCTTGTCTAGTACTGAGTCTGGAAAAGGTCATGTGAGAACAAAATTCAGTAAAAAATTTTTGCATTGGAAAGTGTTGTTAAGCTTTGCTGTTTAGCTCTGACTGTGATACTGAAAGCTTACTTGCATCAAACTTGCTCTCATGACCTATGGCAGGCAGGAAGATTACAGTTTTGACAGAATTTTGATATTTTTGCACTGGCAAAAAAGCTCTTGACAACAAACATTAAAGATCTAACATAGGACTGACTGAAAAAAGTAATCTTTCAGCTTATGCGTACAGTATTTTCTCTACCCAACTGCATTAGGAGAATTTGTGTACGGGGGAGCCCTCCTTAGTGTATAGGAGGTGTGAATGAAACAGCTGGCAAGCAAACAAACAAATAAACAAAAAAAAACCCCAAAACCCAACACCCCCCCCCCCAAAAAAAAAAAAAACCCAAAACAAAACAAAGACCAAAACACAAAGAAAAGAGGAAAAAACACAACCAAAAAAACAACCAACCAAACAAAACAACAACCAAACAAAAAATAAATGCCCAAACCAGGGAAATAGACATTTCCAATTGTTTTAATAAGGTTTTGGAAACAGTAGGCTGACCTATGATATAAAAGGAGGAAGGGAATTTATGATGACAAAGATTTTAAATGCTAACTGTGTAAGGCCTATTCCTTACACTGAGTGTATACATGCACTGTATTATATTAAGTTTGACCTAAGCCCTAAAATTTTAAGTGTCTCTTTTAGATAGGTATGTTAGTTACTTCGTCACTGGTCCTGTTACTTCCTCACTGGTTAGTTAAGTCCTCACTAGTGAATTAGCTGCCATCCAGAATTCTGCCGTGCTGGTCATCTTGGTTTTCTAATTTTGACCTAATTCATACTTGCTAATTTGTGACAGTGTATCATGTCTTTTTTTTTTGTAACTATTTTACAACAACTGTTGTTACAACTTCTTCTGTGTTTAGATTACATTACTTTGGTTTATTCTATTACATATTTTTATAGTTTGTTTAGCCATTAATGACGAATTTACTTCATGGAAAGCACCTAATACTATTTAATGAAGTGTTTGCAACTCAGAATGTTTCCGCAGTAGGTTAGAATAACTCAATATGCTGTGGTATCCTGACAAAAATAATCCTTCAGTACAGATTAAATGCTAACCACTAGAAATTTTCAACAAGAGACCAAATATCTTTACTTCAACTAATAGCTTGAGTTAGTTTGCCCTACAGTATGGTACTAGTTACATTTGCAAGTTACACTTGAAGGATTTCAACCACTGAGAGGTTACCATCTAGATGTCCTTTGAAATGTATTGCTATTGCCTTCAGTCAAAAGTATGTAATGCAAATTGTGATAGGGAAGGAAGGAAATATTGTGTATAATAAGAGCAAAAAATGTTTGTTCACAGATTTTTCAAGGGCCACTCAGGCAAGACACTGGTAGGATATTTTTTTTTGTTTTTTTTTTCTTAAGGCTGAGTTTGTAGCCTGAGGTTTTTCAGCTTTGCTTTCCTTTCCTTTCCTGCACAAAATATTTGGCCAGGACATTCTCAGTACATACACTCCATTGCCGTTTGACCAATTCCTCTTTTTATGTTTGAAATTAAAATGAATTTAAAATACAGTGAGTCCCATTAATTAGTGTGGGACAGAAAAACTGTTGTCTAACCATGAGAAGTGAGAAGTAGGTAGTTTGGTTTGTGCATACTAAATATTGAGACAATAAAAACAAAGAAAGAAACAAAATTAGTATAAGGATCTAAGTGAATAAAAACTATTGAAGAATGAGTAATAAAAAAGAGCATTTTCTGAGATTGTGATGTTTCATCCATTTGCATTTTTCACAGAAAAATAATGGCTTAAGAGCTATATTTCGGTTTATCTGGGGGAAATTTCATTTATTGCCTCCTAGGCAAGGGTTGACAAGAAATTTTCAGTGTATTTGTAGTATTGTTAGAAATTAATAATTCATGTTGGTATTATTAAATTGCTGTCAACTAAGGATGACTGATAATCATTTTGCCTAAAGGAACACACCCTGACAGTATATCTATTTGATATCAAGGTGCCAATTGACTGTTAAATGAAATATTTGGACTTCTTTGACAATTCATGGATTTCTAAGGATCTATAGTATTTCATGAAGATTTTGATTCATTTTTTGCACCCTCCCTTCCAAGAAAGTATGCCTATATGCAGGTACATCACTCTAGTCTGGTCACAAAAGCTGGAAAGTGTTGTCTGTCCATACATCAGGTCTTTTAGTCTCTGTTACACATCACTGAAAATTTCAATCAAAATGTACCACTAAAATAACTCTAAAATGTATACTAAACCTTTCAGAATAATTTATCTTACTTTCCTTGTGCTTGATACAGTACTAAATCACTACCAGGTTTACAAATAGTAGTATAACAGAGAATAGATCAATGCTGAACTGTCGCAACAATTATTGTGGAAATCATACAATGTTCTAATTTAATTTAGAGCTCTATAAGTACAAAACTGTGTGAGAATATAAGATTTTATTCCAAATGTGGCTTAAACCAGAAATTGTTTTGACATAAAGGTGTCAGATTTTAGAATGATAATGGCAGTTAGTTATAATAATACACTTTCCATGTTTGACATTTCCTTTTGCTGCATAGTGTTGCTGGGATTTCTGTAATCAGACCCAAGAAAAATTCTAGAATACTGTGCTAAGTAGAGAGAAAAAGTGTCTTGTTTTAAGCACATAGGAATATTCTTTCTTTCTTTCTTTACCTCATTCACCAATTTTAGGGAGGTGAATTGTAAAAAGCATAAGATCTCTGTCCACTGTCACCTGTGTTCAGATTCCCTCATGATTGAAATGACAAGGTCTGAACTATTGCAACATGGGCTGTGCTCTCTGACCTGTTGAGACCCTACAACAGCATCATAGATTAAGGGGTTTTGAGCTCTGTTTGTTGTTGCTAACTTAGCAGTGCCATTTTTACTTCATTTCTTATAGTTGTGGGGTTTTGATATTGTAAATATAAAAATGTATTAATAGAAATTAAACCTCAAGCCTTACACAGAGAAGATCTTACCAATTCTGACCATGGGAGCACTGGCTTATCCACATTGTAGTTGGCAGGTTGAAATGTGTAACTTTCTTTAATTGATAGGGCAGCACATGTGTTGTTTGTCATTTCCAACACCCTATTTCTAGTTTTACATTACATGCCTGGAAATCACATCACATTGTTGCTGTTGTTTAGAAGTCATCCCCTACCCTGAAGGTCACATGTACTCAAGACTATTCTCTGAAGCCTGTATAGGAGGGAGTGAATAGTGCTAAATAATTTTCTCTCCAGAATTTTATTTACCAGCCTTAGCCGCTGCTCTGGAGATAGACTTTGTACTGAGCTACAAAAAACTTAAATTAGCAGGTAGCAACATCCCAAATACCAAAGTCAGCATTACACATGCTGCTGCTGATCTCTTGTCTAAATAATTTTGACTACTGGGGGCTAAGCCTAACCTCTTCATGTGGCATGCAAAAGAAAGAGGCATTTGTCATTCCAGTGTTTCAAAGAGTGTTTCTGAAAAGCTATCCTGCTTCAGCCTCTCCTTTTTACTACAGAAAAGCACTGCTAGGCAGAGTTAAATGGATTAATTACCTTTTCAGTATAAGAGAAAAGAGAAATGAGTCTTGTCTTTATCTCCTCTGATTTCAGAGGCTGACTAGAGGCTTTTCAGATGTGCATATCCCTTTAATGACTTAATCATCTAATTAGGTGACTTGCAAAGGCTATTGGCAAAAGAGCAGAGGGTTATTTTCTAATTCCCATGCATCTGTTGATAGAGCAAAGGATTCTGGTATAGTCTCTGTCCTTTTCCCCCATCCACAGATGGAGATAGAGAGTTAAGATTAAAGATGAACAACCTCTTTGAATAGGAAATGCAAACAGGCTAAGAATGTGTTATTTTTATTTTAAACCTCTGCAGCTTTTTAGCAACAAAGTTGGCTTAGCAGACAGGTTTAAACCACTTAAAACAATCCCTCAATTTTCAAGCTGGCTTTTCAATGCACCCACTTGATATGTGTCAAGCCGGCCTTAAGTCTCCATTTATGTTGAGTTCACACATTTCACTGTGTGCTAAAAAGGGTAATTAACAAATGTTCCTTACATGTGAATACTGCATCATAATATAGTGTTATTCTATGTTCATGGGAAAGCAGTATTGCCTAAAGCAAGTGGCCAGGAAACATAGCTTGTGTTTCTATCTAGCTCAAGCATGGAGTGGATGCTACCTTTGTTATTCGGGGATGTGTGGGTTTCATTATATGATAAGCCCAGTGTCAAACATATCACTATCACCTTTACAGTAAATGCCAGGAAAATACTGTGTTGTTTGATGTTTTGGCATTACTGCAAAAATAACACTTATGGGGGGCAGAGAAATTTTTCTAAACCATGACAATAATATGGATGAGAAAATAATTCAGGGTGTTGAAGTTCATAGTGGGAAAAATTCACATGTAAAGCCAAATATTTTTGTATTCCTGAGGTTCCGATGATGCTGTCAGGTATGTGACAATCTCAACACTGGATTCTTTAGTACAACTTTTGGATAGCAATGATACAGAATCACAGAATCATAGAATAGTTAGGGTTGGAAAGGACGTTAAGATCATCTAGTTCCAACCCCCCCTGCCATGGGCAGGGACACGTTGCACTAAACCATGTCACCCAAGGCTCTGTCCAGCCTGGCCTTGAACACCGCCAGGGATGGAGCATTCACAACTTCCCTGGGCAACCCATTCCAGTGCCTCACCACCCTAACAGGAAAGAATTTCCTCCTTATATCCAATCTAAACTTCCCCTGTTTAAGTTTTAACCCGTTACCCCTTGTCCTGTCACTACAGTCCCTAATGAATAGTCCCTTCCTTGCATCCCTATAGGCCCCCTTCAGGTACTGGAAGGCTGCTATGAGGTCTCCACGCAGCCTTCTCTTCTCCAGGCTGAACAGCCCCAACTTTCTCAGCCTGTCTTCATATGGGAGGTGCTCCAGCCCCCTGATCTCGTGGCCCTCCTCTGGACTTGTTCCAGCAGTTCCATGTCCTTTTATGTTGAGGACACCAGAACTGCACACAATACTCCAGGTGAGGTCTCACAAGATCAGAGTAGAGGGGCAGGATCACCTCCTTGGACCTGCTTGTCACGCTCCTTTTGATGCAGCCCAGGATACGGTTGGCTTTCTGGGCTGTGAGCGCACACTGAAGCAGGCTCATGTTCATTTTCTCATCGACCAACACCCCCTAAGTCCTTCTCCGCAGGGCCTCTCTGAATCTCTTCTTTGCCCAGCCTGTAGCTGTGCCTGGGATTGCTCTGATCCAGGTGCAGGACCTTGCACTTGGCATGGTTGAACTTCATAACGCTGGCATCAGCCCTCCTCACAAGTGTGTCAAGGTCCCTCTGGATGGTATCCCTTCCATCCAGCGTATCAACTGAACCACACAGCTTGCTGTCATCGGCAAACTTGCTGAGGGAGCACTAAATCCCACTGTCCATGTCAGTGATGAAGATGTTAAACAAGACCGGTCCCAGTACTGATCCCTGAGGGACACCAGTCATTACTGGTCTCCAGCTGGACATTGAGCCATTGACCACAGCTCTTTGTGTGCAGTTCTTTATCCACTGAGTGGTCCATCCATCAAATTGATGTCTCTCCAATTTAGAGACAAGGATGTCATGTGGGACAGTGTCAAACGCTTCGCACAAGTCCAGGTAGATGACGTCAACTGCTCTACCCCTGTCCATCAGTTCCATAGCCCCATCATAGAAGGCCACCAAATTGGTCAGGCAGGATTTCCTCTTAGTGAAGCCATGTTGGCTGTCACCAAGCACCTTGTTGTTTTTCATGTGCCTTAGCATGCCTTCCAGGAGAATCTGCTCCAAGATTTTGCCAGGCACAGAGGTGAGACTGACTGGTCTGTAGTCCCCTGGTCATCCATTTTCCCCTTCTTGAAAATGGGGGTTATATTTCCCTTTTTCCAGTCATCAGGAACTTCACCTGACTGCCATGATTTTTTAAATATGATGGACAATGGCTTAGCAACTTCATTTGCCAGCTCCTTCAGGACCCGCGGATGGATTTCATTGGGTCCCATGGACTTGTGCACATTCAGGTTCTTAAGATGGTCTCGAACCAGATCCTCTCCTACAGTGGGCCTAGGGTCTTCATTCTCACAGTCACTGCGTCTACCTTGCAAGACTTGGGTGGTATGGTCAGACCCTTTGCCAGTAAAGACCAAGGCAAAGAAGTCATTAAGAACCTCAGCCTTCTCCAAATCCAGGGTAGCCAGTTCTCCCGATAGATTCCAGATAGGGGCCATGTTGTCCGTAATCTGTCTTTTATTCGCTACATACCTATAGAATCCCTTCCTGTTATCCTTAACATCCCTAGCGAAGTTTAATTCTAACTGGGCCTCAGCTTTCCTAACCTGGTCCCTAGCTTCCCAGACAACATCCCTGTATTCTTCCCAGGCCACCTGTCCTTGCTTCCACCTTTTATAAGCCTCTTTTTTCCCTCAAAGTTTCCTCAGCAGCTCCTTATCCATCCAAGGAGGTCTCCTGGCCCTTCTGCTGCACTTCCTTCTTGTTGGGATGCAGCACTCCTGAGCTTTCAGTAGGTGATCCTTGAATATGAACCAACAGTCTTGGGCCCCCCTGCCTTCTAGGGCTATATCCCATGGAACCTTTCTAAGCAGGTTCCTGAAGAGGCCAAAGTCTGCTCTCCTGTAGTCCAGAGCAGTGAGCTTGCTGCACACTCTTCTCACTATCCTCAGTCTCATAGGGTGACTCTATGATCTCCTGTTCACATATAACATGAAATAACAACTTTCACCTCATGCAATTCACACCCAGAGAGTGATATTAATAGGAAAAGAGGAGTGTTTCAACATGGGTACTCAAAATAGTGACCTGCTCCAGCAGTTAACAGAAGTAGGTTTTGCCTACTTTTTTCCCATAGGTGGAATGTTTTAAAACCTATTGCAGAAGAAAACCTTGTTTCAGTACTACGTATTTATTCTTTAGCATCTGGAAGAAACAAACTCTTCTCAGACCTTGAGGACCCATATGGAAGCACAGGCACTGAACTACTGAACTTGAATTTTGACAGTGATAAGTGAACATGTGCTGCGAAGAAATGTGAACCCGGGTGATCCTCAGGCGCACATGTTCCCTGAGACTGGGAGGAGTGTGGGGAAAGCATTTTCAGATGTTTTGTCCAACAAGGGCTGAGCCTGCCAGCAATGCCAGAATTGGTAGGAGAGAAGTCCGTGCTAGGCTAATAAATCCTTTGGCTCACAAAGTCATTAAGCCACAAACCACTGCAAGTGGGGAGGGTATTCTAGGGAAGTACTACTATGGGATTTTTTTAACATGTATGCTGTATTCTAAACAGGTGTTTGTCTATGTACCCATGATATTTCTCTATTTCTCCCTGGCCATCCTTCATCCACTTCCGTTAGAGACTCTGTTCTAAGTGAGGCATCAGAGGTTTGCACAACTATGGCAATTTTTCTGGGGGTTTTGTTTGTTTGTTTGTTGTTTTGGTTTTTTTTTTTTTTAATATTAACAATACTGGAGCATCTGCACAAGATCCATAACATAATTTGTCTGCCTGTGGGAAACATACCTAATTTACTATACTTCCATTACTTTACAGTCCCAAAGCCAAGTATCTCAGGCCCATTGAATACTTCTTAGTGGCTGTAAATTTGCAGTCTGCATATCTGCAGATAAGTGAAGTGGTAGATGTATGCATTTAACTAGTTATTGATAGGCAGATTAAAATAACAGCTCACAAATTCCATGTAGTAAACTGGTACTCTCAGAACCATTTGCTGAGTCATAGAAGATGCTTGGAAAGAATTAAAAAGAATGAAGTGCACCTAAATGAAGATTTCCTTTTCGTGGGGTGACACAGGAGAGGCCTGCTCCCCTTTGTTCCCTATTGAGGATCCTCCAAGCAGGAGCATTCAGACTTGTTTGGAGGATCTAATATCCGATGTGAAACAAGGAGCTCATGTATTGTGCTTGTCGCCAGCGGCTCTATTAGAAACAATCAGTCCTTATCCAAGGCTACATGGCGCGTGATGTAATTCCATTTTCTTCCTGACTGCAGGAAAGGAAAATCAAGTAATTAAATGTGAGAAATCACCAACCAGGGGGGCCCTTTCTGCTTGGGTGGATTTCTCAACACAGTTGCCCAGCCGCAAAAGCCAGAAGCCGACCTGGGGAAAGACGGCACGTCTCTGGACAAAAGCATGACGCTGCCTATGAATGCACCGCGTACCAAACACAGTTTGTTGTCAGGAACTGACAAGCCAGCCATGTCCAGCTCAAGTGGCTCTACTTCCCATTGGCTTGAAAAGGCCTGCTGGTGAGGAGGTTTCGGTCACAGCGCTATGCTTTACGCTCCTGGCCCCATTGTCCCGGGGCTGCAGGTCCTGGGCAGGAGGCGTCACTGCCCACCAGAAGGAGACGCAGGGTGGTGGGACTGGGGGTTGTAAATGGGCTGGGGGTGTGGGAGGCGGTTGTCCTGAGGAAAAAGTGTCCCACAGCCAGGAGCAACCTTGGTCACAGCAACCTTGTCTCCCAGTTTTGGCTTCTCAGCCTTTAAACCCATATTTGCACCACATCTCCATCTCCCACAAGCTACAGGACGCCATGGTTATGACATGCATAAAATCTTTGTGCTGAGAAGCATTTATCTGCATTTTGCAAAAACCTGTAGCAGAATTCAAATGTTATGTATATGGGTCGTAAAAAGTCATCATATATACCCTTAACTTTCAGAAAGCCTGTGCTGACTAGAAGAGAATGAAACTCTGTAAGCAGGCAATAAACCTGAGGAGAGTTTAAGCCACAAGTTTGGTGAGAGAACTAAAGTCATTTTAGTTCACTTTGATTACTCTTTTTAATAGGTAGCTTACGAGGATCCTATCACCTGTTTTTTACAAGTAACTATGTTTGACATTTCAATTTCGTTCTTACAGCTTTTAATACATTTTTTATCTTGTACTCTTCTACAGATAATTTACTTCCCAGTGTTTCTTTGTAATAGCAACCGGAATGGAAAAAAATGTTCTCATTTATGTGTAAATTTTGTTAACAAACTCATCTGCATAAATCACATTCCTTCCCAAGGATTTTATTGTGCAGTAGCTGCTTTTTCACTAAAGTTAGAACTTTAAAACAGCTTTCAAAATCAGCTTGAAATTAAATTACAATGAAAATAAGATCAACGCAACAAAACATTTTGATTTTGGCTTTAAAAAATAGAGGAGAAAGAATCAAGGCAATAAGGGGTATTAAGGCCAAGGAAATTGTTTAACACTTACGTGTTGTTTATGGGGGTTTGAGCGTTCTAAAGCGTGTGGCTCCATCCTTGTGCATTTTTTAGCAATAGAAATGTGCGATCCATTGTGTCTTGTTAAAGCACACTTGAAGAACATAATGTGGAAAAATAGAACTCATATCCCTTTGTTCCTTCTGGCTCTAGATACAAGATTAATTAACACAGAACAAGTTTCTTTGCCAGGGTGGCAAAAACTGTGTTTCAGGTTAGGATCTTTTGTTCCATCACCTTCATAAAAAGTGTGAAACAGTGTGAACATGATTCAAATTAAGCATATCTTAAACTGCAAATCAGATTCATTGGTATTGTAGGCAAGGCTGCTTACCGTTGCTGTTACTTGCACAGAGGTTCACTGGTTCTGATTGGAGAAAAGGCTATGGAAATCCGAAATCGTTTTGGTAATGATTTTTTTGTTGCCCTTGGTATTTTGTGTTTCAGCAGTCTGGGACGGAAATGAGTGTGCAAAATGCACATGACATTGTGACTGGCACACATTGCTTCAGGTTTCAGCTAATCTTCTGCAGAGTGCTCTGGGCGTTGAGCAAAGATGTTAATTTAAGATCATTTCACAGATCTCTTAGAATTATCAGTAAGTTATCCTATGTGATGATTTCAGACAGGGCAGTATCATTTTGTCTGGTGCTCACTCAGTGGTAGCAACAATGGATAATTTGAGAAAGTCACAGTTTCAGGTATCTCTTCTCCCGATCAATAAATAAATAATGCATCCCTGAATAGCAAAACTATTCCTTCCTGGTGAACACAGCAGAATATGCCTTTTCATGTACAACTTTACCATGCTAAGTATAAAATACTAATGTACAATACCATGGTGAAAGCTGCAATTTCATGTTATTTCTATGTACAGATAATAATGTTGTGAATGTCTTAGTATAGTAGCCAGTCTTGCCATTCTAGAAATGCACAGAATTTATAATTGGCCTGTAAACACTTTATTAGAAGCTCTATACTCATTTCCTCCATAGCCTTCAAAGATGTAGCATAATGACTATCTGGAATGAATTCTTCTCCTTAAGTAGCAGCTCCATCTGTGTATGGTTAAACTTAACTATTAAATGTTACATAGTGGAATTACTTTTTCAATAACATAAAAATGTAAGAATTTTGGTCGCTTCTGATTCAGTGTTTCATTTACAAAGCAGTCATCAAAAATACCTGATCTCCAGAAAGCCAGAACTATGTTTTTTAAGAATCTTTGTTATTTACAAGACCTATTTCACCTTGGCAAACCAGTGACTCAAAGCAAGTTGTATAAAGCAAGGATCTTAACACTGCTCAACCTAGTGAAATATTCTATGCCATCAGCCCTGCCCTTAGGACCAATTGTCATCAGGGGGTTAGTAGGTTGACTCTGAGCAACTTTTTTCTTGCTGTAGGAAGTTCACAGAAGACTTGCTGGTAATCTGGGCTTAGAAAAATAAAAATTTGGACTTTGAAAATCAGGCAACGCTGTTCCCTGAGCTGGAACTCAACATGTATTACCTGGATTCTGAAATGCAGTAGGAAATACTGTACCATGACTGTCTTTATAAGGGGCTTTCATTGTTTGTGACTCCTCATTTGTCTATGTTTATCATTTGCTGGAGCAAAAGTGGAGGGTAGGCATAGGAGTCAAATCTCTCCTGAAGCTGTCGACAACAGTGAGAGAGAAGTTCAAATGTAAAAGAACTGCAGTGACAGATATAAAACTCAGGGGTTTCTGACTTCCATTCTGCATTTTACTAAACATGATATGTGCTGTTTTAACTACTTTTTGTGACTATATATATATGATGTGAAAACTGATTTGTGCTACGTATGGATCACCAAATGTAGTTTCTGCAGCACTGTGGCATTTTGAAATTTTTAGAAATTCAAATGCCACCTAAATGAAATCAGAATCTTTTTTCTCTTTTTTTTTTTCCCCCTGTAGGTTTTGTCCGAAAATATTGGACTGCTGAATGCTGCGAGAGAATTTAGTGTTAATTAAGCTTATAACAAATGCATATGCATATTGTACTGGAAGAGTGACTGGGATGGTTATCTCCATGAGAAAATAATAAAAAAAAGGACGATAATCTGAAAAATCTGAGAGTGATAAACTGTAATTAATCCCAAACTTTGACCCACTATGACCTGATTTTAGTTCCTCTGTGCCTCATTACTGCCATTGTTATTCTAAACTTCTAAGTGTTTTTAATGAGTTTTCTTTAAAATGATTGTTTCATGGTTAGATTTATATATTTTTCCTTTCAAGTGCTTCAAGCTGTTCCTACCATTTTTTTTTTTTTTTGTTCTCTTTACAGTTATACACTATGGAAAAGTGCATGGGTCATTCCCATATCCTGGAGTGAGAGGAATAATATGTAGAAATTCTACCTTAAATCAAATGTAACTTTTAATCTAGTTGCTTAAGCTTCTAAAGGGACAAGTAACAGTGAAAAGCAAAAGACTGGTGAAAGATAAGCTCTAGTTTCTAAAATCTGAATTAAGAATTTATTAGTAGACGAGTTTCCAGAGCTGATAAGCCATCACTTCTTTTTGTTAAAATAAGACCTTTTGGGTCTTATCAGATAAGACCTTTTGGGTCCCAGCATTTTAAAAATGGATTGCTGCAGTCTGCGTCTAAAACTCATGTTAGTACATTTGCTCTGAATACCTGTCTTTTCCAACAACTGTCAGAAACACATTTTAGGAAAAAAAAAAAAAAAAGGCAGCACACTACTTTTTTTTTTTTTCCTCTTCCTGTATATGTATTGATAGGAACAACTGCTGTTTTTCCTGACTGTGAGCATAAAGGAGAAGCCCGTTTTTGCTGACCACAGAAAAATAAAAGGAGTATATTATTTAATCAGTTTTATTTTCTAAAAACTGTGCTTTTAAAAAGTTGAAATGGAATTTATCTTCATATTTTAGTTCTCTGGAAGCTATGCTTCAAAATCAGCTTCTCTGCCATTTGTCTGCTATTGTGCACGCTTAAACAAATGTGATTTAAACACTGCTCAGCTCTGTCACTTATAGGACCTAGTGTGTCATCTCTGAGCACAAAGAGTGTTCAGTGCTACATCGAGGCTACACTGGCACAAACGGTGATGAGCTAAAAGCCTTTGGAAGGGTGTGAAAGAACTAAGTAGAAAACCAGCCATGAGGAAATGGACTTCTACTTAATTTTATAAACACATTGTTGAGTAGCACATGTACAATAAAAGGAGAGAAAGGAAAGAATATCCCCTTTCTATATGCTTTTCATTGTTGGCTGAGCCAACTTTAAGATTTCCTTTTGTTCTTCAGTATATGACCCAACTTTAAAAAGACCTCTAGCTTTTGGATTGCAGTTGTGAGTTAAGATACAGTAAGAAAATGAAAGGCAGATGTCTCACACCTTAAGTCAATCTCCAAGTGTGTTTTAGAGCTGTTCAGCATATCCAAGGTTTTGACCTTCCTTGGCAAAGCTTCTTAATTTTCCCACACCTGCAGCTTTGCTGTCTTTTTTTTAATCCCACAATAAGTGTAGCTAAAACAAGCATTCCAGTGTGCATGAATAGAGCACACAGTAGGCAATTTGGGGACTCATTCATCACCGATAAATAGAACCGCTTGGATAGCGGATGAGATAGCAAACCATTTGATTTATTACATCCAATGTAATAATACATGATTTTAAAAGAAATTAAAACCACAAAACTAAAAAACTTTTATCTTATTTATTAACTACTGGTAGAAGTAATAAATAAATATTGCCATTTCTTAAAAAATATCAGTCAGCTGTGTCTGTAAAATGTGATATATTATCTTGAGAAGTTTAAAACTGATAGGTTTTTTTAACAATTGGGGTTTTGTTGTTGTTAATATTTTTACTATAAAGAGGTCACTGTATATAATTAGTAAAATTAATATATATTGAGAAAATACAGCAACAGGGATAGCACATGTAGTAGAATATGACAAAACTCTTTGGTCTCAGTTTGTTCCTATGGAATAATTTATCCCTCCTGTATAAAAATTATGAACCTACAGCATATAGTATCCCATATAATAATATCAGAAATTAATGGTCCCTGAAATATGCATGAAGAAAACTGAAACAATAACTACAGTGATTATAAACATTTCTTCTTGAAAGCAATGTTTATTTAGCTGAAATTAAAGACTTATATCCAGAACATTTTGTCAAGACTTCAAAAATGCCAGAAAAGAGAAAGCCTGAGTTTGACATAACCCCTCCCCCAATTTTCTCTTCAAATTACACTTAATTTTAAAACAAAGTGGCAGCTAAATATTGCAAAAATATTTCCATAGTAATCTGAATCATATTTATCATTATTTTTTTTAATAAACTGAGGAACTGAAGGCTTTCTCATCTTTCTATGTGATTTGGATCAGCAGTGCATCCCAGCAGAAGAAACCAGTGTATGGAGAGCCAGTGACATCTTCACTCACAAAGAACAGAAACCATAACTAATGATGTGCCTAGTTTGTGGTTTTAAACAAGGATGTATTATTTTTCATCAAGAATTATCTTTAAAAAGGAGCTGTTTTGTTCTACTGTTTCAAAAGTGACAGAATTAAATTTTGCAGGAGGGAGGGAGGGAAATTCTCTCAAGACAGAGACGAATTCTGTGTACTAAAGCTAACAGATATTAAAGTAGATATAACTGCAATGTATCTGCCACATGTAATAAATGCAAATTACATTGTAAAAGATTTATTTATTGCATAGAGAAGTCTTCATGACTTTTGAACTTCTGCAAATTATTTCTTCTTTAATTGTGAGCGCTGAGTAACTTTTGAATAGTCTTTTACCTGAGACTTCTCTGATCTTTTCAAAGGTGTACCAAGGTGTCGAGATTTTTAACTGAAAATAAGTACATTTGTCACTTTCCTTACTTGTGAATTTAAGGCTATTTATTTGCCTCAGATATTCCATAATAAGACTGCAATTTACACTTCCTTTCTTTCACCCATCAACATTTTCCACTAGATGTCTATATATTTTTTTGCTTATAGAGAGATTTTTTAAAAATTTTAACAATTTCTTCTTTATATTTTTTTAATGAAAAATGCCAGATGATACACCTAGCATAAAATATACATTTGGCTATAAATAGCTAGGACTGATATCTGTCATGGAACTCAGCCTCTACAAAGGAAAAATGATTTTGATGTTTTCCAGGGAAAACGTATTTTGGCAGTTTGGTGACAAGACTAAAAATCATATGCTGCCTGTGAAAAGGTTTTTGAGTGTGTTGTTGCTAAGAGGTTAATCTTGTTGCTAATTTTGCCCCCACTGTTTTCAGTGATACAGTAGTGACAGTACTCCTCTTTCCAGTGGTACAGAATCAGGTGCCAGACCAGCAAATGCACAGAGGTTGTTGGTACACATGTACATATATATAATGGATTTGTAGAGTGCAAATATCTTAAGTGATTTACTTCCAGACTTGTTAGAACATTATAAGATCTCATGAAAATAAACTCTTCCAATGTGAACAGGGAAAAATGTCCTGTGGCTAAACCTGGGAGCAGGAACTTTTGGCTCATTCTTTGTTGTTCAAGCTCATCGCTTACTTAACCCAGACCTTTGGGGAAATGTTTCTTTTTTGGTTATTTTCAATTAGTACTCAGCTTTTTATAGAACACAGAGACCATACAAACTAGTGCAATTTTCCTAAAGAGCCTTCCTAAATGTCTCAGAAAAGATCTTGCTGCTTTGAAAATGCCTTAGAAAATAAGTGGATTTTTTTTTTAATTTAAGATGATTATAAGCAGGAACCTTTCCATATAAATCCTTTCTATAGGAGAGTAGGGAGAAATACGACTTCTTTTTTCATTGTCATATATTCAATAACAGCGTTGAAAAGAAAAATTGCAGGAATTTTCTATCTGCCATTTGTTTTTAATCTAATTTGGGGGAACAAAATATTTCTGAAGTTTCTCACTGTCTGCATCCAGTGGAGCCAAAATGCCTTGCGGTGAGAGGCTGTGAAGCTACCAGCATTCCCATGAAAATTTTCGACTTGATGAAACAGTGTTTTCTGACAAATTGTTTTCTGACGTGATCTCTGTTATATCTAGACTAGTTCCATATCTTCATCATTAATACTTGCTAGACTTCAAATTAAAAGAACATAGCATAGTTTAGAAGTATCCTGCCATTAGGTCAAATGCTGGCTAATGGCCCTTTCTTAAAGAACTTACATACCAATTTACTCTGATTCCCAATCACTTCTTTCAGCTAAATAATACACATATCCTGAACACACAGCTGTACTCAGGAAGCTTAAGAGCTGATTGAACTGTTTTATGTGAAGAAACCACTTTCTACTAAAAAGACATAGCATTATAAATGCTGCTATATTTATAATGATATATTTTATGCATACCAGATTTTACTAAAGCACATAGACAATAACAAGAACTCAGAAAGGTTTAGAAATTTAGAGATAACTCTATGAAATGGAATAGACTCGAAGTTCAAGTTGAACTATGTGAAAGTAATTTTAGCCATTGTACAGGATATTGCTTTTTTGTTTGATTTCATTATAAACTACCGAACAAGTTGCCTTGAGACTAAATTGGCAGAGTTAATTTGTGGGTAGAACTGTAGGGTTGATTTTTTATTTAATACCTGAATTTTATTACAGATTGATATAGATAAGAACATTAATGCTGGTCATAATAAAGATCACAGAAGTTCAACTTTAATTATGTGAAATATCACTCCTCCTTCACAGTACATCTTTCCTACATGTAAACTCAAGTGGTACAGCATATATTCTCTTAATTGATACATATGAACTGAAGAATGTTATTTGTAATATAGCATGCTCCAAATAATTTCATGTGTAAAAGGAAATAATAGTACACCGCCTACCTTATTGTTAACCAGTTGTCTACACATAGCATCTGTTTACATTAGTAATGTAATTGCTGTGATAATAAGCTCATTGATTTAGTATCTAAGGAAATAATCAGTCAGGACATCACATTTGTCTTGCTTTACTTGACAGCTTATCTTCTACACTGAATAGACAATGTCAATTCTAGACATTGTTTCAGAGAAATGGAGCAGTAGGAAAAAAGCCAAAAGAGACAGCTCTCTTCTTTTCACCAAATATTGCCATAAAAATGTTTGCTGCAGCTGACTGGTATTGGACAAATTTAATTTTAACAATGGCACAAAGCCAGTATATTTTCGTGTAGGAAAAATTTCTTTTGCTATTCAGGAAGTATGACAGCCTTATCTTTCACTTGACAGTTAAGCAGAAAAGGACTGCGAAAAACTAAAACTGAAATAAAACAAAGACACAACTGGGAAACTTCGGATTGCGGACTCACTAGGAATTTTTCCTTTTTCTAAGCATTTTTATGTGAAAATGTATAATCAAAATCTACTTACTAGGGGGTAAGAAGCACTTTATAAGATTGTAAGATGTCTATGTACTTGGGTTCTTTGGCACTTCCCAAAATCACACAGGGGAAAAAAATCAATCAGGAATAAAGAACAACCCAAGTTTTATGATTTTTTCATTTTATCTTAGGAACCTTAATATGTCCTTCCTGATGCAACCTTGGACTTCACAAGATCTCAAAAATCCATGGTCCACAGAATGAATTAATGGGCTGAAATCATAGAGGATCAGGTTGTCTTGACCCAAGCTAGGGAGGAAGGCAAAAGTTTTTCTCCGCCTTTTGCCACCCATAAAGATCAGTATTCACTGTAGGGCCTGCAGGCAGTGGTGCTGAATGTATTCTGTGCCTGGAGCTGGTTGTAGATGGAATGAAGAGAGCAAAACAAGCCTCATACCTCTGTGGAGATGAATCTCTATGCATCAGTTTATAGTCAGTACAATAGAACTTATATATAGCATGAAATGAATAATACTGGTCTCACTATATAGCATCAATACATTCCAAGACCTCTTGGTTTTGAAGGAAGTCTTAAAAATACTGCTATTAGTTATCATGTACTGAGCAAAGAAAGTTAATCTCTAAACTTTTTAGAGAGGAAGGGAAGGAGTGTTCTTCCTCTTTCAAGGATAAAACAAAAAATACATTTGAAATATTCTATACCATGGTGTGTTCTTCAGGAAATGAACTAAGAAGCAAATTTACCTCACTTCACCTTATCAATAGAAAAAGTTCAGGTTTCCTCTCCTTTGCATAGCCTTTGTTTTAATTGCAAGTGGGAAGAAGACTTACATTGTGGAAGAGTCAGTAGAAATGAAGATATGTAAAACGAAGCCCTTATCATGGACTGTTAATTACCTACATAGTGGTTGTACTTACAAGATGAGAGCAACCAAACACAGGTTGTTCTTTGTTTCCAAACCAAATGCAGGGTAACAGAAGTGTGGCCTCACAGCTCATCTAAATTCTAAATTCCAACAGGCTGACAGCTGCTCCCTTTCTGCTGATTAAGGAACACTGCAAACATTTTTTTTTCTTCTTTTCCCTACATAAAGACTTTCTTGGCTGCTACTACTTGCAAACTCAAAAATGGGCTCTTGCAAGTCAGTGTTTTTAACTGTGATTACTAAAAAGGAGGTATTGTTAAACTGAAGAGGAAAAGCAAGGTTTGGATGAGATGGTCTGGAGGTATAATCATATACCACATATTTACTGATGTATCACAATAAAATGCCAATCACAGTTGAAAAAAATTCTAGTTTTTTTTTTTTTTTTTTTTTTCCATGAATCTCCTGGACAGAAGCCTTGAAAGGTCTTTCCAGCACAAAGTCCTTTCTTGTCAGACAAATGAAGTCTATTCAATCATGACCCCTTAGGGGACTGCTGGCAGAGTTCAGAGCTGACACAGGTCCAGACCCACTCCTGCTCCGCAAAAGGTAGAAAATCTGTGTTTCCGTTTTAACTTGGAAAACAGTATTCTAAGTCTCTTGGTGTTTTTCCACTTTTCAGAAAAAAATAAAATAAAATTAAAAGGAGATGATGCTGATGCTGCCCAAAACAGTTTGAGAAATGTGGATGCTTATGGATATTGTCTCAGTATGGCCCATGTGCTGCTCTAGATCTACATTCACTTGCCATCTGGGAGAGATTTGGTAGGATACCTTCATATTAACAGTTGAACATCACTTGTTGTATTTGCACAGATGTACTTGTTCCAACCCCAGCTGAACATTCATTCTTTCCCTAACACTTCCTTTTGGACTGAAATGAATATTTGCAATATGTGAAGAAGTATTGTGTATTTGTCACCATGAAAAGAGTTTTCACAGTGCTCTTTCCTGATTATCTAGTTTGAGGCATACACCCAAGCTATAAATGAACATCTGCTATGTGGGTAGGCTACCTATACTGAGTAATTCTTTATTTATATGCATGCATTTGCATCTGCAAACATTACAGTTATAATCAGAAAGAAATTATATATAATCAAATTTAAAGACATTTATTTCAGTTTTCATGTTCTTCCTCTTTCCCAGAAAGTGTGCCAACTAAAGTGGTTTTACTGGGATACAGAGAAGCTAGTCATGAGATTCTGCAGCTTACAGATGTACAGCCTCATAAACTGTGACTGGATCACAAGTTTTCTTCCTACTGGTTCGTACCTAACCAAAATGGTTGTTCTTCTTCCTATGACAAGAGAGTCTAGAAGGTTGAATCAAAATAGAAGCTATGCATCTGGATAGCTGTACTAGATAGCTGATAGTAGCTTAAGCTGTAGTGAAATATGGTTAACAGTTGCTAACCAGAGAAGTGGAAGGCACCTAGATCCAATCCACATCCTCTAAAGGCATCTACTCTGATCACAAGAAATTTAACCTAATGATTTTCACACAGGGAAATTCTGGATCATTAGTTTGAACTTTTTTTTAATTCCTTTTTTTTTCTTTTTTAATTTTAACTTAACATTTCCTCTAAGAAAAAGAAAATTAGTGGGAGTGTAGCTCTTAGAACTGCCTCCTGCCAAACACCTATGGGAAAGTAGGTCTTCAGTGTAGAAAAATGAAGGTTGTCTCTGTGAGGGGACTGGGTGTCAGACCTAAGGTCCTATGTTAGAGATGCTTGTCTGTTGCCACCCGAGCAGAAACACTGAAGGGGAATAATAGGAAAAAAGATGAGAGAACAATTTTCTCCCCCATTTTGAGATGTGTTTCAGTATGAGATGTTCTGTGCCAGTCACACGAGGCTATGACATTAGTATTAAGTCACCTGAGTTTTATATATGTATCTGAGAATAATGTCTTTCCATGTATATGCCAAATTCTGTTCACCTACTTGCCTTGGAACAGGTGTTTTTTTCTGACTGTCAACCAAGTATTAACTGGTGTTTTTCATTATCACAAATCATCGGATGAAAGGTAGGATAATGAGTTTTGTGCTGATTCTTTTTTTTGTTTTCTTTTATTCTATTTCTTTCATACCCTCCCTTTTTGTGTAAGTTCTCTGCCTCTTACTGGACTGCTGTTCACTGCTGCACTGGTGTGTGGGAAATAAACAATAAACACCTACTCCTTCAAGTAAGGCAGAGAATTCAAGGTATTCTAGGATGTACTATATTAAATCAAGAGGCTGTGTGGTTACTGTTAATAGAATAATACAGAAATTTTACATGCACACTGCAGCTCTTATTTGCAGGTTGCTTTACACTTTGAGAACATTTTTTCAAAATTCTACTCCTAGGAGATCAAACAACACGAAAATGATGGATTGTTGGGGATATCTTGAAATGAACAGTGTCTGTTCCATTTATAAATGTTACAGTCTACAGGGTTAGAAATGAAAGCTGAAAAATCTGTAGTTAAAGCTGTTTGAAGTAAAGGAACAGTTATGGAATGGATTTATATATAAGCTGCTTCATATATCACTGTTTGGTATGCTGTAAAATTTGAGTGTAGGTGTGAGCAACCACTTCGGCTAGCCATGGAGATTAGTATTTCAGTCACTGAGGTCATACTGCCTGGTCTGAGAACTGGTTGAGGAAAAATTAATGGAATCTTTATCTTTTAACTACTTTGGTTAAAATCTATTAATAATTAACATGCCAATACTTGTGAAGTCCACTTTTTAAAGAAAATCAGGCTGAGTGTTACAGAAGTTTACTCCTTAAAGCTGCTGACTTCATGTCTTGTACCAATCAGATGCTTCTGAGCTATCTCAAATGGCATTTTCCATCCCTACCTCTTCTGGGTGTCATGGAAACAGCTGTGCACCCTCTTATAAAGATACTGTAATACTGTTCAGCCCCACACAAATCACATTAACAGTGCAGTTAGAATCAACTTAGACATAATATTTGTTGTAGCTTAGGGAAAAAGCCCCTCACCTTTCTTCTAGACAGCTCCAAATCTGAGCACTTCCTGGGGCACCAGGTTCCATTTCCTGGAGGAAAGCCATCCTGAGGGACACCAGCAATTCTGCACTGTGGTGATAGAAACAGCAGGTATGAAATCCCTGCATTTACTGTTAGCTGTAGAGGAGTTTCCCTCTGAGATCTGTGACTTCTGAATGGCACTTAGCTCTTACCAGCAAACACCTTTTTTCAAGGGTGTAAGAGTTTGTGATGAAATTAGACAGAGATACAAAATGATGAACCTCAGACATCTCATTTCTTCTAACAGCACATGGAAAAGTCATTGCAAGGCTCCAAACTTGCCTTAGAATGTAGAGGCTATAACAGCACTTTCCCCTTACCCCCAGTTACCATCTTGATTGTCATCAACAACAGGAGCAAAATTAACAGTTGCATGGGGGACAAGTTTTTTTACTTTATTTTATCTCTTTCTTGTTGTGAGCTCCTTTTCCTTACAGAGAGTCACTTTTACTTTGTGTTAGATTTGGAGCCATGAGTTCTATGGTTCATTTCAAGAAAAAAATGAGAATGAGGAACGTCCATGTCCCCTCTCATAGTGAAAACCCTACAGCTGTGTTCTTAGCTGTCATTCCAGCAGAAGTCCTGAAAATTTTACTCTCCCACCCTGTCCTCCCTTTTCTATTGAATGAAATGGCAGCAACTGCTCCGCCATTAGGATCAATATCCAGACCATTATGTTGGCAAAAGGAGCAGCAAATCACATTTACGTGGATTGTCAGATTCATTATTATAAGCAGATGGCAGTCCTTGCACTACAATGCAGCTGAGAAAAGACTGACATCATTTCAAATTAAAATCTATAATGCTAATACACATCTCTGACTGTTTGTACAGGCCTAAGTACATTAATCTTTTGAATGATTTGCCAATGTGTGCACTGCTTTAGGTGTTTTCACTTGAGTGGAGCTAAAAGGAGAGCTTTTAACTAAGAATGGTTAACATTTATTCATGCAGATTGATAAAAGTTAACATGCAATTTTCTTTACTAGTAGCACCCTAATAGGAATTAATGGGACATTTTGAAGAGAAAATGCCCAGTTCCAGTTCAGCAGGCCAGTTTAAGAAATGTTTTAACCACTGAAGAGAAAAATATGTTACTACCATCTCCTTTATGTAAACTGATCTTAAAATAATTACTCATAAAAGAAAATGGAGCACTTTTTAAAATGTGCCACAGAATTTTCTAAAATATGCAAAGAAATGTCATTTGTCAAGTGTGGACAAAGCAAATTAGAATTTTTATGATCACATCATCATCAAAAGTTTAAAAAGTGAACATAACATAAATCCACATTTGTAATACAGTGAAAATAGAAGACAGTTCCTAATTAAACATTATTTTAAGTACTTTGGGTCTGGTTTTATCTGCAGCATCTAGACTATGTAACCTGTCAGCATATTTTCAACAGTGTGCTCTAGAATATCAGAATTTCAGGCACAGTTTTTAGGGATGCAGAGGCTGATTCCTCAATTTTTATGCCTTTGTCCAGAAAAGATCTAAGAGGAAGAATCTTTTGGTAAGTATAGACAGACTGCTGTCAGGCTGCCCAACCATGAGAACGCACTATCCTTGCTTCTAGAGGAATGTTTGCATATTGAGGGGCTGTCCTACATTACTTTTGCCTGTACATTGGATCCTGAATAACCTCACTTTGGATGCTGTATCATCACAGCATTGATTCTGAGCTAACTACCTTGCTGTTTTTGAAGGGCTTTACAGGTGAGTGGCATTACACTAATGCAGCTGCTTGGTTTCACGGGGCAATTTTCCCTAAAGAAGATTGTTTTGGAACATCCAGATTAACCACACATGAACCTCGTGAATTCACACATCAAAACCGTTCTAAATACATGTGCACTGCAGAAATGCTTGGCTGTGCCAAAGAAGCATACCTTACCTCTAAAAGAAACCACAACAAACCACAAACAAAGTTAATTTTGTCAGATCCAGGCATTGTTATCCAGAGATTTAATTTCAAAGGAAATGGGGTCTTCAGGTCTACAATATGCCTTGCCTTCTCCCAGTACATGCCACTGCCATGTGCTAACACATGTTTTAGCAGATCTCTTGAGATGTGAATTAGTGACTTCATTAAATATATCATTGATATGGTTGACTTTTTCTGAATTCTTTTGCTTTAGCACATTTCAAGCCAGATATCCTTGCATTTCATTCAAATTTTCTCACTATACTGGCAAAATTTGATTTATTAATACTTTCCTATTTATTTCCTCGACCCAGTACTAATAACTAGTTTGACTTTTGCAAAACAGGAGGTATGTGCAGCAATAAAAAGCAACACATTTCACTGATATAAATGATAGCTTAATAAGTTGTTAACTAAGAGATTTTTTTTCTGAATAGGGATATTTGTATTTCATTAATGAATTTATGGAAAAAAGTAGTTTTCTATTTGGGAAGTTGCTTAAAAATATGCAGGGTGGGGAGCTGCACAGTGAGATTCAGAAAGTGATGATGAAAGAATTTCATTTTTCAGATTTTAAAAAAGGAATTTCTTCAAAGCAATTAAACTTGAAAGAAAGATATGTAACCAGTTACAGCTATATGAATCTGATCCTCCTAAAATCCTTACTCCTCCATGAAAAATGTTGTGTACTTGAAACTTCCCATTTTTATGGATATTGCTGATTAGCATAAGAATTTTAGATCAGCTTTAACACTGTGACAATCAGAGAAGAAATTGGTAAGAATTCTGAAAAACTGAAAACTCACCAGCTTTTTGATATGCTGAGCATGGCTCATAGTCCTGTTTGAATCCTTTAAATCCATTCTTTTGGAAAGTGCTCTACCAATAAATGATTGCAGTCCTAAATCCCTATCTCATCTTTCAGCTTTATTTTTTTAAGGTTTGCAGATGAAAACAGGTACAACCAACCAGTAAATTATGTTGAAATCTATGTTCTTGATTATTTAAAGTGCATGGATTGCATCTGATATTTATTTAATAATTTCTTTTCACAGCATAATATTTAAACTGGTTAATTAATGGATAATGGCAAAAGATAGGAAACGTGTAATTTATAAATTGAAAATAGCTCTTAAAAGTTTTGCAGAACATCTGGAAATTTTCCACAACAGTCTTGAAATAATATTCTCCAAGCCATTATCACATCCCATTATCACATCTCACATACGTCACACCACAACTACTCAATGAATTGATTTCTCATATGTTCATTGCATGGATTCATTGAGTAGAGTACACAGAAACATTCCCCACTCTTTGTTCATTAGTTAAGTTAATTTTAATAATTTCCAAAAGAATACTGCTGAATTAACAAATCTGAATAGAATCTGTGAAATGTAATTTTGGAATTTATGTTAGAATATGGCCTATTTCTCCTGAGCAGCACTCAGTGACAGTTTGAAAATTCTAGTAGTTTAGTAATAAACTGTAAATTAGTATTTTTTTGATATATGAAATAATAACTGGTTTCAATCTGTGGCTGAAGAAGTAAGATACAGCACTTATGGGTTGTGCATGCTGTATGTTCACTCTGAGCCATACGGTGTATACATTCCCCATCCCCCTTTCTTTTGCCTGCATTTCAGTTTGTTTTACTGACTGAACACTTAAAGAGATATCTACTTAAGGGTGCCAAAAGGTGTAGAAAATGGGAGGCAGACCACTGGGAGTCAAAATAGGGAGGTCATTCCGCCTGACCTCCTGTTTTTTCCCACTAGAAAGCTGCTTCTCAGCTGACTTAAGATTGAGAGACAAGGCAGAAAACCAGCAAAACCAGTATTAACTCAACCTGTTTGATAGCATGCTTTCTGCTTGCAAAACGTTTTGCTTCATGCTTAAAGCTGGTGTCCTGTTGTAGTCATTCCATTTAGAAATGTTGGAGTACTTGAATTTTGACGGTTATTCACCCTGTGTGCATGTTGTGTAAGTGAATTGTAATCCAATAATTGTTTTTTTGTTACATATATTACTTATTAAAAGATTAATTTAAACAGCTAAGCTAAATTTCTTAGTAGCTGGTCATTTTGTTGACATTGTGCAGGATATTTTGTCTTTAGGTGATATACAATACTATTGTAATTTCTTATTATGGTATTAAGATATTGGGAAGGAAATCCTGTTAACCTCACAGCTACATTGATGAAGTACAAATTGATCTCTTGTGTGTATTGAGTCTCTGAGCTAGTCATGGAGGGTTCCAAAAGTTTGGCAAGTGAACATTTAATCAAGTACAAGTGGTTGTCATCATGAATAGAGACAATAAGTCTACTTCTCCTTACAGGTATTGTGTACCTCCTCTTAGTTGCTTGATACCAGATAGATCATGCCCACTCTGACAACAGTTTGTTTTCCTAATGACTAGAAATGAGGAATATCTTCTGCACTGGAGTCCACTGTAACTAAGAGATACTTGTGTTCTGTGGACAGCAAAGGCTTCATCCCACAAAACTGGAAGTTAACCCTGGAAAACTACTATCTAAAGAGATGTTTCAAAAGCATTTGTAGTTTTTAGGTGTTTACATCAAACAATTCTCCTTAACCTAATGGAGGTCACTCTGCAAAACTCTTCCAGTGTTTACTATGAATTTGTAGCAAAACTAGTTATATAATTTACCTGTGAAAGGAAGAAAGAGGATCAAAAAATCATATGAAGAAGTCCATATACAGCAAACCAAAGATAAACAAAATTAGTTTCGTTAAAAAAAATAAAAAAAATTAGCCTCAGACAAACATGAACATTCAATTTCAACTTTTTTTTTTTTTTTTTTTTTTTTAGTAGAACTATTCTTGCTGCCTAGAGTTTACATTAAAAGTGGTTTACTTCCTTATGTTTTTCCTCTACTTAGACACAACTAAAATGCACAGATTTTGAACCAAAAAGCTTTCTGGTAATGAAATTTATGCATCTGAGAAATAAAAGTTTGGAAGTTTCATAGATGAACAGCTATGACACAAAGATAGATAGAGAAAAAAACTGCGATTCAGTGTAAGGTCTGACCAAACCTGGGCAAGTAAATGTTTTTTGAATTCTTTCTTCCGTGGTTTCCCTGGTGCAAATTCCTCAAGTTACATCGGACTGTATTTTTGAGTTATGTCATGTCTGACAAAGAGTTCAAGTCCACGATTCTAGGATTAGCAAAACAACAAAATTCTAGATTGCAAAGTAGAAAGACTCTTTCAATTGCAATGGAGAATTAAAAAGAGAAATAAAAGAGATATTTACAGGGCACTTATAACCTGGTTAGATTTCCAGCCATGGATTTTAGTCTAAAGACTTTGTTAGTTTGGTTTTGGCTTTAGTTTTTGTTTTGCTTTGTTGTAGGTTTGGTTGTTTTTTGGTTTTGGTTTGGTTTTGGGTTTTTTTTATAGAAGCAGATAAATTCTTAGTAAGTAGTTAATTTGTAGTTTTCATAAATAGGACTTCTATTGCAAACTTGCTGGCATATAGTTGTGGTAAAGAATAGCAAGTAGAAAATATCTGAAGTCCAACTCTACCTTCATGAAGCAAACAAAACAAAAGTTTAAACATAGCAAAGTCTACTTACATTCATTATCTGTCAATGACATACCACTGCCAATTCTTAGTTTTCCAGATCAGCCATACTGCTTGCTGTATAGCTTGCTCAATATTTCTCTTCCCGTTTTCTAAATTTGAGGTCTTTCTGTGATTTATTCTCAGATACATAATTTTAAAGAATGAATAAGCTTATATTATTTTAAATATTCTCTGAAAATCTTTGGAAAAATAAAATAAAAAACCTCTTAATGGAAAAACAATAACAAATCATAGGGATCCAATAACTCACTTCCTGTTATATGTCATTGCGCCAACTTAAGAATAAACATGTCTTAAGGTTTTTTTTTGGGAGGCACCACATAGTCACTGATACTCTCAAAATGGTTCTGATTCTATATCCATATAGAATAAGCAGTTGGAGAGGTGATTTTAAAAATCTGATATTAGATTTTATTCAAATGTCATATCAACAAAAGCAGAGAAAAAAAAATAATTATGTACAAGTAGAACTGCACTGAAATTGAATGTTTTATCCTGTTCTCTGGAGGACCCATATCCTGTTCTCTGGAGGACCCAAAAACATTCTAGTGCCGTATTACACAAGACCTTGTACATAAATATTTGAAAAGGGTTAATAATAACATTTTGTGTAGCACTTTCAGAAACAAACTTTGCCAATTACAAAAGATTAAAAGTATAATTTTATCTATCTGCATTGTTTAATATGGATCAATTAATAAGATTTTTTAAATGAATTTAAAAGCAAACTTTTGTCATTGGGATGCTTACATTTAGGCATGTGAGGCAAATGCACAGAGCATCCTGCAATACAGGGCAAGTGCTTTTCTTAAATGGCAATTAGTTTCTCACTGTTACTGATTCACTAGATTGCTTCTGTCAAATGGGGGAAGAAATGGAGGTGGCTTATCGGCAGAAGCACTGCAAATGAGCATGATAAATGTGCTTTAAAGGTAACCATCTGTACTAACTTTCAAAGGTGCTGAGCTAGTGATCTTTTTCCACTTCCTCCTTTTTCATTTCAGATGATACACATTTGCACAAGTACAGAATCTCAAGTGAATGGCAAACTGGGATGTGGACAAAGGTTTTCCTTACTAGGAAGAGATGAGCATGGAGTAAAGTGAAAAGTTCATTGTATGATTGATGAGCCAGTGAGTATGAAGGTCACTCTGTCAATGGTAGACAAGAGAGGATTATGGGTGACAACAGCTTTAAAGAAATGCTAGATAAATTGTTTACAAAATACAATAATAGAGAGTTGTAAGAAACTTCCCCAATTCTGCTATTGACAAAGGATCACCAGGACAAATAAGCTGAAAAGTATTTGGATATCTTGGAGAACATTTAAAAAGTAGGGAGACATTGTTACCTTGAAGACTAAGATCTGTTCCTTTCCAAGTTAAATTATCACTAAGAGACCAAGAAGTTACAGCTCAAACAAACACACTAGGAAACCAGCTCATAATTCCAGGGAGGAAAAAAAAAAACTCACAAAAACCAAAAAACAAACTAACAAAAAAATTTATATTAATTTTAACTTAGCCTCTGCCAAAAAAAAAAAAAACCAAAACAAAAAAACCCAGAATTTTACAATATGCCTCAAACTACTGTGTGCTGGATGAAAATAAAGGAGTCTTATTTTAAAGTGAAAATTGTGCAAAAGTATTACTCTGTTTAACAGATTATCTTTTAAAGTAAATCAGTTAATATTCTAATAAAAAATGACCATAGGCATAACTGAAAAAGTGACCCCCAAATGCCCTACTATTTGCATATTTTATTTTATGCCAATTTAAAAATAATATAAAATAACCTGGGGCTATTATAAAATGTTAATCCCATTAACATTATAAAACCTAATATCTAATTACTACTTTCTGCCATTTCTGACTTGTTTTTCTTCCAAATGAAAACAATTATGGGATGACTGAATTTTAAATTGATCAAAATTGGAATATGGAAAATGTTGCATTTAACATGGTAAAGTTTCATTATGATTCAATCTTGTTCTACAAATGCATCTTTTCAAGTCCCTTATTTTGGAAAGCAACATATCTTTAAAACTTGAGGAAATAATGTATTAAGTTTCTGCATAAATATTTTCCTATACAAAAGAACACAGCTTCAAATAAAAAAAAAATCATCCTGAAGATATTTACCAACATTTCTCCAGCTAAATTGAAGCATATACTCATATATTTTCAGACACCCACCAATGTGAGATTATGCCAGAAGCAATAGTTTCCAGCCGTCTCAAAGCAGTGTACTGGATCACGTTTTTACACTGATTTAAAACTGCGATAACAGGCCCTTTCAGATATGCCATTTCTTAAATGAGGCAGCCTTCATTTAACCAAGTGCTCAGTATTGCCAAATCTATAAAGCTAAATTGGTTTTTTATAAGGTAGAACCTTACCTGTTGGATAAAGTATGTGCAGTGAGGCTTATAAATGCTCATAAAGGGAAAGTATGGAAGGTAAAAGTATCCATTACCTTTTGGAAAAAGGACGATTATTTCAAAGAAAATGCCAGCAGTGGGAGACATATAATAGTAATTTAGGAGGAAAAATAAAACTGACTTTTTCCCAGTACCACTGTTAATAATACAACTACTTCTTTTATATTAATTAAAAAGTGTTTCTTGCTTGCTATATATTTTTAGTTAGCAGCCAACTATTTGCACTTTATAGCAAAGACTGGATTTCAACCAAATTGGGAGCAAGTGTGCTTTGGAAAGCTACTGAGGGAAACTTTATAACATAGTGTCTCTTAACGAAGGACAAATTCATTTAATAGATCTCCCTGTAAACCTACATCTGTTGGTAAATTGGCTAGTGGGATTGCTGCCGGTGAAATTCACTTTTGTGTACTAAATGACACAGTTAGACTTTTGAGTTGAGTTAGGCTTTTTACCTACAAGTAAGATACAAATAAGTGGCTCAAGTGCTTTTTCTAAGATACAGTACTACCTACTGCACCTATACAACCATGTAAGACAACCACAGGAACAGAAAAAGCCAACTCTGCATTCAGAGCTCACCTTTGTATCAGTTTGGTACTACTTCATAACAGATAATCTTTTTTTCCTTTGGACCGGGATGGGGGGACACTTGTGTGTGCGTTCTACCTTTTACTTTTTCTCCAAATGAACTTAGAAACTCAGTGGCATTTGTTCTAGAGCAGTGCTCCTGAGGGGATTATTATGGAAGCCTCCTCAGATACTGAGTTTTGACAAATACACCTGACTATAAGTTCAGGACAGTTATATTCTCTCTCCCCTGTCCTGCTGACAAGGCGAGTGACAGAGTGGGTTTGGTGGGCACGTGGCATCCAGCCAAGGTCAAATCCTTCACAATAGGTTTTAGGGTAATTCAACAACACACTAACTGTGGTAATTCCAAGAATGAGAATAATTTGATTTACTCTGTAGACCTTCTGAAATTGATGAAGTGTCTCTGTTTATTCTGTAAGCTTCAATAGGCAGTATAACTCACACCAATTTCACATGCTTGAGCACCAGAATATCTTTTGTCTTCTTGCCTTTGTTTCAAAAGCTAGTAAATTGGCATCATGTCATATTCTTAAGGTGGTCAGTAAGAATAAATTATTTCCTTACTCTACCATCACTCTTAAGGGATGCTGTCTTCCTTTCTTCCTTCCTTTCTTCCTTCCTTTCTTCCTTCCTTTCTTCCTTCCTTCCTTCCTTCCTTTCTCCCTTGTGCAAAGATTAAATTTTGATTTCAGAGATCTCTATTTCGCACAAGGACACTGAAATCATGAAATTCGCTATTGTCTAAAGATTTTCTCTGAATATTTTTTTGGGGGGGAGGGATAGCTTTAATTACAGTTTGCCAAAACATCAGAAACAAAAAGTAGATATGTGATCCTTATTTCAAGAGAATGTTTCCACTGAAGGATAAGTTTGACAGTCATATCACTTTAGGTTTTGCATCACAAATTTGAGTAGATTACACAAGTTTGGAAGAAAAGACTTCATTACAGTATAGATAAAATTGAAGGATAAACTGAAAACAAAAGAAAGTGACATTTCAAACAGGATATTAATAGCCAAATATTTTGGTTTGGACACTGGAAGCTTTCATGTATTTGTACCCAATAAAAATCCTCCTTGGTACATTCAGCAGCACTAATGATAATTGACTACTCTATTGAAAGACCTTCAATATAGATTGATATAGTACAAATATCAGGGTGATTATAACTCTCTTAACTGTTATGGAAATCCTCAGTCAGTTAATGGAAGGAAGTTAGAGGGAATAAACCAGTATTGCATATCTTCATGGCATGTGATGCATAAAGGTCCTGTTAATACAGAGCTTTCATTTTACCCCATCCCTGGTTCAGAGGAGCATTATGTTCTTTCTCTTTGCAAAACAAATGAATTTTTTTATATTCTTATTTATTAATAAGTATTCCTGTGTTATTTACCTTTGCAGTACCTGAGGGGCTCACATATTAAAGTTACACATTACCTCAAGCAGCAGGGATGCCCTGCCTGTGTTGTTTTGCTGGGGGGACTGTGTAACCCCTCTATCCTTGCAGTCACTGTTGCTCTGCTCGGTGATGCTGAGGAAATATTGGCACCAGACTGGAGGCCCAGGAAACAGTGGTGAGTTGCAAGCCAGCTTCAGCGGGCAGTTCCTCCTGTTACCTCAACCAGAACTTTACAATTTCCTATTGAGGAGTCTTTTCAGGGTGTATTGACAGGAGTGGCAGACAGGGTAATGAAAGACAAATTCCATAACGCAAAAGGCAGAGGCACTGACAATGAGATCAGAGAGCTGACCCTTGACCCAAGTCAGCATTTTCTTTTCTCTCCTTCTCCTTCCCTCTCTCTTTCTTAGTTTACTGTTTCAGGTTTGCTTATTATACGGAGCAGTTTCAGTTGTGACCCTGAGCCCATTATTGCTTTGGCTTTTCCCCTCCCCTCAAACAATTGTTTGGAAAATGGCCCCAACAATGTGGAAAAGATGCTGATAAGTATAGAAAAGAGAGGTTAATGAGAAAAGCTCAGAGCTGCTTGCAGTATATATCAAAGAGAATAAAAGGAAGAGTAGCGTTTTCAGTGCTGGCGATAACAAGAAAGATTAGTGCAAGTCTTCTCTGCGTATTTATGTAAGTGTGTGTGTGTGATGTGTGTGTGTGATGAAGCCCTTCTGTCAGCCACTTTCACCAGAAGGAGAGGACAAGGACTGTCATTTCATTTCCCACAATGATTTAAGGCTTCAAGCCATAACACCAAGATATGAAAGGTGCGTCTTTTGTCATTTTTCAAACACTTCTTCCCTTTTTTTAACCCTTTTCCTAGACACAAATTCATTAGCTAAAATAATTCATGGTATATATTGTTACTGATTTAGCTCATGAAACCAGTAAAATATATTAGTTTAACATAGGGGTGCAAAGACTGGCATTCTACTGAACATCAGACATCTTATTTCTAAGGTACATAAGTTTAGTCCTATATTCTTTGCAAATATGCTGCCTCATCACCTGTTGTGTTATGACATTCATGTACTTCAAAAATCTAGATGTTTCCCCACTCTAAATTTTAAATGATAAATAGTTGAAATAACTCAGCTATGGAAAACATAAAGATGCTTGTCAAGACTTTCATTTGGTATCTCCAGAAGGTTTTCTTCCTTTCAGGATCCTCCTCACATGCTATGTGAGATGTTTCTGTTGTACCGTATCAGTCTTACTGATGCTCGCTATTTCCATCTTCACGCAACAAACTTCAGTTTCTTCAAATAGTGTGGAGGTGCTTTACATGTGAAGGATGCAGCTGATAGCTTCCCTAATGGAAATCTGAATAACTGGGAAACTGAAGACCAACCATATCAGTAAAGATATTAAAAAAAGCAAAGAAATTTTTTGTGTTTGTGGACAAGGCTTGCTTCTTAGGCTTGTCATGAAAAAGAAAAAAAGGAAAGAAAAATATGCAGTGTTAGATGTACCAGTATTTATTCTCCAGGAATGTCAAATTTTAATATCCACAAACTACAAGGTATTTCAAGTCAAACAGGAAGGGATAGAGAACAAAAATATCTCATGGAGCAATGCCAAGAATTTTCAAGTTGGTGGCCATTCTTTTTTCTTTCACACAATCAGCACATTGCAAGAGTTTGGATGCTATGCGAAGTTTGTTCTGATGAGAATATCACTTTTGTTTGACAAATAGAAGTGGAAAAACATTGCCTACTGTCTTTATTAAAGACATCACCTGCCAATATTGGTCTGAGCCTTAAAGAATTCAATCATAAGACATGCTGTATTAGCTGCAGTGCTGTTCGTACCAATAATTTAGCTGTAGAGAGCAGGTTCAGAATCCCAACATTTTAGGTGTTACCAAACTATAAATGAAAATATAGATTCTCTCCTGGACAGCTTATAATGAAAAGAAGAAATTTTCAAAAAGTTATAAAGTCTACTGAAATGTTTTGTAAGCATAAAGGTAGCAGTGTTTTAACTAAACCCTTCCAAACCTGCTGATAGTTAGTAAGAAAATTACTGGGAAGATTCTGTTCTTTATAAAAATTTATTATACCGAGTTATAAGAGAGTAAAAAGAAGAAGCTTGAAAAGCCATCTGACTCTGACCTATCTTTTTCTCTTCCTCTAGCTTGTTAATAGAAATAAGTTGGATATGGAAAATATTCCTTCTTAAAGGAACATATCCCTTTGGAAGTAATTTTGTTCTCTGGACAACAGACTATGTGTTTCTCTTACAGGACATTTATCAGGTTCAAGCATGTTTTGCCTCTTTTGCAAAGTACCACAAGTCAAATCAAATATCACAAAGTATCTAGGGATTACCTATGCCTCATGCTGAACCTTATTATAGATACTATTTCTCACACGAGGCTCTCCCATGCAAAAGTAGCCTTATTAGCATTCTCCACTAATGCTTTAAAGCAGGCCATTGGATAAGGGAATAAAGATGGAATCTTTAAACTATTAATAATAAAAAAGTCTCCTATATTATATCAGTTCAAAAAAAAAAAAAAAAAGGCAATTTGCTGTGGTGGAATAGGCATTAATTGAAAGGTTGACCTTCATTCCGTGCAACTTAGACATGATCAGCAGAGTGGAGGCACTGGCGGACTACAGATCTCCAGAGGGCTTCCAGCTTCTTGTTGTGATGCTTTGGATGAGGCTTTGCATTCTGCCACACTTCAGGGACTTGTTAAACTGCTGAAATTTGTGAAGTGAGGAAAAGAGCGCTATTCGTACACAGGCTTCTGGCATGTTTCAAAGGATAGGGCCAGCAGGGTCATACCTTTCAGCATCGACCTGTGAGCTTGCCTGCACACATTCCCAAAGCATCAGTCAGAATGGGGAGCCATATGTGGGTAGCAGGATACTTCTACATAAGGCACCTAAATTTGGATTGTCTATTGATTTGGTTTCATCAAGTTGAGCAGATAAGTGTACTTTCCAGCTTTTATGCAGGTGCTGGCAATCAACAATGGACTGTCAAACAAGGCAAAATCATAACTTCCTAAATATGCTTTTCCTGGGGGAGTAGATGTTCCAAATCTTGCTTCTGAAAGTGGAATATTTTTTCCAAAAAAGAAAGAAAATATGAGTATGACTTTATAATTTTTTAAGTAAGCTGAGACTAGAAATACAATATGTTTTTTTGAAATCCTTTGGAAATGAGGAAGCATGTGCTCCAAACTTGCAGCATATTTCTGTGTCATCTCTAAAATCAGTAAGTTTTTCAATCCATGTGTTATGGTTAACTAGTGGTTAACCTCATAATTTTTCCTCAATGAAGTCTCATGACATCAGGGTCATATCTAAAGAGTCATTTTCAGATTCTACACCTCTCAAGAAAAGGGATTCTCCAGCTAATGTCAACCAAGGAAATGGCAAAGCTCCAGCTGAGTGATGGAACTACACCTGCTGATGTCCATATTACAAAAAGACTAAATATAGGGCTCTTCAATATTACTTTTCTGCTTGAAGCAGAATATGGTTTGCCAAGTTAGAGCAAGGAAGGATGAGCGTGTGATGTTCAGTGTGGCTGACGGTGTTCAAATAAGCCAACAAAAGAAAACCAGTTGCTTTGCACAAACTGTGAAAAGGTTTAAGTTATATGTCTCATTTTCCTCTGGCCATACATCTTCAGAGGAAACAAATAAATACCCCCAAAAAGAACAAACGAAACAACAAAAAAACAAACAAAATTTCTCAAAACCAACAACAACAACAAAAAAAAAGAGGCTAAAAAACCCCCAAAACAACAAACTAAAACGCTGCAAAGTGATTACAAAACCATCCAGATGACACATTTTCATTTAAATATGTATGGAAATGGAAAAAACCCAACTATATTGTTCATTGTTTGGGGACAGATTTACTACCACTGAGCAGAAATCTCAAAATCAAAATAAAAGCACTTACAAAATATCGGAAAATCCCCATAGCATATCAAGTAGAAACAGGATTCTTGAAAACATTCTTCGCACAGCTGTCAAGATAACAGAATTAGGTGATCTGTTCATTTCTTTGGTGTTCTGTCATAGCTAGTTCATGGTATGACATCATAACAGAAGTAGGAAGGAAATAAGGTAATTTTCAAAGTCAAAGGAAAATGGTATGATTTATGAATTAAAACTGTGGGGAAATGGGACAGTTCAGCTTCTGTGCTATTTCTGGAAGTACAACAGTGAGCAGTAGATACTTTTTTGGAACACATTGTATAATTTACATTACTTTGTGGACTTTGTTTCCGTTGTTTTGACTTTCTAGAAACTGAGTGCTTTTTAAAGCCAAATAAAACTACTGCTTACTTCTCTCATTCACTAGAAAAGTGGAAGTGAGTGAAAAGGGTAGATAAAGTACTGCATGGTTAAAATAACTCAGTTCAGTACAATATAGAGGCTCTTTAGAAATACAGTTTACAGAACAATTTATTCATTTTTTACTGTTCTTTTGTAGTACAGAATTAGGATGGAGCACAGATGAGGTTAGACAGTTCGCATAATGAAACAATATAGCAGAACTGAAAAATATAAGTGAAACTGGTGACCAGCCTCACAAGGGAGAAGGCAAATGGTGTCCTGGGTTGCTCCACTGTGGGAATGGAAACTGAGTACAATGCCTCCTTGGGGGAACCCCTTAGGTAGAGTGGGGGCTGTAACTTGCTTTAGTTCTTTAAAGGTGAAGCATACTCCTGCTTACTCTTTGGGATATTAAGTAGCCAAAAGTAAGCCAGAAATGTACTTCTCCTTACCCTGACTCAGTTCTTTCCCCATGACAAGGTATTTTTCTAATGAGAATGCCCTTAATGAGGTTTTGATCTTGTGCTGGGGAGCCACACAATCATTCCTTCATTCCTTCTAGAAACAGTTCTATAAAAGATAAAACCAGAGTCCTTAATACTTCTGTATAGATTGTGAAAAGGCCTAAAAATTCTATGTATAGCACTAAACACAGAGAAGGATAAAATAGGACCAGCTAAAGCTTGTTCCTTATGCTTTCTCCTGTGTTACACTGCACAGGAAAGATATCATTACTGGAAGTGATTGGATCCATATGACATATCTTTCCCAATCCTTAATATCCGGGGAGTTAAAAAAAAAAAAGGGAAAAGCCACCCAGAAACTGGAAGAGTTTTATTGATTTCCAAAGTACTTGTAATGTGGAGCACAATTTGGACTAGAACTTCTCTTGCACTGTTTGTCTGTTTGCCTGCTTCCTTATTCAGACTCAGTGTCTGAGAATTTTCTTACTTTTGTATCTTCCTCTTTACCTTTCTCACTTTTTCTGTCTAAATCTGTTTCATTTAACTAGTTCCCTTTTCATTATACCTCTTCCTTCCACCACAAATATGCTAGCTAGCCGCCATGAGTCATCATCATATTGATCATCCTGCTTTGTATGTTTTAACATTCTTCATCTGTCTTTATATAGCTTGCAAGGTTTTAAGAAAAGGGACTGCCTTCTATACTGTAGTATAGAAATCTACATGTACAGTTCTAAACAAAATTACAAAGATACATATTCCTTTTGTAACAACATCAGTTAGATTGACAGGCAGTCCCACTTCCAATTGTAAATATAAAAGTGAGCAAACATGATTTCTTTGAGAAATCATGAGTTTTCTAAATGTGTAAGCTAATACAAGATTAATTCATGTTCTCATCATTTATAGTCTATATATTTCTCTCAATTACTTCTTTATTGCTTTCTATGGCTTCTGTTTTGTTTATTCTTCTCCTTGGCCTTCTATATTGAATTCTTTCTCTGGCTTTGTCTCCTTTCTATAATAGCAGCATGTCAAGAACAGTAAGACCGTATTTCTGAAACTGTGTTTTAACTTGTATCCTATCTTGCATCACTGTTCAATGTTAAACAAGTTGTTTTATCTCACGAGTGGTTAAGATTGTTATTATAACAGCATTTTAAATAAAAAATAGTTTAACTTATACTATACACTGGACTTTTTTTTTGTCTGTTTCCAAATGACTATAACTTTCTGAAAGGTACTATCAGCCTTCCAAGCTTCCAGTAAATAAAGATGGAAAAACTTTTGTTTTTTCAATAAAATTTGTTGAACAATCCTAGATGTATTGTTTTTAAAATACCTTCTCCTCTCCACTTTCTAGCTAATATTTTTTTACATGTTCCCATGACAAGCACTCTGTGAATTAGGAAGACTAGTAAAATAATTGATGGAATTTGCCAGTGATACATTTTTTTTTTTTTTTAGTCCTCTTTTTTTTTTTTTTTTGGGGGGGTGGGGGTCTCTTTACCAAGTTCTTTGCTGTCTTCTGCCTTGGATAGCCTATCAGGATGTTTGGAGTTTTTCCTAAAAAAGTCTGCTTGCTTAATGCATGGTCCACAAAACTATTTTGGAGAGCCATCAGGAAGCCTTGTTAACAGCTCTGTGGAATAATGGCACATGGTGCCCTTATGGCAATACATATCAGATATTATTACAGTGGTAAATTCTGATGCCAATTAAATATTTTTTCTTGGCAATAAGCATTTAGGATTAGTAAGGTGTAATAAAACAAGTGCTCTTAGATAAAAAAAAGTAAGATAATTTCTTCCACAAGAAACTGTTTCTTTCACTCCCATATTCATGTCTGCAAACCAGAAATGAAAGTGCATGTATCCCTATGGGGAATTGCAAAGACATTCTTCATAATAATCTATGCAAATATAGCTTAAAAGAGACTGCTAATATGAATAAAGCTTGCACAGATGTGAACATACTCACTGGTAATTTAACAGGACTATTCATGTGCGTAACTGTTCCTTCACATGAATGAGACTTGCACACTGAATCCTAAAGCCTAAGAGGATGTTTAATGAAATAAGTTGATGATTTCTCTCCAGCACATCAGTAAAGTCAAGAGCAGGTACTATCTGGGAAACCAACAAAATCATCCTGTCCATTCCTATTTGGCCTTCTACAGCTCAGGCTACCTGTATTATTAGCTCTGAGCTGGTTCATATGGGGTACCAGTGGGAACAGGGAGATGCAGGAGCCCAGTAGGTTGAGCAGATCATTACACAGTCCTTTCAGAAGCTCTTTTGCTCCTTGTGAGAAATTATAGCCAACAGAAACAGAAATAAAAAGACCAACACTACTACTCCTCCTTACTAACCCTCAGACTTAGCAGGAGCTAACATTCAGATGAGCTCAGGTAGCATTTCTCTTATCTAGCATTATTTAGTTTAGTTTTAAGCTGAAACAGCCCAGCTATAAACCTCATCCTCTCCATTCAGCTGTGTAGTTCTGCCTTCCTGCCTTTTTGGTGAACCTCCACCAAACCACCTTCAGACACACAGCATGCCAATTTTAGGAGGATACTCTCTGTGTGGTCTTCTGGAGAGGTGGTCTCCTTCAGAGTACATACAGTACTCTGCAGTTTAAAGACTGCAGTCTCCTACTCTGGCTGACCCATCTGATGCTATCCTCACTCCTTTGGCCATACAGCTCACATATACTTGCAAATAAAATGTCCAGTGCCTTTCCTCTGATCCAGTGTGGGTGACACACTGTCCCTTTACATGGCTAAATTCTTTTCTTGTATATACTATTGACTTTACTGTCCCTGGTCTACCCCAGAAGTATGTTCCAAATGTGTCTGAGATTATGCCATTTGCACAGACTTGCAGCTGTGCCAGAATTGTGTCAGGCAGGCAGGCTGCAATAAAGTTGTATGGATGGTTGCTCATCCAAGCTTAACCACAAAGCATTTTACTTTCAGTTAATTCTCTGTCAACAAGACCGCTGTCCCCATATGCAGGGGGACACAAGACTAGACTTCCCTGTGGTTCTGTGGTGGCATTTTCCATCTTTCATGAAAACGTCATATAGGACGAGTTGGATAATATTAGAGCTTGATTTATATGTCCCAACTCATATCACCCAGCCAGTGGTGTGCTGTTGGTTGAATTCAAAGGTTGGTTTTAAACTGTATTTTAAAAACTGCAGTTGCATTGGCAGTATTGTGAATTTCCCTGCTGATGTTAGTAAGGCTGCTCATTTTCATAGATACCCCCTGACAAACCAGAGAAGGTAGGCATGTGCCATTTAAGTTATAGCCAGATTCTGAAGACTAATTTCATGTTGCTAAGTCATTACATGGTTGGTTGTTGCTCTTGGTAACTAAAGAAAAAACAAAACAGATTACAGCTTTAAACCTACTTCCAGGCTTTTTTCCTAATGAACCACTGTTATGCTTTTTTGACCTTCAGTTTAAGAAGGAAGACCCTAAATTACTCATTTTGATCAGCATCTCCTTTTGGCCTTCATTCTCCCTCATTCCTCATTCACTGCCTTTTGAAGTTTCAAAAAGCAAGATCTTCACTTAACCTGCGGTTCTTCCCAACCCCACAATATTCTTTATAAATCTTTGAGTCTCTCATACTGTGTTCCCTACTGTATAGAATAAAGTGGAAATTGACTTCTGCAGAGTCCATTACCAAGATTTATTGATCCAAAAGGATAACATTTTCTTAGGCAAAACTGAAGCTAAACATGAAGGGAAGAGACTAAACATATTTGGTCCTGTGAGATTTTATTGCTGAGGTGCCAGGACCTTATTTCCGTCTTGGAATAATCTATTCTCTTTCCTTTTTTTCTGAGCTCACAAAAAATGTCCATATTTGTTTTCCATGTTGTAGTTCAAAGCCTCTCTTTTTAAGTTTTAGTAAGGACACATCTCTGCAGGCTTTCCCTTAGGCCTGAAGTGGGTTTGTTGTTCCTGAAATTTCTGCAGCAGTTCTTTTTAATATCATGCCAGCTTGGAATTGAATTGCTTTTCACCTCTGGCATATGTGACATGAAAAATATACATTTCTGTGTTCTGAAAATAAGAGACAGTTAATATTTTGACATTTAATGAGTCTAGACCTACCAGACTCAAATCTTTACATTAGTATTTTTTCAGCATGTCTTTTAAAAACTATTTTTGATGCTTCCAACTGATGTAACTTAATATGCTTTAAAAACTTGGTTTGCCAAATTTTGTGTTTTTTCAGCATAGGGCATATATTTTTTAGAGAGGTTAAGAGTTGCATGAAATTAGCAAAATGGATTTGTATATACCACACATCCCATTTGCTAAATGTTTGCTAACAGTTGAACCTTAACATGTGATTTGTCCTTTAAATATCTAAACAAAGCCTAAATTTCAATGTATTGTTAAATGTAAGCAATACTGTAATAGCAAAAAAAAAGAGCATAATATAAATTATTTCTGGGACAGTGGTAATCAATCCCTTTTTTTGATAAACAGACTGTCAAACTGACATTTGAAACTTCCTAGAGAAATCATATTGATCATAACTGTAGTTTTCTCTTATTTATAGCCAGCTAGAGCTTGAATGCCTTGAGTTGTCAAAAAAATTCGTTGCCTCTTCCATAATTTATTGATATTTGTAAATGCTGGTTATCTGTCTGCTCCTCTGATTTGAGCTCATCCGCCATTGCTAACAGTTTCCTAATAGTTTCCTAATGTAAATATCTTTTTTTTTTTAAGACACATGGGGATCTCTTTTCTCACATTAAGTTCATTTTTGGTATGTGTAAGAGTTGGCTTTTAGGGTAGAAATCAGCTTGGATAGACTCCAAAGCTCCTTTGACTTTGAAAGATCTTCGTAAAGGTGTCCATCCCCATGGATCTGATAGGACTCAACGCACAGGAGGACTACTGTGGCCATGCTGAGCCAGACTGAAGTAATTACTTTGAGTTGCTCCACTTGCAAATTTATTTCATTTAATTCAGCTGGTTTCACTTATAAATCTAAAATGACATAAAATCTTTGTCACTACAAATCAAATTATTCTAGTCTTCAGAATTAAATGTTGTTTTGACTTCCAAAATGTAGGCAAAGTTCTGTTTTGTGGAAACTGGGTAGATTCTGTAATTCATAAACTAACCCATCTCTTTGTTAAATTAATTGTTTACAGAAGTAGATGAACTCTATTTTGCCTTCCAGCCATGTGTATAGAGATAGACTGATTCCTTTACCAAACACACTTCCTGCAGCCTGCTGCTCCGTACAGGTTCAATACAGGTTGGATTCTCATGCTGTTTAATACCTCTTAGTCTTGCGCAGTGCTGATACTTTTGGAGCTGGAGTTTTGAAGTATGTGATTTGGTGTTACAGCATGGACTTTGATTCCCACTGTGACCATTATGACTCTTAAAGACAAGTGTCATCAAAAAGCCTGTTCTTCAAGTTATTCTCCCATGTAACTTTTGTTTTCTTACTTCAGGTCTGTTACTCTTTCATGTGTGTTGTTTTTTACCTCTTCTCAAGTTTGTATCATATATAAGACCAGGTGATGTCCAAAGAAGCTTTTTCAAGCTGTTCCTTACAGAAAAGAGATAGAAAACTGGTCCTTCAGTCCTCAAGATTACTAAGCAGTTCCTTAGTGACTACAATCAGAATTACAAGTTGCATGACACTTTTTTCTGTTCTTAGAGACCAAAGTAGTTAAGAAATGCTCTATATGGCCCAACCAATGGATCATTTTTGGAAAGATAGATACATTCTTCATACTCATGATAGTTTGCCCCCTGTTACTGTCGCTTTGGTGTACTGCCTTTTGGAGTAGTTTGGACTACTGCCTCTCCTTTCGGGTCAAACTGATCCTTTTAGTATTTTGTCAGATTGAACCTCAGAGTTTTAAACTTTTATTATTTTTCTATGTGAAAGAAACACTTTTTATTTTGATCCCTATTGCTCTCTCTACTCAGACGCATACACACTCTCTCACTGTCCAAGACCTTCTTCAGGGTGAATATTGCCCACTTCAAACTGGTGCAAATGGATTTTAGGCCATTTTGCTTCTGGACTTGGGTGAAGTTTCTCTTTCACACAATCTTGGAAGCATTTATCTGAGACAGAAATCAAAGGCTATGGGCCCGAATCTGAATATTCAGAGTGTCTGGGTAAACATTGAGGTTGTCTATGTAAGCTTTATTTCATGGTCCTTTGTTTTCTCTAGAGATCACATACTTAAACACAATCATAATTTTAACAATTGTTTGAAAAGGCAGTCTGAAATACTAAATCCATGAAACATGGGCTTCCTAACAGCTAGTCTGAGTATTACCTTCCTTAACCGCAAGTGTAACAGCCTTTTGATGAAAAAGCAATTGTCAGAGTATTGCAAAGCTTCAGAAAACAAATACATCAGTGCACACATTCTTTAGCACTCGTGCACATGTTCACTCCTTGACAGATTCACCTGTATTTCTCAACCTTTTCATACACATATATATACACTTCCCTCCCATATGATGACAGGTGCAGTGATGCTTAATCACTTTGTTATTCCAAGGTTCCATTCAATCACAAGCAGAAAGAACTGTAGGAAGAACCTTGTGCTTTAGGACAGTTGTACCCAAGTCTTTGAGATGAACTTTTAGATCCTGTGTTCACATGTTCTTCTTAATTGGAGACAAAGGAGGAAAAGTGAGAAGGGTCTAGTTATTAATCACAAATATAAATGTAAATAGTTGTTTTTTTTCTCTTGTAGGAACTGAAGCTGCTTCTAGCCATTAAAACAAAGGCATTCTACTGCACTCTCCTGTTGCACAAAACTCTTGCCAAGGAAGAAATGATCTGTTGTCAACTATTTTTTTCTAATTTCTAACAAATTTGAGACCTTCCATGATGGGAGGACTACAAAGCACAGCCTTTGAGAAAGTCTCAGAAAAAATAGTTTCTTTTAGCTAGTTACGTATTGAACCTTAAGTTCTAGCGCACAAATACCCTGGGAATTATAGTTACAAAGATTACATTATTGTTCTGAATTTTAAAAAATGTACCTACAAGTAGAGTTCATGAAATGGAGGTGATATCTACGTGAGAAGGCACTTGGGTATTTGGAAGTTCTAGGGTTAAGTTGTGAAAGTGAATCTTCATATGTAATATTTCAATCACATGGAATCCTCATGGAAGAAAAATAATCTAATTCATGAATGCCTGTATTATTTGTGAACTCACAGAAACACTGGGAGGTAGTCAGGAAACTCAAAGAAAATGCAGACTTTAAAAGGAACAGATTTGCACTTTGATGATATAATCAAGCAGCATTCAAGAATAGCTCTAACCATTTTCTCAAACCTTGTAAAGAATACTTCCTCCTACAGGACACAAGCTAGAAAATCATTATGCTAGCTTGTATGCAGCTATACTATTCTCATTGTCGTGGTTTAAACTCAGTCAGCCACGCAGCTCACTCGCTCTCCTCCCACCTCCCTTCTTCCTCCCCCCACTCCCTGAGGGATGGAGAGGAGAATTGAAAGAAGGTAACTCTTATGGGTTGAGATAAGAACATCCAGTAACTAAGGTATAACACAAACCACTGCTGCTACCACCAATAATAATAATGATAAGGGAAATAACAAGGGAAGAGAATACAACTGCTCACCACCCATTGACTGATACCCAGCCTGACCGCGCAGTGACCTAGCCCTTCTGGGTAACTGCCCCCAGTTTATATACTGGGCCTGACATGCTGTGGTATGGAATACCTCTTTGGCTAGTTTGGGTCAGGTGTCTTGTCTCTGCTTCCTCTTGGCTTCCCCTCCTCCCTGGCAAAGCATGAGACTCAGAAAGTCCTTGGTCAGAGTAAACATTATTGAGCAACAACTAAAAACATCGGTGTTATCAGCGCTGTTCCCAGGCTGAAAGTCAGAACCACCGCACGGCACCAGCTACTAAGAAAGAGAAAAATGACTGCTACTGCTGAACCCAGGACACCCATGTTTCAGGAACTAACAATGAGAAATGTATGTTTCTTCCACATTCCCAGCTCCACATAACATTAAGTTGTTATCAGTATCCTCACACACTTCTGCAGTACCACTTGTATGCAATGGTGAGCACCTTATTTTGCAAAGTCTAATGTTATTTTGTAATGTCTAAAACTGACAGTTTTAAAAATATTTCTATCTTTGAATAAGAAAAGGTCATACTTTAAAAGTTTTACAATGTTATGATAGAAATCAATATAGTGAAGGTCAAGCTATCCACAAAAATTTTTTTGAATATTTTATGTATTGGTTTAAGCCTTACAAATAACACACATGGGATCTACCATATTTTAATCCTTTGCCTTTCTAGGAGCCAAATAAATCCTCAATTAAAAAAAAAATCAAATAAAACTTTAAATGCATTATGAGAGCTAAACTTTGATTCCATATGGAAGCTAAAGATACAGCAGTTATTCCCTTAATTTCACTATTTTTTTCTTAAGATTATTGTATAGAAATGAACTATATTAAGATGATGTGAAGACTTTGATTTCAATAATTGACACACTTTAAAGACGGGATTATTTAATTTGATGAATTCATTGTTAGACTGTCTTTCAAAATCCCTTTTTTTCAAGACTTAAAATGTCAAATATTATACCATTTATATCACCCCTTGTTTATATAGTTTTACCTGATACAATTGCAGTTACTTAGAAATCATTTTGTGTTACATTCACATATGTTAAAATGCATACATGGATTTAACTTTTGTTACTAAGAAGTGCTTGCTTATCCTTTAATGAACACAGCTATCATTAAGAATTTTAATGATCAGTTCATATATTGATGATACAAATGGAAGAGGTTGTAAAATTAATGCGTTATGCTGATTATTTATTTTTTATAAACAAATTTATTTGGATAATAGTACATTTTTCCATTGAATAAGTGTCCTGGGTTTACCAGGAGCCGTTTTGCTCCTTCTTAGTAACTGGTGCAAGCTCTGTGTTTTGACTTCCAGCCTGGGCAGACAGCTGATAATACCGATTGTTTTTAATTGTTGCTAAGTAATGTTTATTCTGGCCAAGGACTCTGTGAGTCTCATGCTCTGCTGGGGATGAGGGAGGCCGGGCGGAAGCAGAAACAGGACACCTGACCCAAACTAGCCAAAGAGGTATTCCATACCATAGCACGTCATGCCCGGAGGGGGAACTGGAGTGACCCGGAAGGGGTAGAGGGACTGCAGGGTTGGACGAGGTATCGGTCAGTGCTCGGCTGGGGGGAGTGGGGCGAGTTATCAGTCAGCTGGTGCTGAGGTGTTGTATTCTTTCCTCTTGTTATTTCCTTTAGCATTATTATTATTGGTGGTAACAGCAGTGATCTGTGTTATACCTTAGTTACTAAACTGTTCTTATCTCAACCCGTGGGAGTTGCATTCTTTTTGATTCTCCTCTCCGTCCCTCCAATAGCAGGGGGAGGGGAAGAAGGGGGGGGAGTGAGTGGACGAGGTTTGTGGTTGGGTTTAAACCACGACAATAAGTATAGTTTTTCAGACAACAAGTGAACACATTTAACAATCTTACCTTGTAATTTGGTATTTACTCTATTAAACCTGTGGATTCTGAAATTCTTACCTTCCCTTATAGCTCTTTTTTTCTGTTGATAAGATGAATTTTATAGAATTTAAAGTAAATACTAAAAAAGTGGTCTGTAGATGATTAAACAGGAATAAAGTACAGCAAATCAATGTCTTCACAGATAATCTAATGAAATAATGCAGGAAGCTCAAAAGCTCAGAGAAGCAGCAGCAAAAGAACTGCTTAGTAATCCTTATTTGTGCTTAGTAATCCTTCTTTTTGCTCAGTAATCCTTAATTGTGCTCTCAAAACACAGTCCATTCTATGCAAACTTCCAGAGATGTGTTACTTCCTGGCATTTTGGGTGTTTTTTTCGCACAAGGTTTTTATCTCCATCAGGACTCTGAAGAGTAATGCTGAATGCTGTCTATTCGATATGCAAACAATTTATAATTAGAACTGAGAGAACATAATATGCAGAATGCAAGTTAAAAAATAATAAAGAATTACATACATATACAAATTATACATATGTCCATATGTATGTGAAGAATATGTACAAATGAGGGAAAGCTGAGGGGATAAGAGAAAGTGGAATGGATCTGAAAAATGTATAAAAAGTTCATGTCACTCTTATTAGAAAGGACATAGAGACAGGATTGCTATATAAATTTCTCTGTTAAATGTTTATTTTCTTTTTAAACACTGTTGATTAAGAAGCATAGAACCAAGGTGTTTATACTAAAAAGAATAGGTTTTGACTGTGTAACTGTCATGTGTTTCCAGAAGAGAAGCTCGCATTTCTTTGAATGAATACTAGAATAGAATTCTGAAAACTTCAAAGAAAAAAAAACAACCCCAAAACACAAACTCCTCACAGCCACAACCCCCTATATGTGGAGTAAAAGGAGGGTGAAAATATATTTTCTTATGACAGAACTTGTTTTATATACAAGTTCACAGGCTGAGAAATTAATAGCGGCAGTTGAAACCAAAAGAAACAAATCAGAGCTAATGACAGACTTGTTGAAATTATGTCTGATTACTTTGAGCACCTCTAAAATTAGCATATGGAGGCTTTTCAATTTAGGCCAGATCTACTGAAATAACTTCTTTATTCCTGAGGTTCCTACTTAAAAGTGCAATGAAATTAAGACTACTTGCAAAGTTTTGCTTTATTCTTTTAATTTGCTTGAATAAAGTGTATTATTTCTGCACAAGCTCATGTTTAAATAGCTTTTGTAAAATGTAACCTTCATGAAGACATTCTTGAGAATTATTATAAGGAAAATATTTACGTGAGGAAATTTAGATAAAAGATAGAATGAGGGCTCCTACAACTTCCTATTCAGTTTACAGTTAATATGAAGGCTTGGAAAAATAGTGAATTCCATACACAACACCAGAGATTTTCACTGCAAAATTTAACAACAGTTGTAATATATAGATATATTAGATGTGTAGAGGTTAAAAATAAATTCATTTTCTCATAAATAATTTTTGATAAAAAAATGTTTTATGATGTTTATTTGGGCTCCTTATTTAAAGCATCTCACAGCTTCACTGCAGATGTCAGAAAGACTTCAGTTCTCTGAAGGGAACACTGTTTTCCTGATAGACCCTTGGACTGAAAAGTTGATACTGAAGAATGAAAAAGGAACTACTGTGTTTCTATAACTAAGAAAAATCCAACTGGATACACAAATCCCCCAAAATTTGTGTATGTATATAATGAAATTATACTATTGTTATCTGTGTATTGACTAAATGTAGAGTTGCAACATCAATGTCTTGTCAACCAGTGAATATCTATGTACTGTGTCATATGCACAGCAGTTGGATTCTTACAATATTACTTGTTCAGGCATTAGATAAAGGTCTGAACTGCTTATACAAATGAATGCTGTCAGCACATGCTTCACTGGGATTAGAAGCAGAGAAGGGCCATACTAATGTATTGCATAATGGCCCTCTATGGAAAGAAATGAGACACCAGGTTACCAAGAACATGGAGAAGGCCAGGGTCTCAGTGACTTTTTTGCCTTGGTCTTTACCAGTAAGTGGTCCAGCCACACAACCCAAATCACCTAAGGCAAAGGCAGGTGCTGGCAGAATGAAGAACTAGCCACTCTAGGATAAGAACAGGTTCAAGACCATCTAAGGAACCTGAAGGTGCATAAGTCCATGAGACCTGATGACATCCATCTGCAGGTCCTAAGAGAAGTAGCAGATGAAGTTGCTAAGCCATTATCCACCACATCTGAGTTGCGGCAGTCTGATAAACTGGAAAAGGGAAAACCTAATCCCCATATTTAAAAAGGGAAAAAAATAAGACCCAGGGAGCTACAGGCTGGTCAGTCTCACCTCAGTGCCCAGCAAGATCATGGAGGACATCCTCCTGGAAACAATTCTAAGGCACATGTTAAATAATGAGGTGATTAGTGACAGCCAGCATAGCTTCACTAAGGGCAAATCATGCCAGACATGTCAGGTGGCTTGCTATGAAAGCACTGTGTCATTGGTAGATAAGGGAAAGGTGATGGGACTTGTGCAAAGCATGAAATCCTTGTCTCTAAATTGGAGAGACATAAATTTGATGGATGGACCACCCAATGGATAAAGAATTGGCTGGATGGCCACATGCAGAGTTGTGGTCAGCAGCACAATGTCCAACTGGAGACAGGTAACAAGTGGTGTCCCTCAGGGGTCAGTGTTGAGACCAGTGCTGTTCAACATCTTTGTCAGTAATATGGACAGTGGGATTGAGTGCACCCTCAGTAAGTTTGTTGATAACACCAAGCTGTGTGGTCTACACCTGGTTCAGGCAATCTGAGAACAAATAGAGGCTGGGCAGAGGCTGCATTGAGAGCTGCCATGAGGAGAAGGACTTGGAGTGTTGGTCGATGACAAACCCAGCAGTGTGTGCTTGCAGCACAGAAAGCCAACCATATACTGGGCTGCATCAAAAGGAGTGTGACCAGCAGGTCAAGGGATGTGATTCTTTCCCTCTACTTTTTTCTTGCAAGACCCCACTTGGAGTCCTGCGTTCAGCTCTGGGCCCCTAACATAAGAAGGAGGTGAATCTTTTGGACTGAGTCCAGAGCAGGGCCACAAAGATGACTGGAGGGCTGGAGCACCTCTCCTGTGAAGACAGGTTGAGAGAGTTGGGGCTTTTCAGCCTGGAAAAGAGAAGGCTCAGGGGAGACCTTAGAGCAGCCTTCCAGTCCTTAAAGATGTTCTGCAAGGAATCTGGAGAGGGACTTTTTACAAGGGCATGTAGGGATAGGACAAGGGTTAATTGCTTTAAACTAGAAGAGGTAGATTTAGAATAAGGAAGAAATTCGTAAAGAATGTGAGGGTGGTGAGGCATTGGACTGGGTTGCCCAGAGAAGTTGTGTATGCCCCATCCCTGGAAGTGTTTTACCATTCTATGATCCTGTGATTCTCAACCTTCCTTTCCACCACTTGAGAAATAACATGAAACTAATTGCTTTCTTCATGTACTGCAAATGTGTAACAGGAGTGCAATAAATACCCTGGCTATAAAAACTGGCTAAATAGGTTGCTACTATGGCTTATCACCTGTTTGGAACATTAAAATGAATGTCATATAAAGCTTTGGAGTTTCTTTTTGAAATCCACAAACCAAAAAGACTTCTGAAACTTTGACCCTGTGGCTTGATTTTAGAACTGCCAAGACTAGTTTCTTTAATAAATGATTATGTTAATAATATCAAAACATTTTGACCCTTGTGGCTTTGTAGTGCCCATGGGCTTGACGGATGTGTTTGGAAGCCCAGAAGTGCCTGCAATCACCTTGTTCTTCTGTACCATCTTATCTTTCATTTTGTTTTCCTATTTTATCCTTTTAAATGTTATAAATATGCATATGCATAGATATTTAAAACTGTACCTCAAGGATCTGAAATTCAGACAAATGTCTGGGGACTTGTTCCTCATATGGAGTTAACTGCAGCCGCTCATTTGCTTATAAAAACGACCCTTAAGTTCCATCCTGGTCCAATCTTACAGAATGATCTCACATCCTTCCCCAGATGGCTAGTTAAGCAGAATATGTACATACATGCATATACAGAAAAAAACTAGTGAAGTAATGTAGTCAGGATTACATCATGTCTATGATTAACGGGAGACAGGGTGCTAGGTTTTCTCTGCAAAGTTTGTGGCAAGAAGCTGCAGGCCAAAAGGTCAAGAAAAATATTTGGAATTGAACATGCAGGGGAAAGGTGTAAGAAAAGATGGCAGTCTGAAAAGGTCTTGAAAGAGTTCTCTAGAAAATGTACACTGCTGTTACACTGATCTCTCACAGTTTACAGAAGAAACAAATTGGTAACATTGAAGTCTGAGGGGTTTGTGGGAAGTAGCGGTAGTAGAACGAGCATGACACAGCTCTTTTTTTTTTCACAGTAACTTGATTGTCAGTTATAGCACAAAAAATATTTTTCCATTTGAATAGTAAATCTACCAAAAAACAGTTATGATGTAGAGGTTAGGATACTGCAGATATGGTATAAAACTACCATGAAGTACCACTATGAGAGACTGATGATATCACAAAGTTCTCGAAACAGCTTTCTTTGCAAGTTTTTGCATCATTCCTTCCTCATAAATGCATATTACTCCAAATACCACTAAGAGTGGGAGGGGCTCAAGTGTTTTGGATCAGTTGAAATCAAAATATTGAATGGTGGCATTATTTGTTGTATTTGTAGTCAAGTGTGCTTCCAATAAACTTTCCTAGTGAGACTTCCCATGAGACAAGGGGGTCACAAAATCACAAAATGGAATATATAAACCTTTAGAATTAGTTTTAAGTGATGTTAAGTTTGATGGCTTTGTAACAGTAGCAACGGAAAATTACTGAGGTGCATGATACATAGAAAAAAAAGAGAGTGCAGCTAGAGAACACACTGAGAATTCTTGTACAAGATAAATCATTATAGTTGACGTAGTCTTAAGAAAAACAGTCTAGAAGAACAGGACACAGGGAAAAGGAGTACCTGGGAACAGCAGGTGTCCAGGATGGGCTACAGTTAAACCAACTGGTAAGTAGGAAGACAGGAGGATTATTATGTCTCGGGTGCTAACGAACCAATGAAGCTGGTATGAGCATCTACTGCATGTGCTTCAAAGGCTGCCAGAAGTGATGAAGACTGTTGGAAGAAGTAAACGACCCTCAGAGACCACCACCACAATTCTGTATGCATGAGGGCAACTTTCTGGAAAATGATGTAATGTATGTATGCCCAGAGACTATATAAGGATGGCTTGTGTAGCAACAGGGAGACACACGTTAGGAGGAGCTATCCCCCGTGTCTTCCAGCGCCGCAATAAAGAATACCTGCTTGTCAGCTTGAAAACTTTGTTGGCAAGTTTGTTCCTGGAGTTTTCTCCGAATCACCCGCAACTGAATGGAACACACGTCTGCTGTCAGGGTTGTCATGGGGTTCCCCCAAAAAAGGACTTAGAGGTCAGGACATATCTTTCAGATACATCACAGTAAGCATCCTGTGTAGCTTATGTCTCAAGACTCAGAAAGAGACACCAGTGTAATACATTTGCAATTTAAGTCTTAGAGGATATTTTCTATTCTAAACTATATTTTCACAGTGCTTTAATGGCCATTTCTACACAATGATGAAGTGGTAATGTTGTAGTAATATAAATTTATTATTTTTTATTAGTTATTTAAATACCTTTTCACGGTTTCACTGGAAGAAAAGGTTACGCAAACTTCTGTTTTCTTTGGATATTTTTTTCTCATTTCTAAGAAATTTCCCTCCTTAAATGCCAAATTGATATACATAAGGGAGGACTTATTCAACCCTTACCAATTACTTTACTTACAGTGCTTTGCAATAGTCAAGGAATGTACAATTTGATACTAATTTAATAATTTGCTTAGCAAGTTTTCTCCTGTTTATCGTTTCTCTATTTAATCTTATGCTTCAGATATTATTTTTCAATTTAAACATACCATTTTAATTGCAAATTTAAAGCCAGTACAATGCATTTAGTTTCATACACAATTTCATGTGACCTTTGATAAACAGAAAAATGATATGTGTACATAGTTCAAGAAGTAAAATTTAATAAAAAGAAAAGGAAATTAATATTATTTTTTCTTGGAATATGTCAACAGGGCACAGGTTTCTTGATATTTTAAAAATTATGTAGATATTATTGTAGAACTGTTTAATTTATCAAATACGGCTATCCTTTTCTTCATTTTACTTTTACAATTCATTTATAAATCCCAAATGATGATTTTCATATTAGAAAAGATCCTATCCCAAATTTCTGTTTCTACTTCTAATTACTGGGTTTGATAAACTATCTACAGCTATATTACTCTCATAATATATATATGGTATATTTAGTATGTGCCTCCAAATTGTCATCATCTTGCAGCAACACTCAAACATTTAAAAGGAAATGTCTAACTTCAAAGTGAAGCTTTTTGTGCAAACATGACCAATGTATTTGTGACTGTATTTTTTATTTTATTTTAGTAGAATGGACACAGAATTGTGTTCACAATCACTCCTGCTTCTAGAGCTTAATTTAAATCACCAAAATGGGTCCCAATGGCACAAATAGAAACAAATTAGAGGAAAATATGAAGAAACAAATTTCTTGTTACCTCCCTATACAGGTCAGTGTCATGACATGAGATTAAGTCACAAAAAAGTAGCAAGCAAAGGTCAGGAAGGGCTGTTTCAGGTATTGTGTGCAATGCAGATGTGTTCCATATCCTATGTTCCATCAGTTGTCGGGTTTTTTTTCTGTGGTATACAGCTTTGTTCTTACTGAAATATATTCTTTTCTTATTTACTTATGAAGTTTTTTTTTTGTCCAACATACTCCTAGCTCCACTGAATTTGTAATTATCAGAAGATGATGTCTATTCCATCATCAGCATTGCTAGAAAAAGGATTCAGTATTGGTAGGCACAGGATAGCCCACTGTATAGGTCTGCTACCATTTACTTTGATAGTGAACTATTGATAACAGCAATGACCTGGCTTTTGCAGGCATCAACCTACTTATTCTAGTTACACTGAAGCTATACTGTTACTACATGTTGAAGGACATTTATGAGCACAACATGAAACGCAATGTAAGAACCTCATTGAAGCCCAAATATGAGATGTCCATTGTCTTTACTGACTGAGAGGTCTGTTCTGTTTTTGCAGAAATACATTAAGTTGGCTTGATTGAATTTGCTCCTGACTGCTCCATGTTATCTGATTCCTTTTCCTAGGTGCTTCAAGATGGCAGATATCCCATGAATCCCATTTCCGTTAATGGAATTTAAGAACTTATGGATGCTTAATTTTCTTTATGTATTTATTCAATGCTATTATATTCAGTTTTCCAGTCTTTCAATATTTCATCACTTTAATCCTTCACAAATTTTCAAGATGTCATTAGTGTGATGACTATTGCTTCTTTAAATAACCACACAAGTCATTTGTCAAGCCCAGAGAACTTATATTCCTTGATATTTAAAAAGTTTATTCTTTTTATTTTGTGCTATTCTTTCCTATTTATTTTTAGAACTCTTTAGACACATGAAAAACAAACAAACTAACCGAAAAAACCCCACCAAACCCCTCAGAACTCTAATTTGCTAGTATACTCAGAAATCCAGTTTTTAATGTAGAATGATACCAGAGACAAAGGCAAAAGCAATGATACAGACAACACAGAGAGTGAAGTTGAAGGCTGTTGTGAATAAAAAAGGACAAGTCTGGAATGATGTCTCAGCCCCAAGTTTCCAAAATTCAATTAAACTCAATCTTCTCCTCACTGATGTTTGGGAAGTTCTTCCCACTGTTGGGAAGCTCTAATTTAAGTGATATTGCCGTAAGCATATAATTTTGACATAATCAATGTGACAATATAATAAACTATCACACACATTCAGAACAAATGCATTATTTATGTGCTTTTTACAGACAGATGTTTTGATGGTTTGGAATAGCTTCTGTGTTGGTACACTGTTGTTCCTTTCACCTCTGGGAGGCAAAGAAATAATTGTGTGTCGCACCTGTTGAAACAGGCATGCTCTACTTCCATGGATGCTCAGCAGGAAGCGAAGGAAGACAACTACCAAGGCAAATAATCAAGGACCAGATCATCTCTAGCATCCCCTTTTCTGGTTCAGTAATTATCTGGATAACAAATCCACCTATCTACTTTCTTCTTTTCCTCTTAAATTTTTTCTCCTCCATGCTATGGTTTGCACTCAAGCACCTAGCTATAATGTGTAGGAAGAAAAACTGTTTTATCAGGGAATAGGAAGGGGGGTGGGGAGGAGTTCAATCTACCTGACATATGCTGGGGTTTTACAGACTGCTAGTACTGAAATGTCCTAGGGATTTCTAAAAATTATAGATGACAACTGCTTAACTTAGAGAGTGTTTCATCCTACACAGAGGAATTCTGCCTTATACCTCATTTTGACAGATAAAGAGGACCTGATCACAGAACTGAAAAATAGTGGTTTCTTAGGTGCAAACAATTACAACTTGATTTCACTACTGTACGCAAACAGAATAAAAGACAGCAATGAGATATACACTTGGTTCTCTAAGAGGGTCAGTTCAACAAAGCTGAAAACAACTATGAGACAAATCAGCTGGGAGAAAGAACTCAATTGGAAAAAAATAAATTATTTTTGTAAACTATTTAATAATTTGAAACTAGATGTCTACAATGTTATTGGCAAAAATTTAACCTAGTCAAACCTCAAATTAAACAGGAAACTAGCTTAGAGGATGAGGGAAAGCACTTACAAAACCTGGCAACTCCCGAAACAATGAAAAAGCTATGAAAAGAAAGAAAGAAATGAGAGCAATGAATATTAATTAGATCAACTTTATTAGTAGATAATTAATTACAAATAAAAGTGCACAAATACATTAATAAAATTAGCTTTTTTTTTTTCTCCCCCTTAGAATTTTATGAACTTGATTTGCAAAAATCAACATACTGAGTGCTGATCCTGACATAGATGAGTGAAGGTGCATGAGCTATCTTTGGTTGGTTCGCAGGTGACAGAGCATAGTTTTCATGCTTTTGGCCCCACTGTAGGAGGTACATATTCTCTTAATATCCCACCCTGGTCTTCACAGCCCCCAGTACATCTCTAAGTGTGTATTTGCCAAGAACATTTTAAGCACCATTAACAGTGCCATTCAACCCATAAACCAATTTGCTATTGTTACTGGGTTTGGTGGATTCCCTTCTCTGTATGATTTTCTTTCAGGAACACACTGCCTTTTTTTTTAAAGCTGTTCATAACATCTTGGCAGTGGTTTGTTTGTTTCTTAATTGGTAAACGTAATACAATCTGTATTATGTGTATGTGGTCTTTGCACTCATCAGGCAATGCAGGGCGTTTTCATTAAGAAACTGTTGGCCAGCTCTCATCACTAACTGTGTATCTTTGGAGGAGTACTACTGACATTAGTGCTCGTCCCGCCTTATTTAGGGGTTACATTAAGTAGAATCATAGAATCATAGAATAGTTAGGGTTGGAAAGGACCTCAAGATCGTCTAGTTCCAACCCCCTTGCCATGGGCAGGAACACCTCACACCAAACCATCCCACACAAGGCTTCATCCAACCTGGCCTTGAACACCGAAAGGAAAGTATTATGACTGGTATTAACTGCAAATACAAAAGCTGAGGGTTTGATACTAATGAAGAAGATAACCTACTTAGGTAAAGTACTCTGGTTTGCTGGTAACTTGACCATAACCTTTTGCAATTCTTTGATGTTTAAGCAGTGAATTTGAAATAATTGTATGCAGGCGAGTTTACCTCAGTATTTGGTTTTTATAGTTTGACTGCTGCAAACCTACACCTACTGCTTGCATCCACAAGAGAAGAAGGATATTGATAAACTGGAAAGCTTTCAGAGGGTGTTGAGTCATGTCATGCAAATAACTTGAGAGACTGGAAAATATTCTTCCTCCTGTAAGACTCCAGCAGTCTATGGACTGCTCTGCTCATGTGGACTCATCTACATGAGACATGAAAACACAATAGTAGATTGATCTTCATTCCAGTGCAAAAAGAATATGATCTATTTCTTGGCAGTAAAACAAGAAAGAATCAGACTTGAAATTAGGTAGGAACTGTTACTACTGCAGTAGCTTATCAGTTTTGCAGTAGATTCAAGCGAATGTTGTTTTAAAGGCCTTAAAACATTCATTCAAGGTGGCTGTCAGGCTGTACTATGCAAATGATAAGACTAATTGATCACAATGTCTGCCTTTCATTTCACTTGCTCACAAGCCCATAAAGGGGGAATTGCCTCCTCTGTGAAGTGATCGGTAAACCTCTAACACTTTGGAAGAATTTACCACCTTGAAAGGATGATTTTATCTTTCATGAAAAAGCAGTGAAGATCTTGAAGATATCTGGTGGTTTGACGGTGTGGTGGCTGTCCATCAGCTTCTTTCTGTCTGATAGAAAGAAAATGTCCTGGGTTCAGCAGTAGCCGTCATTTTTCTCCTTCTTAGTAGCTGGTGCAATGCTGTGTTTTCAACTTTAGCCTGGGTGGTTTAGCTTAAACCACGACAGAAGGTGATAGGAAAAAGGTCCTTAAAACTCTGCCTCAGGTCTTGTTTTCTGATGTAGCTCCTCTGGAGTGCCCCAGATATATGTTGGATAAGCTAAGAAGAGTGATACCGCAAGAAAGTGTGAAGGGATAAGGCCTGTGTCATATCATGCTCATGATAGTGTTTATTTCTGTCACCAGGGGACCTAGGTTTAGAAAAATACAGTTATACAGTAACCTTCATCCCCTCTTCAGGGCTACTTACCACACTCAGATGTCCAGCATCTCAAATCAGGGCAACAAGTCAACCACAGAGCTGCTTATGAACAAAAAGCCTGGGGGAGACAAAAAGGCCTGTAGTTTATGAGCCACCTGAGTCCTCTAGCTTGAAAGCAGAAACACAACAGGAAGCATCTGTATTCAGGATGGCAGTGGCAGCAGGCTGTGAAGTAAAAGCATCCTTTCTCTGAGGTGTCTAAAGAGTGGAAGTTTTGGAAGCTGGATCCAAAGGAACTGTGGAAATCAAACATTTAGGTTGAATGAAATCACTATTCCACAGTTTCTTTCTGAACATCTTTTGTGTAAGGGTTCAGAAAGGTGAGGTGAGAAGCAAGTCAAATCTAAGGTAAATTACTGACATCAGTGCAAGAAGCTGACAGGGAAAAAAATGAAAGAGGAATGGAACTTCAATAAAGTACCCACTACTGAAAGCATCACTTGAATGCTTTTGCTTTTGCTTTTTTCTTTTTTTTTTTTTAATGTTCCAAAGACAGTGTAGGAAAAAGTGTTAGGAGAAAGGGAGTTTGAATGTATAGAAAGAGTCCTTTTTATCTTTTGTTTTAATGTCAGTTATAGAACCCTTCCTCCATATATATTTTAACAAATCATGTTTCCAGATACAGATTACCAATGTAGACAACACCTTTATGATAGACACTTGAATATGAAAACACACTGATTTCTAATTTAAAATTATCATAGAAAGCTATAATTATTTTGGAACTAGAGGGGGGGCATACTCAAATATTTAAAACTGATTCAATTTTTGTGTGGTATAATTCCTGCATTTTTAAAAAAATTGTTATGGGTATTTGTATGTAGAATGACAAACTTTTATTTTTAATTTTCTGATTATGAGTAAGTCTTGTGGGAAGAGAAATTGAGTCACAGTATCACAGTGCTGTTCCTTGGATAACTTGTCCAAGAGAGCTGCAAGATATACTAACATGGGCAGCGGGCTGCATTAATATGGCTCCATGCTTTTTCATTACTTTTTTAGCTCATGGATACTTTTTTTGGCCTCTTCTATGTGACATCACAATGGACTATTCTAAAAAGAAATACATCACCACAAACGGTGTGGGCTGATTTAGTATATAGATTGCAAATATGTAATTAGACCTCATTGAATCAATAGACTCCTTGTTATATTTTACATATATAAAATGTTTCTAAAACATTACAACATAACACTACATGTGTAAAGGCTTGGCAAAAACTGTCAATGCATCCTTCCTTTTGCCATATCTGATTAAGTTGAATCAACCATTGTATGACCTTTGAAGGTCCCTTCCAACCCAAACTATTCTGTTTTTGTGATTCTATATGGTACTAGAAAAGCACAGTCAATTTATAGAGGCAGATACAGCTTCAGACTAGATATGAAGAGATGAACAGCAGCACATAACAGGATTAGAATCATACATGTCAGAGGGAACAGCATCAGCAGAGCCTTAGTCAGTCATTCCCTACAAACCTACTCTTGATTTGAAGATTTTAAACCATTTCCCACTGTCTTGGACTTTTGTAGTCTTTTCGTATCCTAAAAGTCTGTTACAAAATCATATCAGGTCAGAGTAATAGGTTTTTACTGTTTCTTTTTAATTCTCTATGGATGGATTCAACTTATGGAGCTGGGCAATAGAAAGACATGCTTTCAGTAAGCAGCCAGTTTCACCAGTGGAGAAGACTGTGTACTGAGTTCTGCATTACACCCATTATGCTTTGCCATCTTCCTCTAGTCTCCCTGGGTGATGGCACGCCTCTCTACTGCCTCAAGGTAAACTGGTAAAAAATAAAATATGCACTGAGAATGGAGAGGACTGTGACTGAGTCTTCCATAACACAGAGAAGTAAAGGCAGGAAGATTTCTGCTAATTTAATGAGATGCGGCATGCTTTTCAAGGACTCCAGCTCCAAAGATATAAAATGTCTCTGAGTTTCCTACTGTTTGGGCATTTCCTTTTTCACCCAAAGCAAGTTGCACATAATTTGTCCTCTAAACAGTAAGACATCTGTTTTTCCTGCCACAGGCCTAGCAAGAAAAAATGCTAAACTAACTAGAACCTGGCTTATTTGTATTGAATTAGTACAGTCATTAGAACTTTAACTATTTTTATTTGGTGACAGTTTGCTACTGATACCACCTTTGGGACAAGCACCTCTCTCTTTTATCTTGCTTTTCTTATCATTGACAGGAGAAAATGACTGATTGGCTTTGGCCCTTGCTTGAAACTCCTTTTCGTGACTTTATTGAGTGCATATCCTGTAGCAAATAGATATTGCTAGTATGCGCCAGTCTTCATTTACTAGCCTGAACAAGTGCTGACAGATGAGGGAGCTGACAGTCTGCCCTACTGTTGAAGCTGGAAGATACAGTTACATGTGAATTTGCTGGCTTTTTAGACCTGAATAACTGCAATTGTGTATAAGGGTCACCTCTGAGCTCAGTTATCATTCTGAAGAAAAAATTGAGGCTTTTTTTAAAAATTGCTACATTTTTGGCCTTCTGATAAGTGATGCCCAAGGAATGCATGGCCTTGGGAAATCAGATTTTCACAAAATGGCACAGAAAAAATTACATTAATGCTATTAACACAGCAAGCAGAAATGTTAGATATAATTATTATCCAAAATAAACCACTGGTATTTTTTCCAATAACATTGACTCTCAAATCAGTCACTCTCTCCCTCTTTAATGTTCGTCTGCCTGCCTGATGTCCCAAAGATTTTTGCACCATTTTATCTAATTAAATGTGTCATTGTCAAATTGTCCATTCAGAGTCTGCTTCTCCATTGACTTCAGTGGTACTAAACATGCAGGGCCCTGTTATGGCAAAAATAAAGTGGTCATGATTAGGTTTATAACCCCAAACCGCTGCTAGCTCTTGAGAATTTTTGATAGTGGTTTGCCATAACAGTATAAATAATCACAGAGGACAAACACAAAACTGCATGCTCTGCACTCCACAGCTGTTTTTCAGATATATGATGTTTTAACAATCTTGGCTTTAGGTTAAAACTCTACCTCTTTTCCCCATATTATCCTAAAATCAAAATTTCAAAGCGTTAGTAAACAACTTGCAATTTACAAGAAACATGCTAACCAAAATACCTCCCTAGTGACTGTAAGCTTCTTATTAGGATGAATTTGAAAAGTAGTAGAAGAAAACGTTCAGTGTTTGCTCTGACTCCCCTTAGTCTCACAGCAAGAGGTGATAGACTGTAGGTGGTCACTGAATGGTGGTCACCTCTATCTCTTCATTTTTCTTCATCTGTAACATCTTTCACTTTTTGTCTTTCAGGTTTTCTTTCTCTTATAATATTGCAAATATTGCAAATCACTAGTTCAGCATATGATACCTTGTAGCAGAATGGATTCCCATATTATTTAAAATACAGTTGCTCTAACACAGTATTTTCTGAAAACTTTTTTAAATCCTTCAGAAATGTTTCTGAGTTCACCTAAAGCAACCTGTGCAGGTCATACGCATCTAATTTTCTAGGCAGGTTGATATCTACTGCATCAGCATACACACAAAAGTGGTTTATTTTAGCTCTTTAAGGATTTATACTTAAGTACTTCAATGGCACAGAGTTTATCGATAAATCTGCTTGGGTTACTGCTCTGATACAGTCACAGAGAATGGTCCTATTTGCATTATGCTATGAAGACTCGGGAAAAGGAAAGACGGCTTCTGCTCTGATCTCATTCTTGTTTATTATTGACATACATAGACAGAAAGAGTGTTTGCAAGAAATTTTGTTTTGTTTTGTTTTTAATGACGAACGTAAGTCTTTTCAATCTTATAAAATTCTAACGTGACTGAAGAACAGATAAAAAGATCACAGGAAGGAAAGTTGAAAGGTAGGGGGCTTCTAGACGGACTCTTTAAAACTGTTTTCTTTTACTTCTTGTTAATATCCACCTAGCACAACACCTAATTAACATTCTGGATAAAATGCAGCATTATTAAGGCTTCACTACACTCATAGACACCTTTCAATTAAGGTGCATGAGTTCACATAAAACATGCTTTCCAATCCTCAGAAAAAGCTTTTAGGAAGATCAGTAGAGTCTTGACAAATTTATGTTAAACAAAAGGGGAGAGGCATTTGGGAGTTTGTTTGGGTCCTTTAAAAAAAATTTATAAAACCAGCTTTCAAAAAGAAGCAAGAACTCTGTAAATGCCAAATTTTTAAAAGGCTCTGGCTAATCTCCAAAGATTGCTACCTTTTTTAGAAACAATGTTTTTCAGAGACTAGCATTTTCATCAGGGTTTCTTGTCTCTACATAATCTTGTACTGAATTTGAACCACTGAATATTTTTAGGGAGGAGAAAAGTAGATCTGGCTTAATACCTGAACAAATCAGTGCTGTCAAGCCAGTGGAACAACCTGACATTCCGGAATCAATTCTATGATCCCCCAAGTTTATGTACCCACTTTTTCTTGTTATCAGCTAGTTGACATACCTTTCCTGTGCTGCTGTGCCAGACTAATGGCATTTTGTTAGGAATTCTATGTAAAATGAAATTCAGTAACATGTAAGTGAAATTCAGATAGAATATTAGTGAAACTTTATGGGGTTTTGGGTGGGTTTTTTGGGTGTTTTCTTGTGGTTTTGGGTGGTTTTGGGGGTTCTTTTTGTTTGGTTTTTGTGTGTGTGTGTGTGTGGAACACAGATTATTATTCCAAAAAAAAAGCCAAAAAATATTAATTTCCAAGTACTTCTTTTTCTGTCTTTTCTTGCTTTTGTCAATCTAAACTTTCTTTCCCTTCCTTCTGTTTTTTTTACTTAGACAAACTATCTTTCTTTCTAAGCACTACTTATGGTTTCAAAAAAAATGGATGTAATCTAGAGTTCACTTAAAGATCAAGTACCATAAGCTGGTGTTTTCAAGTATCCTGAAAGTTTATTAATGCTTTCCAACTCATTTCCTACTTCCCTGCCAAAAGCACTCTTTAGTGGACTGTAAAGTTTTTCAAATAATAGACATCTGATCCAAGTTTCTTATGATTTTTCTATTCAAGAGATCACATACTTTCAAAAATCTGGTAAATTTTTATTGTAGTACAAAAATCTGGTATTCTGAATGGGTGCTAAGAGCTGTGAACTTATTAGCCTTTTAACATCTGTTAAAAAATTCATTTCCTTATTCTGAGAGATTCAGCTTTGATTTAATACACATATTCATATGATGTTTCAGTCAGAAGAAGAAAAGACTGCTGAACCTTCTGCTCACAGTATCTGATACCAAAATGGTCATGACCTTTAGAATAAAAAGCACTCTTTTGAAGTACAGTGCAGGTCTGTAAAAAATTGTCATTTGTATGTATTTTATGGGCTTGACAGCAGCATTTGCATCTCTAAATAAAGGATCTCTTTGATCGTGTATGACTTCCTAAAAGGAGGCAGGCCATCTATTTGTGATCAAAGATCTCATGGATGAGATGCAAGCTTACACTCCCTAAAATAGATACTTGACAGACTCTTAAATTGGGGTCTCAGCACAAGTTTCCCCCTCCTACCATAAACAAATTGTGATCTCACAGAAGACTGGCATCAAGAAGAACAAATACAGAGGGAACCTGAAAAAAAGTTAATCTTTAGGATTAGGCTCTTTGCTTTGCCACTCTTGTGTAGCCACAGAATTTTTTGATCCTTTTGGATTCTGTGACAATTTGTAAGACACCTAAGCTATAAAACAACAAACTCCATGTCAGTGTGGCACTGTTAACATCTATAAACCGCACTAGCAATGAGGTTTAGAGCAGGGTTGGACATTTCTACAATCAACAATCTTTTCTGTGCTTTTGATTAAAATTTAATAAAAATGATTCAGTAAGGTGAAGACTTGTGCAGAGCAGGTGAGAAAAGAACAACATTTATTCAGCCCAGATCTAATCCAGCCACTTTTTCCTCTTCTCACATTCCCCATTCATACAGAAGGGCCAGAGTGTCCCATCTATTCCTGAAACAAAACAGGCAGCATGACATGGTCTTTTATTCAGGAAAGAGGATTAAAAAAAAAAGCTCCCATTTGTAGGACCTGAGGGATCTAAAACTCTATCTGCATGCCACAGCTCACCTATTTAAGCCAGAGGTTTTTCTTTGACTGCAAGGATATAAAATTCCAGTAGGGTCACAGTGAGTCCTATTCAGAAACTCACCACTGTAAAATGTAAGAAGGCAGAATTCAGTGATGATCTATTAAGAGCCAAAATAAACCAACAAACCCAATACTGCAAAGTCCCAGTGTGACTGTGGAGTTCAGGCTATGCAAACTGTTTAGACCAGACAAACTCTGCAGCTCTGTCTCAGGATACTCTTTGCTGATTAGGAAACGGTGCTGGTGAAATTATCACATTAACATTCTAAAGGAATAAGAAAGAAGGACAAGAAAAGGAAGAAATAAAGGGAAGATGTGGGCAGATTTCTTCACTATGCTCTCTGAAATCATTGCATTGTCCCCAGAACCTGGACTATATCTTGATAGGCTAAAGTCTGTGTGACTGATTAAACACTAAAGTAAAGTAGAAGCTAAGTAATAAAGCATGTGGTTAAATACTGATTGTATATTGTGATTTTATATTGTGTGCATTAATACTGTGTAAATGTCTTTGTTGCTGCAGACTGTTGGATATACCTTATTGGTAAAGGCACAGTAAAGCTCCTCTGCTTCCCCATGAGATATTTGAAAGGCCAGGATTTCAGCAATGAAACACTGGCCTTCAAAAGTCTTATGTCATAAACATATAAAGCAGTCCAGTATGGAAGGTCAATCATCAATCACTGTTACACCACTCTTCCTGTTTAGCACAAGCAACTTCATAGCATAAGCCATTTTATATTGCATCCAAATCCATCCTGACATTGGGCATGCGAGTTATGTCATTACAGAAATACATGGCTCTAGTCAACTTATACTGTGATGAATCATAGTATCATTTATGTTGAAAAAGACCTTTAAGATCATCAAGTCCAACTGTTACCCCAGGACTGCCAAGTCCACCACTTGACCATGTGGCACGTAAGCGCCACATCTACATGTCTTTTAAATAGGTGACTCAATCACTTCCCTAGGCATCTTGTTCCAGTGCTTGATAATCCTTTTGGTGAAGAAATTTTTCCTAGTATCTATCTAAACCTCCCCTAACTGCAGTGAATTCTAGTAGAGGATGTGTTTGTGATCTCAATTTCTTTATCATTCCTTCAGCAATTTTTTCATTAAATCAAAATTTTAGATATTGAGAATTTTTAAGACGAGATTTTTTTTAAGACAAAAGATTTTTTTTTTTTTTTGTTACTAGTACTCTGTTTAGTCAAAAGAAAATGGTGAACAAGAGCTGCTGAAGAAAGATTTCTTTAACAAATACATTTGCCTTGTTGTATGATAATGCAAGGAGATTTTCTTATGTCTATGCAGGTACAATTTAAATCCAATGGGTAAAGACATAGAATAGTTTAAACAGAATTTGTATAAAATGGAATTCTGATATAGCTAGTATAAGCATGCAACAATTATATGGAAAGCATAAATCAGAGGGCATGGGAACTCAAAGCTGGCCAACCCTACAATATGAATAAAATATGGCTTAATTTAGAAGTTGAAAATATACATAAATTACCTATAAAATAAACTTTCAGAATATCAATAAACTTATAACTAGACCAATTGGTACTAAAATAATCTGGTGAGTCTTGAAATTCAGTGTGGCATACAAACCTTGAATGTGCTAAATACCTTTTTTATTTCCATTTTTGTCTTGCCAGTTTAGTTACATAATTAATTGGAACATTAAATTATAACTCTGTGGAGCTGAATTTTATTTGATATGTTACAGAAAGGGGATCTGGATTCCAGACTGAAGATCTGTTTGGCACTTGGGTGAGTCTTTTTTAAGGACAATTTGCTCCATGGTAAAACTTTTCCAGGAAAGTAAGTCATGCTTTTATCATGCTATGCATCATTGCTAAGTATTTGGCCCACTATTTTTGGTTACCCATAGACGTTTTTCTTATTGAACTTCCAGTTATATTTTTTAAATGGTCTGTTGGTCATGTCATCAACTCCCAGTAAATCTTTAACATGTTCTAGTAGTTATGGAAACTGTCAGAATAGGAAGAGTAAATCATTCACACAAGGTGCTGCCACATTTACTCATATAGGATAAAATGAAATAATAATAAAAAAAAATCCAGTTAGGGTTACAAGTTCACTTTGGCTTCAGATACAAGCACTTGACTTGGTAAAAAGTCAAAAAAGGAAAGTTATACTGATCTCATTTATCTGTTGCTTAAAGTAATAAACAGATTAATATTTGAGTAGCTTAAAAAATTATTACAAATTTTTTGTTTGTCACTGACAAAATTCCTCAGTAAAGAATATATCGTCAATTCTTGACAAAAAAAGAAGTATGAGAAGTAATAACAATAATTAAAAATCCTTGTTCAACCCTCCATTTTATTAATGAATAGACTTTGAGGGAAAAAAAAATCTTTCTTTGGGGATTCACATTTCTGCCTTTCATAGACTAAAATTTTTTGCTTGAATCTTCAGCTGCTGTTAGTAGAAAAAATGTTATCCTACAGAACTGAGCTTTGTAGTCCCTTCTAAATTTTGATCTAATAATCATGTAATTAAAAAAGAAAAACTTGCATAGGAAATGAAAAAGTCATATATCAAAAAGCTGTAGCCACATAGACTGCACATATATTAAAATTAACATTCGAATATTTGCCTGACAAAAATAAAATTAGGCACACATAAATGCACTCTGTTTCAGAACTACATTTTCTATTACCTTATTGATGCAAAAATGGTTCAAGGGATTAAATGAAATTCTAATTTACTTTTTCAGACTCATTTATAACAGTCACTTTTTTCTGTACTAATCTCTGATTCAGGTGGAATAAGGGACTTTTTCATTTATGCTCTGTATTGTTTTGTTTTGTGCATTCATAATATTTTGCTTTTCTTTCCAAATCTGTCAAATAGAGTATGGCATATGGCACAAATATTTGTATGTAAAAAGAGTGGCTTTAGTATTTATCTATAAAAATGTAACATCTGCTTTTTGGACAAACAGACACCTTTCAGCCCCTGAAGAACTCTGGGAATTGTAGTAAAATTGTCATTTCCAGTACAAAATGCTGTAATTAGAATTACCTCTAGATGGCTTTAAAAAAAAAAAAAAAAAAAAAAAAAAAAGCAGAATTTACCCTGTGCAAGCCCTTGCTGTGATCTTATGTGCATGACAGGCTTTGATACCTGAGACACAGATATTCTGAGGGAACAAAACAATGCTGAGGATGAGAGTCTTCTTTTCTTTTACTGTTAGGTAGCAAGATTTAATACTTTTCTGAAAAGTAAAAATCATTTTCTCTCTACCAAAGAAGGAGTCAATGACAATTTGTTTATATTTGTTGTATTACTGCAGAATCTTACGGCAGTAGTCCTAAATCAGGACTGCATTTTTCAAGGACATTTCACTATATTGTGCTGGGAGCTGCACAAACATCGAACATTAAAAAAAGAAATAAAAATCTACAGAATACAAGAGGAAAACCATTTTTCCTCTTCCAGTAGCTTGTTGAAACACGAGCTTCAAGCTGTGCTTTCATAAATTCTGTGCAAAATATTCTAAGCATTCCAGTGTAATAAAATCGAAGGTTCTACAGTTACAGAATGAGTAACTTTAGAAATATAAACCACCATAAGCAAATTACTAGCATTGCTTTACTAGAGATTGCATTTTTCTCTGAAAGTACATTTATATTTCTCATCTTTTTAGGCCAAACAATAGCATAAAATCCCTGTAGCAGATATATATAATGAAGTACAGAAAGTGAAGGATGAATAATAAATTGTCTTGTATGTTCTCTTTTGGAAAGGATCTGCATTAAACAAATTCATAACTTGTCATTCAAAATTAAAACTAACTCTGCCTTCTCAGTATAATATTTACAAAGAGAATGCTTCTTGGTTTTTCTTCTAGTGTGAATAGCAAAGTATTGTACACATATCTTTCTGGAATCAGGCAGGTAAAGTCATCCAGCTAGATTTATTATTTACTCAGGTATAAATTCTCAAGAATAATTCTTTCTCTGTTCTCCAACATAAAAATATAAGCCTGATCACATGATGTAGAATTAGACAAAGAACATATCATCTGATTTTAAATACAAAAGTAAGATTTAGCCTAAAATACAGAAAACTACCTCTTCAGAGGAACATTAGTATTGTCATCTGTCTTTTTTTATAAGTATCCATGGTCACAGTGAATATAGTGCCACAGTGTTGCCTTCTCAATTCCATATTCATGCTGACAATTGACTGAGTTCTTTCTTTCTTGATTTCAATTATGAGCTTTCCAGCAACAAATGAAAGTTTTCCAAATGGTATTTGAATCAGATAACAAAAGCTGTGATATACAATGGGAAAAAAAAAAAAGGACTGTTTTATTTTTACCTTTAAATACCACCACTGTTTGATCAAGATCTGACCACTTAGATGATCATAAACCTGAGTAAAGTAGTAGGCAAGTAGCTGATCTGATATAGTCTTAATTGAGCTGCTAGGATAAAGCACAGCACTTTCAGGTTATGAATTACTTTTATCGTCTTTATATTAATGGTTAAAAGTTGTAGGAATAAATTTGAAGTTTTTTTTCTTTTTCAGTCAGAAGCCTGCTAGCAGCTCTTTTGTGATGTGAAACACAGAAAAGACAGGACAACAAAGGTTACACGAAATTTATTTATTTTTTTTTCCAGTTGACTGTGTTACAGATGGGCTTACCTATTTCATTTTGCAGGGGTAAGATATAAGGCCAAAGTATAATTTAGTAATTGTTCTAAAATAGTTTGCAATTCTGTTCATTACCTGTTGTATGTTTTCAGGTGATTGTCAGTCACAGTTATGTAGACACTAACATAAAATGCTTATACAAGTACTTTATATATAAATGTAAAGGAGAAAGTTCAATTTATCTCATGAACTTATTCAATGCATCTCAGAAAGCAAAGAAAACAGCATCTTTGATCCAGCTGCATTTACATACATGCATGTTCTCTGTTCTCTGAATTACTTAGGTACAGCTAAATAGTCTAGCTTGAGTTAACATTGGATATACCCACAGGGACTCATATATCCCAATTGTGTTAATCTCATTCAAACTAACCATTACCTAGAAATGAATGTCTGCAATAAATACTGTAAAGCACAGCTCAAAATAATAAAGACAGCAAAATCACACCCTAATTTGTACTCAGATGGTGATTCTCATCTGTTAAGATTTTGATACCTACTAAGCATGCATCTATATTTGAGGTATTTACATGGATGGCCATAAAGAAAGGCTTCTAGGGCACAGTTCATCTCCTATAGCAGGCATCTAAAATAAGCCAAATGAGTCATGGAACTAAAGTGCCTCTCTACTGCCTACAAAGAGAGTCTAGATAATTAGCTGAGATGTGAAAGTCTATGCAGTAGTTGTCTAAAGTTAACAGACCCATCTCACTCATGGTGAATTTAAACTAGGCGGACACAGGTACCTTTGTGCAACTCTTTGCGACTGATCAGTTCAGACTTTTGAGAGTTGCATCAGTTCCACTGAGTTTTAAAACAGACTTCAGTTTTGAAATGGTGTGATGCGAATTTTTCAAAATTTCAGAGATATTTCATGACACTTCAGCCTTACTTAATGGGGAATCAGCTTCTGACAAATGAATATGAGTCCAGTTCATACTGGATTAATTAATTAATTATTTTTTTTAAATTGAGGGTTTAGTGTGCTTAGTTTTGTTTGGATATAGGAAAAGTTTCAAGCTATTTTAACATGAATCTAAATCACTCTGATTCAGACTGAAAGAAACAGCAAGAAAAGCAACTTGTGGGAGGATTAGGCTCATCAGCAAAACCAGGCCAAAACCAGGCTTACAGAGGAGAAAATACTGACTTTTGCTTTGATGGCAAAACAAAGCCACCTTTTCTTTTTTTTTTTTTTTTTTTTTTAGAAAAATGTGGGAAAACTCAGCACACCTCTATTTGGGCATCTGAAACTTTCATGTGTGCCTCTGTGTAAGCAGGTCTAATGATATACTAGAAAGTCTAAATTATAATGCTATAGAAAGAGTCTGCAAGTTTGGCCTTGGCATATCTCATGATAGCAATTCAATTAAAGATTGAGTTTGAAAGCCTATACTTACTAATTTCAATGAGAATTTGGCCACTGATTTTAAAGGGACCTTAGCATCATGATAAGCCTCTGATTTCTGATACTACATTTTCTGTCAGATTTACTCATTCTGCGATTTTGGATTATGTCAATGAGGCTGCCAGATAATGTAAACAGATGTATCACTTTTGAAATCAAAGGAGTCACTTTGATTTATGCCAGCTGGTAACCCAGCCAGGGATGCTTACACTGGACATACCACATTCAGCTATTTAAATGAAGGTCAAGGATATAACTTCCTTATTGTTCCTTGTAACTTCCTTTTGCTTGTACAGATATTTTGAACACTGATTATTTCAACACTGTCAGAAATCAGACACCTATTCAAATTGTATCTCTGATTCATATCTTTTGAGATTTGCTTGCTCTCATGTAGATGCATTAATTAAAATGTACTCAGTTTACAACCAGATGCACTCAACCACTCTGAAATAACTTATGAGAGGCAAATTATTTTTGTAAATGAAGATGCTGGCTGCACAGCGACTGTGGCAAGCTTTAGCCTATCACTCACATTGTTAATGACTCTGGAGTGCATGTCTATGCAGAAGACATAAAAAGAATTCATTGCACCTCCCTATATGCTACTGAATGGCCCAATAACCTTGAAGTGTCTTAATTTATCTCTTTATTTTTAATGTTATACACAAGAATGGGTGTTGCTGTCATCTAAAAGAAAATGAAAATTCAACTAACTTTAGTAATCCTAAGATTGCCACTGTATGTGGATATTTCTAACATATACAGAAAACAGTGAATCTTTCCATACTTCAAATGCTTGCTCTGCAGACCTGAAAATGCTATACATTTAAAAACCAAGCACAGCCTGAAATAGCAATAATCCACCTTATAAAATCTCTTTTTAAGTGTACAGGAAATAAGGTGACTACAATTATAACAGAATTAAAAAAAAAAAAAAAGCAATCCATACAATATAACTTGCACCATGTTTTTGGAAAACTTTCAAGAATGTCCAACAGTTTTTGCTCAAATTTCCCTCAGGACTATTATTTATAACTTGCTATTTGTTTCCTCTTTGCTCTTGTGCTAATACTCTATACTTAGCAATTTCTATACTTCTGCCCAAGGAAGGGCAATGATAAGATTACTAGCCACTAGTAATCAGTGACTAGACTGTAAAGTTGCTACAGACTATGCTTTTCCTATGCTTAAGAAGAAAATAACATAAATGAGATGCCATTTTCTAGCATAAGTGCTACAGAAAATGCTGTGACACAAACAGGAATGTACATGTTTAGCCACCTGACCTTTGTATGGGAAGCACGTGTTGGGTATGTGAGAAGAGCTAGGTCTTCAACACCATTTTTATAGGTCTCCACAGATTTATTCCATTAACGAGGAACACATGTTTAGTTGGACTTTGGGACTACTGAATCAGCTGACTACTGGTGCTGAAGATATTATTGTTGATTTTTAGTTTTCATTGGGGGGGGGGGGAATAAAAGTATATCAGGCGCCTCTGACAGAACAGTCATGTTATGAAACATTGGCTATCTAGTTTTTCTCTCAAAAACAAGTACCAGTGTGAGTAACCACGTATTGAGGGAATCTCAAATGCATACTATGAGAGAAAGCCTAAACATAGATGGGCTCTTCAGCCACCACTTATGAGGTTATCTAGCTGCCAACAGCACATATTTAAAGTCATGTGCATGTGTTGTGACTGTGATATGTGGAGTGTTAATCCTGATTTGAAACAACCCTCTGATAGAAGTGTGCTGACTGCTCCTGCTTTCACCATACCCACTACAATTTACCTGCATATTTCTTGTTCCTGTTTTATTTTTTCATTCTGGAAATTATGTGTAATAAATCACATTTTCTTTTTAGACTGTCGCTAAACTATTTTCTTGAAAAATGCAGTTAAGAAGGGCTCCAGTCAACTGGGGCTACTTTTTCAATAAAGACTGTTCATTTCACCTCTGGTTCTTGAAACTTCTTGCCAGTAGTAGTTCAATGAGAAATGAGTACTTTTGCCACTTCTTTATCACTCTGTTGGATGAACAGGTCCTTTGATTGGCCAGTAGATGCAAAAATGTAAGCCTCACTTGGCTACTGTTAAAGACATTTTTACTGATGCCTTTAATGTGGAAAAGTTTAGGCTCTGAGGTCTTTCAGTTCATCTACCTGTTTTCTACTTATGGCTATTTTTCATCTTCTTTCTTCTCATGTTACCAATGTGACTAACTCTTAGCAGTTCTAGTTGCCAGAAGTGCCAAAAATGACTGGCAGTTCCAGAAAAATAACTACTATTTTGCTTTCTAATGTGGCTGGCATTGACATAATTGCATTTCTGTTGCAAATGCCAGCATAAATGTCTTCTTAGTGAAGATAAGAAGGAAATGTTTCATTTCATTGCATGGTCTTCCTAACAAAATTTTGTCACACCATTCTGTGTCTTGAGGTGAACTCTTCTGTTTGGGAAAACCTACTACCTGTACTGTTATAAAAGAGGAAAATTCCTGTGAGTTTTCATGTTCAATATAGAATCATAGAATAGTTAGGGTTGGAAAGGACCTCAAGATCATCTAGTTCCAACCCCCCTTCCATAGGCAGGGACACCTCACACTAAACCATCCCACCCAAGGCTTCATCCAACCTGGCCTTGAACACTGCCAGGGATGGAGCACTCATTTCATTGAAACAAACAAGTACTATATTTAGCCACCTTATATAACACAGTAAGCTAAAGCTTGTCATTATGTGAATTCTGAGCTATGCCCCTGCCTTCTATCTAGGTTTGATTTCAACACATATATTGTGATTGCAAGCATATTTTTAATGGGCGCTATTATTTTCATTTATAAAAATCCTTGTCACATTGAGATTAATTCCAGAAGTTGTTAGTATTCATGCCTTCTTTTTAACCTCTTTGTAAGATGGTGAATACCATGATTTGGCTACTAAAAATAGTTTATGTGTAGAACAGTACCAGATTTTACTTTTTTATTTGCAGTAATTCATCTTTTACCTCTTCTGCCTTTTTCTTACTATAGCTGATGAGCTTTGATCTTCAATCCCAACTCATAAATCTGCATTATCTAGGATCATATAACTCGGTTGTGACAACCATTTAGGTTGGAAAGGAAACCACTTAGGTTGGAAAGGACCTTTGAGATCAGTGACTCAGTGAGTGCTTCTGCCAGCTCGGTGAATACCCTTGGGTGGATTCTGTCGGGTCCGATAGACTTGTGGGTGTCTAAGTGGTCTAAGGTTGATCACTATTTCTCCTTGGATTTTGGAGGCTTCATTCGGCTCTCCATCCCTGTCTTCCACCTCAGGGTTGGGTACCTGGAGAGCGACTGGTCTTATTACTAAAGACTGAGGCAAAGAAGGCATTAAGTATCTCAGCTTTTTCCTCATCCTTTGTCAATAGGTTTTCCCTCACATCCAATAAAGATGAAGATTCTCCTTAGCCTTCCCTTTGTGGTTAATGTATTTACAAAAACATTTTTTATTGGTTTTTATGGCAATTGCCAGATTAAGTTCTAGCTGGACTTTCACCCTTATAATTTTCTCCCTGCTAACTTTACAACACCCTTGTAGTCCTTCTAAGTGGCCTGCCTCTTCTTCCAAAGTTCATAAACTCACCTTTTTTCTTGAGTTCCAGCCAAAACTCTCTGTTTAGACAGGTAAATCTTCTTCACCACAGCCTCCTCTTTCACACAGGCAGACGGCTTGTTCCTGCACCTTTAAAACTTCCTTCTTGAAGAATGTCCAGCCTTCCTGGACTCCTTTGCCCTTCAGGATTGACACTCAAAGCACTGTCAACCAGTCCAAGGAGGCAGTTCTGCTGATGCCCCTAAAAGAATCAAGAACTCAATCATTTTGTGATCACTGTGTCCAAGACAGCCTCCAACCATCACATCACCCACAAGTCCTTCTCTGTTCACGAACAACAAGTCCAGTGGGGTGCCTTCCCTAGTTGGCTCATTCACCAGCTGTGTCAGGAAGTTGACACAGTGGGCTGTTCCTCTCTGCTGTACTGTATTTCCAACAGATACCTCTCTGGTAAATTGAAGTCCCTCATGAGAAAAACGATTAGAGATTGTGAGACTTCTCCCATATACTGATAGAATATTTTATCTGCCTCTTCATCCAGGTCGGGCAGTCTATAACAGACTCTCACTATGACATCTTCCTTTCTCGCCTCCCTCCTGTTTCTTACCCATGAACACTCAACCCTAACATCACAGTCAAGCTCTAAAGAATCAAAACACTCCCTAACATACAGGGCTACTCCACAGCCTCTTCTTCCTTGCTTATCCCTTCTGAAGAGTTTATAGACATCCGTTGCAGCACTCCAGTTGTGTGTCATCCCATGAGGTTTCTGTGCTGGCAAATATATTACAGTTTTTCTCCTGCACAGTGGCTTCCAGCTCCTCCTGTATTGTGCATCACTTATTCCTCTCTCTCTTTTCCCTATTATTATTATTATTGTTATTGCAATTTTATTATGTTTTACTTTATTTTAGTTATTAAGCTGTCCTTATCGCAACCTGCAGGTTTTACTTTTTTCCAGTTCTCATCCCCATCCCACTGGGAAGGGGAAGAAGTGAGCAGGAGTCTGTGTGGCACTTAATTGCCAGCTGAGGTTAAACCACAACACTGAGTTTTACATTACATCATCTGTAATGTTCTTTTTAATAAAGTAATGTCTAAAATCCCCTGGCAACACTTACAGTATACTATATAGTCAATCACTTCAACTACTAAAGCTGAGTGATCACTTGGCCTGGGATTTTTTGTAGTTTGGCAATAGAAAATTGGGAAACTCAGTTTACAGTCTGCTCTCATGTTTCTGAGTTTAAGGAATCTATTTTAATCCTGCTGTAAAACACATCCTAAGAGATTTGGTAATAAGCAATCTGATACAAAATGAATATTTTTGCAGCATTGCAGCATGTGATTCTGTGACCTTAGTCTATCTCAATCTTCTTAATGGAGACCACAACTTTCCTAGAGGTGAGTGAACCAAAAGCACCTAAGACCCATAATATCTAAAGCTAAGTTCATTAGGGTACAAAAATATTACATAGAATAGGGTAACTCTAAAACCAAACTATTCAGCACTCTTGACTAATATCAGATAAAGTTTTGAATGATGTTGCTCTCTTTCTAGTGTAGCCTTACAGGTCACATTCTCTTCTCCAATCTTGTCAAAAATGGCAACAGGTCTTAGCACTGTTCAGGCTTGCTTGTACAAACTTTGTCACTGGTCCTGGATTCCTACCAGTGCCTCCTATGCACCATGCTTTGCTCTGGTGGTTCTCTGTACAACACTTTCCTTGCACTGATTAGATCTCCCAGTTCATACTGAGCTACTTAAGCCTCACTGCTCTCTGTTTCTGCCTCCCTTCCGTGCAAGCTTTATTCACCCTGTACTCCAGAAAAAGCTCCCAGCTGTGTTTTCTTGTTGCCATTTTCTCTTTCCCTTATTCTCTCCATCCGCAGGTTGCCTCTCACTGCAGTTCAGTGGCCAGGACAAGGCAAATAGGCATCCTTGTTAATTACTGCTGTGCCACAGCCTTTAAAAGCTGTATGCCATACATACCTATATTAGGTTTCCATGGCAAGATATTGGTAGCTGAGCGACTGCAAGGGTGGCTTCAGTGAGAAGACACCAGTAGCTGCCCCCATGTCAGATGGAGTCTGTTCCACCCAGCTCAAAGACGGACCCATTGCTGGCCAAACCTAAACCAATTAGCAAGCCTAGTGGCACCTCTGTGATAACATATTTAAGAAAGGGTAAAAAATGGAAAGAAAGAAAAGGGTAAAAAATGTGAGAGAGGCAAATGAGAAAAATTTGAGAGAAAGAGACCTGCAGACAGCAGGGTCAGTAAAGGAAGAGGAGGAGGTGCTCCAGGTGTCAGAGCAGTTTCCCCTGCAAGACTCAGAGAAGACCATGGTAAAGCAGGTCATCATCCTGCCATCTATGGAAAGGACCATGCCAGAGGAGTTATCAACACAGCAGGACCCCACATCAGAGCAGGTCAATAAGCACTGAAGAACAGTGCATCCTGTGGAGGGCCTACACAGGAGCAGGGCCCTGACAGGATCAGTAGCCCATGGATGTGTGCCCACACAGAAGTCTGAGCCTGAAGGACTATACCTCACAGAAAGGACCCACACTGGAGCAGTTCTGGAGAAACAGCAGCCCATGGGAAGAACCCAGTTGGAGAAGACTGTGAAGGACTGCATCCAGTGGGAGAGACCCAATGCTGGAGCAGGGAAACAGCATGAGGAGGAAGGAGCAATAGAGACGAAGTGTCATGAACTGACCTTAACCCTCATTCTGCATCCGCTCTGCACCGCTTGGGGCAAAGATCAGGGGAGGAAGATGAGCTAGCAGTGAAGTTTTGTCCTTATTTCTCACCATCTTACTCTGTTATTAATTGTCAATAAGTGTAATTATTCTTTCCCAAGTTGAATTTGTTTTACCTGTGATGTTAATTGGTGAGTGATCTCCCTGTCCTCATCTCAGGGCATGAGGTTTTCATTATATTTTCTCCTCCTGTCCTGCTGAGGAGGGGGATTGAGAGAGCTGCTTCATGGGCATATGGCAGCCAGTCAAAGTCAACCCACCACAATATCACATAGCAAACTGGAATTTAAAATTAAAATTACATTGTCTTTCATCACTATAAAAAAAATTATTGATCAGTTAATAGGAAGGAGAAACTGATTCAGTGAAAAATGATGGAAAGACAACTTGAGAAAAAGAAAACTAAATTAGAACAAGAAAGGATATAAACAAGACAGAGTAAGAAGGAAACACGAAGGACAGATCTCAGAAATTCTGTATGCAGAGAAAACATGTAAGTATTTTAACAAAATATTTCAGCTACAGCCTTGTGTTTCCACCAAGGAATAATAATTTAACATAGAAATTGATTAAAGCATCTTCATACTGTTTTTCACAGCAATAGCTTTCTTATCATAAAATGAAGCTGTGCTGCCAGTCTTCCTGGACTGTAGTTCTACAGAATATCACAAGCCTACTGTTGCCTTCTCCCTTTCTGTTCCCAGATCCTGCACATTGTCTGACAGGAATATCTGTACCTTACGCACCACAGAGAAGAGCATTATGTAAAAGTCTGGGTGCAGAAACCCTGTAATTTCTGTTATAGGGAAATGCAGCAAACTGCAGCACTGAAGTTAAGCTCTTGGGTATAGTAGGAGACGGAGGATAGCACTAAACTTAGAGTAGGTGCAACAGAGAGTTCAGAGGGGCTCTAAGCAAACCCCAGCTGGTATTTCTGAGTTGCACGCATATGATTTTCTTGTTTTCCATGTCTAGTGCCTCCTGTCATGCATTCTTCTGGTAGACCCAACAGCTTGCACCCGACGGAAGTTATGTTGCAAGGCAGACAGTTTGAGAGGCAGTGAGCCAGAAGCAAGAGAGTGTGCTATTTACGTTGCTGTCTGGCTTATCTGTTTATATGCTAAAGTGTGTAAACTGCTCAGCCTTAAACTGGAACCTCAGATGAGCATAGCTCTGGTAGTGCAGACTAATCATATAATCCAGTATTTTAGGAATACACATTTTTCTTTAGGACTTCCTTATTTCTAGAGAATGCTGCTTCTTCAACGATAACTGGTGAAAGCTGATGATGGTATGCTGATAGAAATGGTTTCTCAGGCATAATGATGCTGCATCTACTGCTTTCTTTAGAGGCATGGTCAGCAGGGCCAGCTAGCCATGCATTGTCCCAAGGTGAGAATCTATGGGAGACCAACTGAGCCTCTGAGTGCACAGCCTGTCTTACTGTAAAGGCACACATGTAAAGACATAGCATGCTTGCTTTGTAGCGAGTGCTGAATGACCTGCCAAAGTCATGATTTTCCCCTGCAGCTCTAAGTCTCGTGAAGGCAAAGTTACTTGCTGTGTGTGGGAGAAAGCAGGAGAGAGAGCACAAGCAAGTTAGTGAGTGAATGCTGAGCCCTTACAGGTGATCCATTACCCTGCAGCCATTACAATTTGTCATATATGCTTCGCCTAGCATCAGCTGCAAGACGAAATGTTTTCAGCTCAGTTGATCAGTCTACCTGGATGTGTCAGGTCAACTTCCTTTTAACCCACTGTTCTGGTTCATGGGCTTTTGGAAAATATGGCAGAGCTCATCAGACCTAGCAGTTGTCTTTTTTTTTTTTTTTTTTTTTTTTACTTTACAGCGTGAAACAGGGTTTCCTGTACACAGATAGAATCATAAATCATACAATGGTTAGGGCTGGGGTACTGCTAAGAGTTTGACTTCCAGATTAATCCTGTAGAGTTCAAAAATCCTAGCATATGCCTTCTTTTCTGTTCCAAGTGATAATTAAGAAAACCTACTATATTATAAAAAGGTTTCCTCCTTTGCAGTTATATTCACACACATACATATATATATATACATACGCATGTAGACACACACACCTGCCTACATTTGTGCATTCTAAGGAGCTAATGATTATGAAATAAACCCATTAGTCACAAAACTATAGCAAAATGCTATGCTGATTTTTTTGGAAAGTTGGGGGGATTTTTTGTCTCTACAGTTACAGGGACAAATCAAGGAATGTGCTATAGCAGCACTCCGATTAGAAAATTTTATGTGCAAAAAATTTCACAAAAATGCTATTTGCAACATTTCTGAAGGTGTCCTATATATAGATCAGTTAGAACGTAAAGAAATTAATTTCTGCTTTTACTGTCAGATGTAACTGGGTACCTTCCTATGCACATAGTAATTGCAACATAGAAATTATTGAAACTAAAGTTACAATTGCCAGGCAATTCACAAAGGTTACATTGCTTTTCCATACTGAACGTCCTAAGATACTGCTGCCATTGTGTTGGTCATTGCTCAGTCCCATGTTTTTTGAATCAGAGCTTAAATATACTGACTATATCTATGTATACTGTATTGTGCTTGTCTATATTTTTCATGCTGTTGTATACCATTTGGTGTGCAACCAAAGTAAGATACTGCTATCAACTGCAATTATCGTGTAGCTTTGTAAGCCTTACCATTCTTCTATCCACTTGACTCTCTAAGATGTCTTTTAAAATTACAAATGTATAAAAATGTCATGCAGTTGACATTATTTTTCTAATTTATCTCCTGCATTGAACGGAACGTGGTACTACTGGAAGTTTTAGATCTAGTATCTTATTTTCTTATTCTGTCAGAAACAGAAGTCTATTGTCATTGAACCCTGAACACTTTATTTTTATTATTATTGTCTAGATTAATGGGTGCCTAATATCACATGATTTAACACGGATTATAGCATCTGTTTAGTTAGCACAATACAGTGCTTGAATAGCAATAAGTTACAAGCCTAATACAATGATAAACATTACTAACATTACCTCAAGTTATTTGTGATGTTTTATAGTTACTCCTTTTTTTTTGGGGGGGAGGTTGTTTTTTTTTTTTTGGGTGGGGGGTGCTACAGGTTGCTAAACATATACACTCTATTTTGGGGGAAGATGAAAGCACGTAAGTGATAGTTTTGCAGTTTTTCTTGTTACGCCCCTTCTCTAAATTTCCTGCCTATGGAAGTACAGTGAACAAAATGAATTTTCCCATGGAGGGTGGAATCATGGACAGTGTAATGGTTTAATCTTTATTTTTTAATTGCAATTTCTGTGATATTTACTTTCAGCCTTTGCGCTGTGTCCTGCAATGTAACAATTTCTCACCTCTGCTCATTTTGCTTCATCCTCAAGTTCTTAGATGGGTACTTATGAAACATTCAGCCTGGGATGTCTGCTTTTCTGGAACTCATTCTCTTACTGGCTTTTAATGAGGCAAAGAATGCTGTTAGGCCTCTATCAAATATGCAGTACAGTATCCCTCTATGAACAGTAAGTGAGAAGCTGAATGTGAACCATATTCACTTGAATAGAGGAATATAAGGGAAAGAAACTACCGCTAAGTGCACGTCAAAAGATGATGTAATATAAAGAACATCTAAATGACCTAAAGAGCTTAAACACTACACAAAACCCCTTGATGTGACTTGTCATGCCTGAAGGACTAAGCTTACTGATAGGAAAAAGGAAATCCAACTCTGTAAAATCAACTGATATTCACTGAGTGGCTCTGCCTCTGTTTATGAGTGCCACATATATGCCTAAAAGCTAAGGCTAGGTTGGAAATCCTAAATAAGCGAAGAAATTTTTTTAAACTATGGCATGTTCTATCACTGCCATCTTCACTGAAACAGAGTATTAATTGAAATGATGTAGCTTAAAAATAATGAAATGTGCTAGAAGGTGGTTTCATTAGACATTTTCACAGTTGGAGGGAACAAACCAAATCTGACTCTGACATTTAAGTGTAATGTGAAGTCTGCTTCATCTTTATAAACGTAAGGAAATAAACACCAAAAGAACATTAAGTGATTAGCTTAAAAGTGCATATTCAATATGGTCTGGAGAAGACTGTTTTACAGATAACTGATTCAGTTATTTTCATATGTCTATTCAACAAACACTGTAAGAAATTACAAGAAGAAATACTTCCACTTAAATAAAATTATTAAGTCTGTGTCTTAAATGTACTTAGAAAAGGGGAAATGTCACCATACTATTAATATAAAAAGTTCTTCATCTTTGTTAAACTTGACAGGAAAACAGCAGCATAAACATCTTCACAGTATTTTTTTTTCATCAAGTCACACTTTTATAAGTGTTGTCCAAGAATGGAAGAGACATAAACTCCTGTATTTATCCAGAGAAAAAAGAATTGCAAATTCTCAAATATGAGGAAACAGCTAATACCTGGAACTGTCTGGGCTTTTCTTTGTCTTCTGATTTCAGTGTTTTGAATTATTCATCACTTTCCTCTTTGACCTGTCTTGTTTCAAAGTGAAAGGGCAACAGAAATGGAAAAGAAAACCAACTGCAAATATCTAACCACTTTCTTTCAAGTCACAAAAGCATGTCTACACATGAACACAAGTACTGAGTAAAATAATTTCAGAATCAAAATAATATATGCATCCAATCATAACTGTGAAATCTGAGAGAATTTCAGTATTAAGAATAAGGTGGTTTTGATTTGTGATATAAATAATATTTGTCTATATCAACTTCCTTTCCCTTATTGTCTATTATTCGTTTCTTAAAATGATCCTCTGAGAATTTTTGGTTTAATTGCTCTCTCTAGCAAATGGTTTATATAGTTTGAAGTGACAGGTGGTTATAAGCTAATAAAACACATTCCCTAGACCAGAGCTTTAAAAGCTCCATGTAAAATGAAATAAACTGGCTTTATTTTGCATTTTGACAGTGTTTAATCCTTAGCAGGCAGTCTCTCACAGCAACCTAACAGCCAACCAAAACTTTCTAATATCATACAGCTTAGAGGAAAATAGCCAGACTTTCAAGACTTTACTGAATTTTGTTAAACTCTTCCCTTTACTACTGCCTTCCTTTTTTCCTGCATGGAAAGCAACACTGGGAAGTTCTTTTTAATTTCTTTATACACAAAAATTTTCAAGAATGTATACAGAAAGATTGAACTGGATCAAGTAAGCAGGTTCTGACAGCATAAGCAGATATTTTACTTATGCACTAACACTCCTAAGTTACAACAAATTCTTACATTAGTTCATTAGTTAAAGCTGTGTCATAATTCACTGAGTTATAAACTTTATGAGGACATGACGCATGTTACATGAATTTAAGTTTTCCTGAGCTTCAAAATTTCTATTAGATGAAAGCCTAGTCACTATGCGTAGCTGTATAGTTTCTTGATAGATGAATAGGTTAAAGAAGGTTAAGTAGATACAAGTGTAAAGTAAATAAAAGCCTCAATCGAGAGCATTCATACTGCAGACAGACATTCTTGATAACTGTTTACTTTAGCATTAATTATTTTGTCAGAAGTTTCCAGCCAAACTGTGAAATTTGGGCTTGGTTCAAGTGGATGGGAGGGCCACTTTTATACTGTCAGAATTTTTTTTCACTTTAGTGAGAAGAATAAAAAAAGGCTGTAAATTGAAGGTGTTATGTCTCATCAGAGCACAACCACTACTAAAGGAGAAGAGATGTGAAAACGGACATGTCAAATATGTCTAAACAAACATTAAATACAATAAAAGACAGTATCTCAGACATTATGACAGCCCTTTGTTGTGTCACTTCGGGTTTTCCTGAAGAAGTTTGGTTTTTGAGCTGTGTGTGTCACTAACTTTACCAAAAAGGTCACTAATTTTATAAGGCCTATGAAACATTCAGCATATTGTAGCTGCAACATATTTCATCGTGAATGCTTATGATAGCTTCCCGTAAGTTTAATTTGGTTCTTTAAGATCTTAAGCACAAAAAGACAGAAGAAATACTTTCCCTGGACTCAAAGGCAAAGAGAATAAACAAAATTGAACCAGATGCTGTACAGTTACACATTGCTGTTTGCTCTCTGTGTTGTGCTCTTCCATCATTTTGGTTTAGTGATGATCACATGGCTAGTGCCGTTATAAAGCATATATTATCCTTGTCAATCTCTGTAAAGACTTCTGCTTAGAAAGCTGTTTTAATTTTATATCTGGAAACAAAGAGGAACTTGTTGAAAATCTGAAACCCGGTGATCCACTTTACCTTTAAAAACATCTTTCACAGCCTTTTTAGATAGCTGTGATATGCCGTTGCTGATATTTATTTTGGGTAAATGGCAAGTTAGTACAGTAGAGAGATATTTTTACAAGTAAGTGATTATTTATTTTGTAAAATGATTAATACTTTTCATATGATTGTGTAAAGGAAATGTATCAAAAGAACAGCAATGAAAAAAATTTTAAAAGCACTTGCTAGTTAAAATATCGATTTATAGCATAAATGTATAACAGCATATCTCAATGTGTATGTCTATGGGCACAAAAACATGCATTTGAGAAATAGTTTAAAGAATGTATAATAATTCAAATCTAATTGGTATAGCATATCCATAAGAATTATCTTAAATATGCACATGCAGCTGTGTCACTGAGAACTTGGTTTCTCTGTACAGCTTTGAAAGGAGAAATTCCTTACTTTGACACAGCTGTTTGTTGTTTGTTTTTTTTTTCTTGTTATAATGCTGAAGTACCTTGTGGAGAGTTAGGTGTCAAAAGGGACTCTAACTCAGTAATTAAAAAGCAAGGAGGAGTAACTACAAAGGGAAAATCCAGCCACTCTGGGATGGTGTAGCCATGGTAGCTGTTGCTTTGCCATCAGATCCAGAGACATTCTTTTCCCTGTGAGGGGGAAACACTGGATAGTGTTGAGCAGGGGTCTGTAGGCATAGGCCAAGCCCCACCACATTGTGATTATTTGTACATTTCCAGTACTGCCAGGATGACAGCATGTCTTTTCTAAATGTTTTACTGTTTTTTCTGGATTTTGCACTTGTTCAGGGATGAAGTTCCAAAGCACTCAAAGAGCCAACTGGTCAAGGAGCTTGCCCCTGTGATTCCACACACCTTGCCACTCACGGATATCCAGCCTTGGAGAAGATGTCTTGGTGGTATTCTGGGATAGTTGTTTAACCTTAAACAAGACCTGAATCATATTTGACAAAATGGTGGTTCCAAGCAACAGGAGGAGGCTGGTTTCAGGGGTATTCAAAGGATATTAAAAATCTTTAAAATTCTCAGATGCCATTGCAAATAGCCTGGTGGGGAAGCAGAAGCTGTGGGAGAGGGTCTACTCCATAGCTTGACCCTCTAAAGGGGAAAAAAATAGATATAATTATTAATAACTCCCATTACATGGCTCCCAAAGTATAGAGGTGATGGCAATGCTGAGAACACATACCAGATCAGTCTCCTGATCAATGATTCTATTGTATCACAAGTCATTACCCTAAAGTACAGTGAGAACGGTAGCCCAGGCCCCAAAGCTGATAAATACTAAAGTAACAAAGACTGCTTGCAAGTAAAGTGTGATGTAACGAAACTGTGAGACCAGGTGCAACAACTCTGAGAGTAAATAAATAAACACTGGGATGACTATTAATTGAAAACAATGAATACTTATCACAAATACAATTACACACACTCTGGTCAGATCTATCATTATCACTTGGTCAATTGCTGAGGTGAGTAGCTCGAGAAAGGACGCCTTCGACACCAGAGCAGGGGGAAGCTCAGCGTCCAGGAACCTCAACTCAGAGCGACACGAGCCACCGAGGGAGCCTCAAGTCCTCCACAGGACTTGCCCACGAGCCGGCAGCTCAGCTGACGCAAGCAGCTGACTCACAGGGGGCGGAGCCAGGAGGAGCGGCACCAGCCCTGACTGGTTAAAAACCTGCCGCAGGGAACGCAGGCCATCAGGAGCATAAGGAACAGGGTGGGTGGAGGCAGCTTGAGTGGGATGGTGAGCACTCGCCTTATTACCAGGGCCCAGTCTGGGTCTCTTGCTCTAGCTGCTCTGGCGGTGGCCAGCGTAGGCACCCAGGCAGAGCCGATGGGAGGGGAGACTGCAGTGCAGAGCTCGGAGTGTAGAGAGTGCCTGCACTGGTCTCCTGAGGTGAGGGTGTACAATGGGCAGGGTTGCACTCAGTACTCGCTGGTGGAGGTCCTCCTGCAGCAGGTGGCTGAGCTGCGGGGCGTTGTCAATAGGCTGCAAGATGTCAGGGAAGCTGAGAGGAAGCAGGGCTGCTTGCTCCAGGCCCAGACTGTGCAGGGGCCTCAAGTGTCCAGGGTAGCTCATGGAGGGAAGAAGGAGGCTGCTAACCCAGGAAGCTGGGAAATAGTTACAAAAAAAAAAACAATGAAAAAAGGAGGAAGAGGACAACTAAAAGCAAGGGGCTTCTTCCTAAATCTGTTGTCCCTACAGAGAACTGCTTTGCTGTCCTGCAGGGGGCTAATGAAGAAACACACCTGCACCAGAAACAACCAGGTGGTGCACTGGTAAAGAAGATCTCTACTGGTGCTGCCAGGAAAAAGTGGCAGGTCATAGTAGCAGGGGGCTCTACTTTGAAAGGAACAGAATCACTCATCTGTCAGCCTGACCTAGTCTCAAGGGAGATGTGTTACCTACCGGGGCAAGGAGCAGGGGTGTTGCAGAGGCTGCCTGCTCTAGTAAGCCCCACTGTTACCCAACTCTAATGATCCATGTGGGGGCTAGTGATACAGATAGGAGTAGCCCAGAGAACATGAAGGACTACAGAGCCCTGGGAGAGGTGGTTAGGGGCTCTGGAGCTCAAACAGTCTTTTCATCAATTCTCCAGGATAAAGGAGAGGACCTTAAAAAAGCTATGGGGATTTGCCAAGTTAATAAATGGTTAGAAGGGTGGTGCCATAGTCAGGGGGTTGGGTATCTAGAACATAGGATTCAGTTTAGCAGGCCAGGCCTACTGGGGGCTGGTGGAGCTGGTCTGACGAAGAAGGGGAAGAGCGGTTTTGGTAGGAGGCTTGCCAGGCTGGTCAAGGGTGCTTTAAACTAGATGTGTTGGGGGAAGGGGGGCATCATTCCATCCCAACACTCCCAGTAAGTTGCCAGCACCTACAATAAATGCTCGGAGCAATGTAGAGATACTCCAGCTGCTCCAGCCAATGAGCCGGCTTCATTTGGAGCTTGGTTCAAATGCCTCTATACAAACGCCAGCAGCATGGGGCACAAACAAGAAGAATCTCTTCTCTGCCCAGCCTGTAGCTGTGCCTGGGATTGCCCTGACCCAGGTGTAGGACCTTGCACTTGGCTTGGTTGCACCTCATCCTCCAAATCTAGTTCTCCCATCAGCTTCCAGAGAGGGCCCACATTATCTCTAGTCTGTCTTTTGTTTGCTGCATACCTATAGAATCTTTCCTGCTATCTCTCACATCCCTAGCCAAGTTTAATTGTAACTGGGCATTAGCTTTCCTAACCTGGCCCCTAGCTTCCCGGACAACATCCCTGTATTCTTCCCAGGCCGCCTGTCCTTGCTTCCACATTTTATAAGCCTCATTTTTCCCTCAAGTTTCCTCAGCAGCTCCTTATCCATCCAAGGAGGTCTCCTGGCCTTCCTACTGCACTTTCTTCTAGTTGGGATGCAACACTCCTGAGCTTGTAGCAGGTGAGCCTTGAATATCAACCAACAGTCTTGGGCTCCCCTGCCCTCTAGGGCTATATCCTATGGAACCTTACTGAGCAGGTTCCTGAAGAGGCCAAAGTCCAGGGCAGTGAGCTTGCTGCACACTCTTCTCACGGTCTTGAGGATCTCAAATTCTCAATCTTACGATCGCTGCAACCAAGGCTGCCCTGGAGCATCACATTTCTAACCAGCCCTTCCCTGTTGGTGAGCACGAGGACAAGCATGGCACCTCTCCTGGTCGGCTCCTCTATTACTTGCAGAAGGAAGTTGTCTTCCACAAAATCGAGGAACTTCCTCTTCCTCTTTTTTTCGTGTTTTTTTTTTTGTTTTGTTTTTTTTTTTGTTTGTTTTTTTTTGTTTTGTTTTTTTTTTTTTGTGTGTGTGTGTGTTACTATTTCTCAGCTGCTTGGGGTTAGCAGCCTCCTTCTTCCCTCCATGAGCTACACTGGACACCTGAGGCCCCTGCACAGACTGGGCCTGGAGCAAGCAGCCCTGCTTCCTCTCAGCTTCCCTGACATCTTTCAGCCTATTGACAGCGTCCCGCAGCTCAGCCACCTGCTGCAGGAGGACCTCCACCAGCGAGCACTGAGTGCAACTCTGCCTATTGCGCACCTTTCCCTCAGGAGACCAGTGCAGGCGCTCCCTGCTCCGAGCTCTGCACTGCAGCCTCCGCTGTCACCGGCTCTGTCTGGGTGCCTACGCTGGCCACCGCCGGAGCAGCCAGAGCAGAGCTCCCAGACCGGGCCCTGGCCATAAAGCGACCGCCCACCCTCCTGCTCGCCCGCCTGCGCGAACTGCCGCACCACGCCCTGCGCTCCCTGCGGCAGGTTTTTAACCAGTCAGGGCTGGTGCCGCTGCTCCTGGCTCCGCCCCCTGTGAGTCAGGGGCTCGCGTCGGGTGAGCTGCCGGCTCCTGGGCAAGTCCTGTGGAGGAATTCCGCAGGAAGGATCATTTATAAATTATATAAATATAAGTAATATATATATAAACATTATATTTATATAATAACTATAATATAGTATAAAACTATTACTAGTACTACTAAAGAGAAGGGAAATAATAAGGGAAGAGAATACAAAATTGAAAGCAAAAACACCCCACAAACACAAGTGATGCACAATACAATTGCTCACCACCTGCTGACTGATACCCAGCCCGACTTGAGCAGTCATCTGGTCCTTCCAGGTAACTGCACACAGTTTATATACTGGGGATGATGTGCTGTAGTATGGAATACCTCTAGTTTGGGTCAGGTGTCCTGTTTCTGCTTTCTCCTGGCTTCCCATGCCCCTACTCACTGGCAAAGCTTAAGAGAATGGTAAGTTCTTGAGCAGAGTAAGCGCTACTGAGCAACAACTAAAACATTAGTTTGCTGTCAGCTTTGTTTTCAGACTAAAGCTGAAGCACAGCACTGCACCACCTACTAGGAAGAAGAAAAATAGCTGTTAACAGCTGAACCCAGGACATTATGAAATTGAAGTGTTGAATACTTTAAAAAAGTGTAGAATTTCTTTCTAGAAACTGTACAACGCTAGATGAGAGACCTTTCGGAGTATTCACCTCAGAGCCCAATAAATATTATTTTCCCCCCATCCCCAAAATTTTAAAAAAAGAAAAAAAAGACCAAAACCCAAAAAAACCAAACCAAACCAAACCAAAACACACACAAACAAATCACAAAATCAAAGCTAGAACAAATTCATAATCTCATAATCTCCGGAATAATGGATCACTTGGCAAATTTTTTTTTTTTTTTTTTTTTTGCATAAAACCCTATTGTCTTCCAAACCTATCTTTGAAACCGTGTCATGAAACAGGGTAGTTGAAAAATGCCAATAGACAGGTGGCAATAAGGAGCAGTAATGTGGACAAAACCTTATAACTGAGGGAAGGAAACAGGACTCTTCTTATTTTGATAATATAAAGACGTCAGAAGTAGTATGTCAGTCTGCAAAACATCCTGCTATAGGTATATTAACGCAAGAAGTATGGGAAGGAAAGAAGGGCTGAGGTTCTCACTGGATGGTCAAGTTTATGACTTAATTGATATAACAAAGACATGGTAAGATATTTCCTATGACTGGAATGTTAATATAAAAGAGGAATAGTTTATACAAGAAAGGCAGGTAATGAAAAGAAGGAGGAGTATTGCTTTGAAGATCAAGAATGGGTGTGCTTGCTAAGACAGAAAATAAAAGGAAGGAAGCTTGCTGAAAATCTCTGAGTAGAGATGAACGGGGAAGAAAACAATGGAGCTATCTGATTAGGATCTGCAACAGTCCAAAAAGTAAAGAAGTTCAGGTGGATAAGGCTTTCTGTGAAAAGATGACAAAACCATTCAGAACAGACAATTTGTTTTCAAAAGTGTTGGGGAAATGATACAGCAGTTCAGAACTGATTCCAGCCAACATGGAGACACTGGATAAGAATGAAAAGGTGAAAGGCCATCTTAATGTGATAATCGTAAAACAACAGTATTCAAGACCTGATAGGGGAAAGAGGTAAAATGGCATAAAAAAAAAAAAGTAAAGAAAAAAAAAAAAAATCAGGCTGTCAGGAGGACATACATATACTCAGAGGGCTTCCAACTATTGGAGGTGAGTGTAAAAAAAGAAGATACAAAGTATAGCTTTTTCTTACCAGCGCAAACACAAACTAACCAAAGGAAAGAAAGACAAATGGAAACTTCTCTGAATTGTGAGTTTTCATTGATCTCAGATGTAGGGAGAAAGTGCACAGGAAGCAAAAACTACGTTAGTTTACCAAAAATAAGTTTAAAAGCACAGAGCAAACACATAGGGTCAAAATCTCAAATGTCAAGACACAAAATCAGGTGCAACTTACAAGGAGTGGTATTGATGATGAGGGAAATGTATATATATGATAAAATGGGAACTAAGAATATCATTGGTTATCTTTTTCATGGAAATGAAAGGTATTGACAAATGATGCTTAGAAGGCCAAATATTTTAATGGCTTTTGGATCTTCATAAGACATTAAAATAATAAACCACCATTTGCTGTTAATCTTATTGTGGGGGAAAAAAAAAAAAAGGAAAAAAAAAAGTTGTCAATCCAGAACAAAGGAGGGATAAATGAGAATGCTTGGATAAAAGAGACATTTTCAACTCATTTGTGTGTGATAATCTTCAAATGAAAACACTAAGCAGATATTTTTTGGGACTGGAAAATGAAGAGTGATTAATTTTTATTTTTTTTTTTTTAAAGAGAACAGGAGGTACACATAAGTTATGTACATTAATTCTTGTGACAAAAACAAACAAAGCCAACACTGAAATAACCAAACCGTCTGTAATTATCTGAAAGAGTGAGGAAATAAATAGCAGCTAACACATACTTGTAAAGAAGAAAGCACTCTAACACTATATATATGTGTATTTATATTTAAAGAAAGGAGTACAGACTTGCAGGTCAGGAATTTAATGTGGGTTTTGACCTTTCTGAGGATTTTCACACTGTATTTTGAGACATACTCTTAACCTAAATCAGGAAAATGAGACTTAATAAAAATTACTACAGTATAGGTGCAAATCAGTTGGAAAATGTACTCAGAGAGATTCTGTGTTTCTTTGTCTCAAGGAAAGTTCTGCAGGTATCTGTTCTGAATTCTGTGCAGTCCAATATTTTTACTAGTGACCTGGATGGTGGAAGACAGTATACTTAACTATACTTAACAGCTAATACCAGCTGGTGGGATGAAGTATTTTAAAAAACAGAATTAGAATTCAAAATACTCTTGGTCAAGAAAAGTTCTTGGAGCCATAGGATGCAGCAAAGATTACTTAAAGGAACTGTGCTTTAACATGAAGTGCAATTATTCAAGTATAGTATGTTGGTATGGGATAAATTTTACAGAAAAAAAAAAATGTATTCCAGTGGTCACACGCTGGAACTGAAAAACTGATATTATACTGGTGAAAAAAAAAAAAAAAGCCCTTATGGGATGCATTAATAGGAATTCAGCTGGCCAAAGAATTGACAGAATCCTGCTGGTGTACTTGCTAATACAGAGGCCTCATCCTGAGTAGTTTCCATTTTAAGCATCTCACTTTCAAAAAATTGTGGATAAGTTGGAGGGAGTCTAAAGTAGAGTGACAGGACTAATCAGAGACCTGAAAAAGGAAAACTGCAGAGAGAGTTATAAAGTACAGAATATTGAAGGGGTGGTCTGAAAGCAGCCTTCAAAATTTCAAAAAGGTGTTGCAAAACCCTGTTAACTTTGTGCAACATAGCTAGTATGGAAAGATTGAGCAAGAAGATTCAGGAATAAGAAAAATTCTCTGTGACAATGGCAGTAAAGTGTCTGCAGAGATAGGGCCCCTCTGGAAAATCCATCAGTAGAGGAAATTTTATTAACAAGTTTGACAAATATTTCTTAGGAATGATATAGGTGTAGCTAAACCTGTCTTTGACAAGGTAAATGGATAGGATGACTTCCTGAGGTCCCTTCAAGGACTCTTCATTGTGATTCTCTAATTCAAAGAGAATTCCATACTTATTTTGCTCCTTGTACAGCTGAAGACTTGCAGTAATAATGGAAAATCACATAAGATGATTTGGGCCGCTGTCAATGTTTCTGTCTCTCTACATTTCTAATCAGATCCATAACTAAAATTAATTATCCCAAATAAATGTGTAATTCCACCCAAAATGAGGTATCTGATTGTTAAGAATTTAGCCATTAAAAGTGAATTATGACATAGGTATATATATTTAATCCCCATGTGCTTTTTTGTAAGTATGTTGTTAACTGAATCACAATTTTTTTCGCATAGTTTTTTTCATGCCATTTACCTAAATCCATTTGAACTTTTGAATTTTGTTAACAGGAACTTTTTCATTACTTTGGAAAAAATACTAGTGTAATTGATAGAATGATTTGTGCTTGAGAGACAGAAATAAAGAGTGATTGTGCAACTACTTTTCTTTGTTTTCATTTTAAGGACAAATGGGAATCAAATGCCAGCATGAGGTAGTTATAAATATAGCTAAATTGTTTCACTAATCTTGCAATATGCTGTCGAGATAATAATAGCTCTGAGCTTTTTCCATTGATTTCTGAAGTAATTACTATTATCTAAAGTAGCCTGCTTACAGCTGGTTAAAAATGAAATGCAGTTTTGAAACATCCACTATTTCAATAAATGTTGTGAAAATTACCCTTTTATTCAAAAAGAAAGCAAGGAAAATGAGAATTAGCATGTCATATGTGTGCCATCTTGAACTACAAGATGGCACACCTTGCAAGATGTAAGGTGGATGCAAGATTTCCCATGAACCATGTACCTTTTCATAATTGCTTGATCTTGGAACTCTCCATGCGCAGACTTCTATTTCATAGCTCTATTTGAGGCTTAGAAATTTAAGCTTTTTCCACACTGGAGCAAACTGTCACATCCCTTCCCAAGACACAACTGTGATAAAACAATTCTCTTGGGACCAAACCCAACAGTATTCCTTGGCTTAGATTTTTCTTCTTCCTTCTCTATCATCAGAAAGCTCAGGAAGATAAAAAACATCCAACTACAATGTATTAACTCCAAAAGGCATTAATTAAACAAAGTATTTTGAGAAAAGTGCATTTGTCAAAAATGCATCTCTCAATCTCTAGAGTGCAAATTCAAACAGAAAGAGGTAGGAATGGGCTAAAACCTGATGTCGAGACAGCAAATGTGTGATTTGCTTCATGCATATCTTCAGGTGTGTGGGTTGGGGAGGTCCTTTTTTGCTCTGAAATACATCTATGAAAAAAATCTGCAGAAAAGCTTGTTACTTTGAGGTTGGTGTCAGGTTTCTTACCTTATGTCATATTTGACATGGTAGTATGAATTTCTATCAAAACTTTCAGATTACTCATTTTACAGATTACCCATACAACACAAATGCTGAATGGAAGGGTAGGTGTCTTAACAGGTCCTATCTGTAATTGTAATCTTATTGCAATATTGAAGGATTGCATTAATTTTCAGAAGACTTGCTGCCTCCGAAAATTATGGTTTAGCTACTGTGCTTGCTTTTCATCAATTTAAGTAGTTTACTGGAAAATATTATAGTGCTTCCTATATAAACAGAATCTGGCATATTATTTCTGGTATCATGTTTGCTGTGTTTCTGATGCATTGTGACCCAACTTAAATAAGATGTTTAGAGCATTTGATAATTTTTACTGCTTCTGAAAGGACACTTTTTACCCCAGTTCTGTTTTGGAAAATTTCACTCCTTAATCGTGATTGATGGGTTAAAACAATCTGTTCTGAGTAGTGGGAGTTTGAGCCCTCTCAGACTATCACCAGTTGCTCATCCATCTATATTCAGTGAGAAAATACAGATACAATTATTTCCACTCAGGGAAAAATTTAGATCCTGTGTCAAGCAGAGGCTTTGAGCCGTATATTCCAGTTTCTAGAGGCATGCAGCTCAGGACCATGTGTAATTGCCTAGCTCGGGGCAGTGTACAGCATTCCTTTCATCATTGTTTCCAGATCACCTTGTTATGTGGCATCATAAGGCTTGAGACACACACAGTATGCTGTGGGGGAACTGGAGAGATGGCAGTGCATAGAAAGGTCACACCACAGGTATTATGGGTCATGCAGCACTGTGTGCATGTATAGCACTGTATCACAGGTTTTTCAGAGGTGCTCTACAACATTTAATTAACACTGAGTGATCTTAGGCTGAATGCATCAGGTAAAGGACAAGCTGTGAAAGTATTTCTTACTAGCTGGCTTTACTTTCCGCCTACATTAGAACATGCAACATTAGGAACTTCAGTCTTAGCTATCCATCTCTTCTCATTCATTCTGGATGGAAAATAGGTTTGTAGCCTGAGCTGCTGAATTTAATGAATCGGACATTGAGCAGGTAGGTGTCTTTTGTCTAAAATTAGTTTTGGCCTGGTAGTACTGTATTCCAGTCCTTAATTTGTACTCAGGGGTATCCGGTTATACGCTTTTAAATTTCACAGTGATCTGCAATACCTAATATGTGAATACCTGAAGTAGTTTGGGAAGTTCTTCTTAAGGAATTAAAAAGACTTTTTTAGACACCAAGGAGAAAACTATTATAGATTGTTTCTGATGTATCTGAAAAGTATATCGTGTAGGTATTTGTCAGCATTTATCATGTCATGAGAAAAGCAGCACCACATATACCCTCATACTTAGTATTTTTTCAAAATTGGTACAAGAAAAATATTTTTATTTTATTTCTCATAAATATGATAAGTATTCTCATGTTTATGATAAATTCTCATATGCTGGTGGTTGTTTTGAAAAGAATACCAAAAAAAAAACAGTTAGCTAGCAAACTGGAGCAAGTAGGTCATGCTTTGTGTAAATATTGATTCTTTATATCCTGCATGGTCATGTTCTACTGCCCTTTGTGCATTACTGTTTCAGTATGCAATTTTCACCAATGGTATTCTTTATTTAAATGAGACAAATAGGCTACTGTCAGGGACCATGATTCTAGTGACATTATTATTCTGACCTAGTGTAAATATCACAACCTGTCTTGGAACTCTTGCGGTAAGTGAAAGGGTTCAGGCATTAAGGTGACAGCAGACTTGTCCATAAATCAAGCTTTGACATTACGATAAGTTTTAGTAAAGAACAAATGGATTTCTTGACATTATGACTTGTATGCAAGAGTCAGTTAATGTAAATGTAGCCATTTTTAAAAAAAGATAAAAGAGATTATGTTGTAAGATGAGTGGAAAATACTGCTGTACCTTTTATTTTCACTTTTTTATGTTGGCTGTAGGACTTCTGAAATACCAGAGATGGATGACACACACAGGAGCCCACTTATTCTGAAAGACAGCAGGAACCTAAGTTGATGAACATAGCCACTGGTACAGATGAGTGGTTTAATTATCTCAATACTCTAACCGTTTTTATTTGACATAAAGCTACATGCAATTATTTCATGCTTCAGAAAGGTTCCATTATATCTGGATATGATGTTAATATGCATTCTTAGGAAAGCTTTAAGGAAATTTACTCTCATTGCTTTTTCTTTAAAGAATCTGATCTAAAATCATATAGTCCATCAGTAGGAAAGGATGGGTTATGGAAACTAAGATGTTCTTTTACGTCTACTTGTAGCTTTTTACATCCATTTGTAGCTTTTTACATCCTTACTGTTCAGGTTTAAATTTTGCACAGCCATAAAATACAGAATTCTATGTTCGTTATAAAATATTACATATCAGAAAGCAGTGTCAGAAAGCTTTTTTTCAAAATAATTTTATATTAAAGCATATGAGAAATTAAAAAGGCAAGTTTTATTTACAAGACACTTTTCTGTTCAAAGACATCTGTAATAATTACAGCAAAAGTGCTAAAATTCACATTTGGATAGTCAAATATAATATATTTATTTATTAATATTGCAAGAAAAATATGTACTTTCAAGAATAAAATCTGATCTAGAGAAAGTAGTTTCCTTCATGACTCTCTTCTGGTTTTATGCATAGCAAATCTTAAATGCAATCTGAGTCCACATGGTGCATTAAATTTTGAAAAGTCACTTTCTAAATCTTCACCTTTACTGTAACGGTTATGTTTCTTTCCACTAGGACACAGCGCTAGCATTTTGATAAGTACAGGCCAGTTCTGTCTTCTTTTGTTTCACAGTGACTGTACTTTCTACTTTTTTTGTGTACTGTTGATTTGATGATCAAAAAATCAGTGTTTGTATTGAAAGGTGTCTTTAAAGGAATAGCTGCTCAGGCCCTGAGTAAGGCAATAAACTAAAGAACAGGTGACAATTAGTGTAAGGCAGTACAATACCAGAAATAAAAGGGTTGCATGTGAAATAAAGTAACACCTGGCATAAAGGACAACCTCCTTCATAAAGTTATCCATCTTAACATCCTTTTGCAAGTTCTGAAGTGCAAACTGATATTGATTTTGTGTGTTAAATTTCAGTTGGTTAACAAAGATTTCATAGAAAATACCCTGTTGTCACTTTGCCATAGTGAGACCAAAACCAAATGACTGGAATGAATCCCAGACTCTGAACTCCAGAACCATTTATCCATACACAACCACAAAAAGCCTGAGTTAAACTTCATCCTCTTTCTTGTTCTCCACTTTACACATTTGAACTTGGCGCTGCTAAGCCATTTGGAGGAGAAATGATGAATGCCAGAATTTTGTTTCTTTTAAAGACCTTTTACTCATTTCCTCCTAATTTTTGTTAAAGATTGTACTCCATAGCAGCAAAAAGCACTCAGAAATTCTCTGCAGCTGAAGGAGGCTGAAGTTGCTTGTTGCCTTGGCCCCACTCTGCTACCCTGAAAATAATCTTTGAGCTGTCTGTAGTGACTGTGGGGGCATTACAGACCCTGGATCATCCTGGAGTGGTGCCTGGGAATTTTCTGAGATAAAGTTACCTGACCTGTGTCAAAACCATAGCAAGAAACATACTGAGAATCAAATACTTTGACTACATCAAGATAATGTTCAAGCCCATACCCAGTTTGATTTATTAATGTGAATACAGCTGACACTGCATAGACACATTACCCCTTTCTTGCTTTCACCTTTTAATCTTCTGGTAAAGTTAATGCTTTTCTAAAGTCTCATACTATTCAGCCATGTTTCTCTACTTTTTGCCTCATAGCTGACTGTCTCCCAACACTGCCAGCTTTATTTCCACCAGCATACAATTCAAGTAACTTTTGTACAGTGTAGTCTTTTCAGGGGTCAGATGGATGGAACCAAAGGAAAATCAGATTTTTCCTTCTTTGTTATTATGATAGTGAGTGGCAACTAGTTGATCAAGCTGTCCTTCCTCATACTTCAGTCTTGCCTGTCCAGAAATGCTAAGTCAGAGCATTGTTAGAGAATTTTTAAGATTTTTTTTCTTAGCTTTGTAACTTCTGCCAATGAAAGCAATATGAAGAGCTTCAGAACCTTAGATGGGGAGTATAAATGTGCAACAAAAATTTTTCAGGAAAAAACAGTTATCTGCACCACTGTAGTGTGAACCAAAGACATATATTATTTCACTGGGAGGCAAGAAAAAGAAAAAAAAAAAAAAAAAAAAGAAAAAAGCTTTCATTAAAATCTACTGATGTTTCTATATCTATGTATTCTATGTATTAAACTTCAATTTGCCTTATGAATTCGATGTGAAACTTTTTTACATCAAGCATCTCCCATTTGCTATCAATTACAAATGATGTTACAGTAGTGAAAGTATGACGAGTCTATAATGCAACCTCTTGTCAACATCATCAGTGAAATGTAAGTCACCTGAGCAAAGTTCACAGCACTTGTCATTCTGTATTTAGTAACAAGAATTTCTCTTTCTATAATTTCACCTCTTTAATTTGTTGCTGCACTTTTATTAAAGTTCCTAGATATTTTGTTGATATTTGTCCAGTCCAGCCCATATCTTCCTTATGCCTTATCAGATTATGGAGTCAGGACCTAATGTAATCATGCATAAATGTGTAGTCAAGAGTACAATACACACTCTTGTGGAGTGATAGTGACATTTGTGCTCAAACAGGATAGGAGAAGCCACATATTGATATGAAAGAAATATCCAGTAATTTGTTTTGTAATATGCTCTACACCACTGAAGTAAATTTGCAGCTGAAATCTTCTATGACATAAATCCTGATTAGGAAGTTCCTGACAGAAATAATTTGAAAAACTTAAAATACTGAATATAGTCAAACTCAAACGGGGACTGATTTTAAAATTGTTGATGATGAAAACATTGATATTTTTAAAGGAACTGAATGAAAGCTACATATGTGTGAAATGGAGAATGGACATGTTCCAGTTTTTGGAACTCATAGCTGCTGTGTGGTGACCTCTCCACTACGACTAACTTCATCTGGAAGTTTGTATCCCAGAAAATTAGAAATGGAAAGAAAACATCTCAGAAAAATTAAGAAACTGAAAAAAATGGAATTGAAGGGAATGTTGCATCTTATAAAGAGCAAAAGCAGTGACTATTATTTAGGTTAGCAATCTACAACCGAAATGCAACGGGAAATGCCCAGCCTTGGTTCTAGAAATTGATTCTGAGATTGCGAATGCTTTTTTAGAGCTGAAGCCAGTGTGATAAAGTGCTGCTCTTTCACCAGAAAGAATGTTTGCTTACTATTTCATCATCCCCTGGAGGCACAGAGAAAGAAAATAAGCACATCAGTTGTCATTATGACAGGATAAAAATGGAGCCATCATATTTCAATAACACAATGCAATGAGCAGCCCCATCGAGTGATGAATTATGGACTCTCTCTTTCACACTCAACTATAAGTTAATATTATCTCCCCAGGATAATTAGAGTGAAGTTCAATTACTGACCCTGAATTACCGTGTGGGCCACTCCATGGGTTCTGACACAGCGTTTTACACATTTATCTTTTCACCTAATGCGCTAAATCTGCATTGCTCCGGTGATTAATCATACTGGGTCCCATCTAGCTCACACTATTCTTCTTGTATGGATTGGCTGGTCCCTGGAGTCCCCTTGAGCACAATATGAGATGGTCTATTATGCTGTGTTTTTCTACCAATTTATGTTCTTCCTTGTGTTTTGAGATTGTGGTCACTTCTGATGTTTCCCAAAAAAAAGCTGATCGTAAAAATACAACCACTTTCAGATAGGGAATTATCTACCTCCTTAAGAACAAGGAGACAGATAACTCAGTGCTGTAAAACATACCTATAAAACTCCAGCTGAAACAGATAGGTCCTGTTACTTCCATGTGTAAAGATGAAAGAAGAGAAATTCACAATATGACTCTGGAGGCATTGATCAATTTCCTGACTTATTTCTTTCCCTTATGAAGAACAAATCCCATTCTTGATCTATTACTCAGAATAAATTCCTTGCTAATTTTTCCCATATCTTTTCAGGGGCATATAGAAGTATCCTCAAATGTCTCACTATATAAAAAAAGAGAAAAACTTTTGTTTAGAAGGCAAATGGGACAAATAAACCTCTAGATTCAGAATCCTTAGCACAGCTTATCACAACTATGTATTCATCAACCCACTGTCTTGCTAAATATGTATTGATGATTTGAGAAAACTAGATAATTCAACCTCACTTAAGGAAAATCCTGTTTTACTTCATGAGCAGTCTCAGTTAAATGAAGGAGAAGGGATTATTAAAGAGTCACTATCCATAATACTGAAATCTCAGATTGCAGGGCATAGGAATAAGTTGTAATTCCCTTACCCTCAGGCCAGGGAAATGGGGAGCAAGGAGAAATGAGAGGCAGAGAACAATTTGTGCAAGTGACAACACATAACACACAGACCAAGATATTAACAGCAACTTTGGGCTGCAGGAAAAAGCTACACTTAGAACAGAAGCAGGAGAAGTGTTAAACCTCAGAAGTATATCTGATTCCCACCTCTTCCCTGGCTATAACCTTCTTGGGTTATATATCAATAATATGATGTCAATGGATAACTATGCTTACTTTTAGCAAATATGTTATTTTTATTAATTACTATTAATTTCATATTATGTTATAGCTAAATTTGTTACAGAAGTTAAAAATTTGGCTCAGAAGTAGTTTCTAAACCTCCCCAATTTTTTTTTTATTTGAATCATATCCAGATCAAATCTTACAGGTGTTTGTTTTCTGAATTGATCCCTCCAGTTCTAAATTTGTCTGAGTCACAATTTTGAAAAATACAATTTATGTTAAGAAGCAATAACTGCTACTAAAGTGGTTCTACACGCAAAGGAAGAAAAATAGTACATCTAATACCTGGCAAATGATAGGTAAGAGAAGAACAGAAGAAATGAGGGTGGCAATATCTAATCTCCAGGAAAAGGATGGAAAGCATCTGGAAACTGAATGAAACTAGGGAGTGGATGAGGCACTTATTTACCTTTTCCTCTGTGTCTGAATTGTTTCTGTGGCTGACCCATTTGAATTCCCTCATTAAATCCTTAAAATAGTTTGCATACAAAAGTATCAGAAATGAAATCTAACATTGTAAGTAGTCATAAGTTTATAAAAGAACCAGTACAATTATGTACTGATAAATTACACCTGCTGAAAGTTGGTGAGCTTTCCAAATTGGTGTGATGGAACTTGCTGGCATGCTTTGAATTTCATATTGATTTATTTTGCATTTATTTGCCTTTCAGAGTCAAAGCAAAGTTATGAGCCTTATGTCCATAAAACTGTAATCAAAGCAGCCATAAAGGTGGTGTGGATGAAGGAATATGGTTTTCATGTAAGCATAATAACAGGCTGGTATGTGGCAGGCTTTTCAGAAGAAACCAGATATCTTCAACCCTCATCAATAGTCATTTTTAATTACTCTTGCAAAACAAAACAGCAGGAAACCTGACTTCTAGAGCATGCTGGGTATCCCTCATGAGATCTGTAGTACTTGCACTAAAGCTCTGCACGTTGCCTTTTCCCATTTCATTAATATATATTAATAAATATATATTAATATATATACACTAAAAAAGTACACACCCAAAAAAAGCCTTTCTTTTCCCTTTCCTTTTCTTTCCCTTTTCTTTACCCTTCCCTTTTTCATTTCCTTCACCCTTTCCATTTTGCTTTCCCTTTCCCTTTCCCTATCCTCTCCACCTGAGATGAGTTGGCATCATGATGCAAATGAGGCTTTAGTAATCCTCAGGTGACCTCAGAGACCGTATAGAGAAATGGCTTAAAGCCAACATTCTTGCAGTCCCTGCTCTGTACCAAGGGCAGGTCAGAATGGCAAGAGGAACTAACAAAATGCAAACATCAGCTTCTTTCCACCTTCATGCTGTAATACAATTGTGCCTTCCTAATCTCCTGGAGAAGCATAACCAGAATAATGTTACTATTGTAATTAGAGGTTTTGCATGAGACCAGTCCTTTATTCATGTGGGATGGGGAATGTTTTCCTGAAGTTCCATAAGGATCTGTACTGTACTGTGTATCTCTGTCTCTCCTAAACTGTGCACTGGAAAAGCTTATGGTTGTTACATGTTTGTTCAGCTACAAGTCGTATTCTAAGTACAGATCAGCCTAGATGATGTAGCACAGCTACAAGTATAAATGATAATTTTTTAATCACTTGATATGATGCAGAGATTTCAGCAGATAACCCTCTTGGAATTAAATATTCTTTGATTTCACGATGTTTCACTGTTGGTTTGGCTTTTTTTGAAACATAAATATATACTTGAGAACAATAACCTTTTTTCCCCCATTCTCCATGCTTTGCCTCCACTTTTCAGTCCATTCAGGCCAGCCTTCATTACTTTTTAAGCATACCACTGCCTTGAAAAGCAGTCCAGGATTGGGCCTTAGCTGTCCACAAGTTGAACTGATCAAGAGCTACATCATTAATATCAACAGCCAGAAAAAAAACGTAGCAAAGAGTATCTTCCTACTGAGCCAAGTTTACAGAGTTCTGTGTTGACTCACCTGACAACATTGCTACTATTTTAGCATTCACTATTTTAGACCATAGAGGTACTGGCTCAAGTCAGGCAACCGTGATGTGGGGAGTAACACAGCAAACCCAGGCACAGGATGAGAGGGATTGCTAATTGGGTAAGTCTGGCCACCATCTGGCAGTTGTAGCCTCTACCTAACTCTCCAGATGCAGCTCTGAGCAGCTGTAAATAAGGTCTTTCAGCAGTCAAAGGTAATTTATATTAGATATTCTATTCTGCTAGTTAAAGTCCAGAGAATTTTGTGTGTCTGAGAACCTTCTGTGAGCCAGAAGAAAGAATCTGAGGAGGCAGAAGATGGCAGTTAAAACTATACTGCAGTTGTTTTCAAGACACTTGAATCACTATGCCAGCAGTTCAGTCACATTTTCAACATGCACTTGTGAAAGCAGCTGTTGAACTTTGTCCAGCATGTGTTAGCATCTGAAAAACATACACAGCCCCTGTCTTGTCCTCCATGAGGTTGATGCCATCTATTAAAAAAGACTTTGAAAAATCAGGATGCAAGTTTTGTTGCAGTGAATAGATAATACTATGAAAAGTAGCAGTGAACTGACCCCTTTCTAATGCTCCGAGTCTTAATTTTCTTCTATTATCTGCCTTACCATTTTCCCATACTTTTATATTCTTCTCACAATTAATGTGTTTTTTTCACACCATATAGTAATCTTACCCTACATCTTCCTCTTCTTATTCTTTCTTCTCGGAATCCACTCACTGAGTTTTCTTTGTCTCTGCCTTTTCTTTTTATTCTTTTTTTGCTTTCTCTTTTTTCCTGTGCCCAATTTTTATCAGCTTCAAAAAAATCTACCATGAAAAAGAAACAATTTTTCTGCCACTTTATCTTTGAAACCAAATAAGCACACTTTAAGAGTACCCTGGTATCCACTTAAAAGTGCGGTGCCCACAAGCAAGACACAAACAAGCATGCCTCCTGACCTCATTGAAGTCACAGTTCCTAAAGACTTTCTTACTCAGATAGCCTTCTATTGATATATTAATTTTTGTTCCTCATTTCTTCGTTTTGTTTTTTTCTGTCACTTTACCACTATATGTGCACAACATGGAGAATGGGCACTCGTACACAAGTTGCATGATGGGAGGGAGAGGCTTTCTTTTTTTGCATATTTTTTCCGCTTGTGAAAGTAAAGAAGCAAAAATAACTATTCCAGAGCTGAGTATGATGATGCTGTGAGAGTACAGAGGTATTCTTAAATAGTCTATGATTTTCTACCTGATACAGGCCTTTGTCCACCCAAATCCAAGTCAAGACTTTGGCTTTCAATTTATTTCATTTGTCTCTGCCTGTCTCTCAAGTACATATCGGTTGTATTCTTTCCTAAATCTCTAAAGCAGGTGTTACTGTGTTGACTTTACTAAAAGAGCAAACTCCTTCCCTGCCAATAAGAAGAACAGCATGTGCTATAGCTCTTTGACAGAGCTCAAATTCTATCTCATAAATGGTCCCAAGGGTTTCTTTTAGTTCCACTCAGGGCCACTTGCTCAGCACATTTCCTTACTGAATCAATAATATAATACCTGGGCAGGATGGCTTTTTTTTTCCTTTGCTTTTTTTTTTTTTTTCCTTTTTTTTCTTCCCTGCTCATACTTTTGAGTATAACCAGACCCACTGATTAGATCTCTTTCACAAAACTCCACATTGCAACCAAATTAGTGTTTTGGTACAATATCTGTCCCAGTGAAGCATTTTGTATAAAAATCAGGTTTGTACTTGTGTTTGTGCATGAAAGAAGACTGCTTTATTATAGAAAAAAAAAAAAGAAAAAATGTTTTTTATGTCTAATACCAACATATGTGATTGCATGGATAAAATATGTTACTCCACAAGAAGATTTGCAAACTACAGTGCTGTCTTGCTGTCACTTTTACAAGCTGGCATTAAATAATTGGGGACATAGGTTTCTGTAGACTGGAAAGATTTTTTTCCAGTTTGGTAATCTAGAATACTATAAATACCTACAAGCTTAGTTCCAAAGAACATTGTGATATTCTTCATTTGGACTAGACTGGCTCTACAGATGATAGGCATGCGAGGTGTTCTCTCTCTCTAGGACGGATTAATCCCCAGGCACAATGCACTACATCATCTCTTAGAATGATGCAGGCTGCTCTACAGAAGGTTCTGAAATCTAATGCACAAGGGAAGGAATGCCTGAACTCTTTCCTATGCCATTTGGATGGTAACCACAACTTCCAAGTAAAAAGAAGGATGTGTGTTTCTCAACAGCAGGTGCTACAGCTCTACATAGTCTTCTCCTAGATTCTACTGCTAAACATGTTCTGGTCCCATTTAGTCAGAGGAGACCACATTGACATACATGTCAAATTGTAGTTTTGCAGTCAACTGTCTTTCTCATTCACATACTCATATACCAACAAAAACCCCAAAACATCTCTCAATTATTTGCTCTTTTTCCAATAATACAAAAATGCAGCTTTGTGTGTCTGTACTTCCTAATGCACAAGAGCATTTCTTTAAATATTTCTTTAAATTCCTGTTTTCTCATATTAGCTTTGTTAGTAGGGGGGTGTTTATATTCTTCCTTTTGATGATACTCCCTAGCACTTCTTCAGCAAAATATGAGTAGTGAAATGTCTGATTCATTAGAATCTTCTAAAATGTCCAGAGCATCATCAGAAAGTCATTGTAATAAAAGGCTAGTTAAGAGCTAAGAATGCACCTTCACTATCAATTTCTCCCTCAGACAATGGATACAAGCATATTCAGATTTTTTTCAGTTCAGCTCTGAAGCTGTCTCAGTCTGAAATCAATACTACAGCTATTTCAGGAACACATTTTTTAAGGAACATTTATGTCATCATTGATTCTTTTGATTCTTTGTAACCAAGAACCAGCCAACGCGTACTTGCTTACAATACTGTGTATTTATTGGTATGTATAGTACAGTATGTTTTATAGGGTTGGTTAATCCTGGAGAAAGGTTAGCCTGAATTGACAAGACTGAAAGAAGTATTGAAAAGATCAGGTCCTACTCAATTTCTAAATATTTATTAATGATTGACTGAGCCTATGTAGTACAATCTAATGGACTTAGATGAGTTATTATACAGTTTTCCTCAGGCTCTTCTTGGATAGTTCAAAACTGCTGCTAGTTTATGTTAAATCATATGTTACAGAAATTCAGTGCCTGAACTATTTGCTTAGAATCCACTTCATCTTCTTGCAGCTGAAAAATCTGAACCCCAAACTGATGAACATTATGGGAAATGAGTTCTGTGTTTCCTTTGAAAATAAATACCACAAAGCATCCAATTTACCATCAATTATGATACAGTAAAGATTATACATGAAATTAACCTAAACAATCAAGTCATCCTTTGATATTATTTCAGTAGCTGACTGGCATTGTCGCATTTCAGAAAATTGAATTCAGCTTTATAAAACATATGTTTAAAAGTTGTACCCTTTCAATAATTATGCTATAACATCCTTATTTTATGCAAAGCTAACTAGATATTGTCATATTAAAATAGCAAATCCAATTCATTGCTTATGAAACACATGTTTAAAAAAATAAAAGGCACACTTTAATTATTTCAAGAGTGTTCAGACTGGCTCACCAGCCTACTGAATATTGCATTTGTTTAAAACTCAATCATGCAAAATGAAGACTCGATTTGAAAAATTTTAATAAAGATAACCAGACTATCATTATATCATTTGAATGCTAATCGGTGCTTTCATTCAGTGGAGGGAGCAGCGATAGTGTCAACTTTGCTGGAGGCTCTTTATTTTGCAATAAAAACATTTACATTCTAATGATTTTATTAAAGCATAGTAGCTGTCAGCATCCCCAGATGACTCCCTGGCAAACTGTATCAGTTATCAACTCATATTGCCTTTATCAAAACCACCCAGTGGTGAGTCTAGGCCTGCCACAATGAGATGTCTATTGCTCGGAGAGCTGGTATTTAATCATTTCTTCTACAGTATTGTTCTGCTTACAGTGCATAAATAAGTGCTTCAAATAACCCCAGAGTGCTACTGACAATGAAACAAAGTATCAGTCCTATTTATCTTTCCCACATTCTTCAGAAACCTTCTTCTCCACTTCTTTTTTTCCCCCTCTTTATTATTTTGTTGTTGTTGCAGGCACTTTTTTATTCACTGTAACCTATCATCATTCAACAGCTCTGAATTTCTTCATGATGAGCGGTAGGACTCACAGATAGAGTCAAGGAAGGTGATATTTTCTTGTGCTAGGAAGTGATATAATGAATACTGTAAACAACTGGATTAGAAGTGATATGTGGACTCTGAAGCAATGTTGACCTTAAGAGAAAAACCTAGGGGGAAGAAACTAAAAAACAAAACCAAACCCCAAGATCATGATTTTATATCTCAAAACAGAATGAATGTTCCTTATGCAAAGAGAGAAGGAGGGGGAAAGGGTGGGAGTGGTAAGCACAAGATTGTAAAACTCCTGGGCAGACCTTGTCAACTTTCTGCTAAGGGACACTATATATGAACAGATGCATGCTATACATTGTCAGATATTTCTTTTCCTGACTAAGCAATGCTGATCTAAGGACAGCTCTCTTAATGGTGATAAAAGTGTGTCAGCCCTCAGCACATATACGTGTCTGTTTTGAAAAGAAATTCTTTCTCTGGCTTTCATTTGTTTTGTTTTTCACTGAGAAAACCAGCATAGATAATAGTGCTCTGAGGACTCCTTTTTCAGCTGAGCCAAATAAAAGCATTTTATCTCACTGCATAAAATGTGTCTTAATTTAGTGGTAGTGAAGCTCTCTCTTTGGATTGTAGCTAAAAACTGCTTGGAATAATTTTTAAAGCCTTCAGTAGAGATTAGCTGTAAATGTTTGCTTTGTTTTGGTGTCAGCCCAGCTCACTCTGACAGATGGCAGAGTGACAGTGTACTAGGTGGGGGCTTTTGAGTTCAGTGTCCTAACATCTGACTTTCTGCTTAAATTGCTAAACATCAGCTCTGATCCACTGGGACATTTTCCTTGCAGAAATGTCATCACATCCTTTTGGTTTATGGCAGCTGTCCATCTACCCAGTCATATTATTATCCATTCTCCAGTAAAGTGTTTAGTATCAACATCAGAATGCACCATGCAAATCAATAACATATTGTTGTAATTACATTTCTCAGGCTGGAAAATCAAATACTGTTTGCGGTATTTGGCTGAATTGGCATAAATATGCAGTCTTTTGCTAGGCTGGTCTACTGGTAACAGATCTATTTTAAATCTACATCCAGATTTTGGTTCTGACTCTGCTTCTGATTTGCTCTGAAGCCTTGGGCAAATCACATTGCTTCCATCTGTAAAAGCAGATGATAACTGATCAAAGGCACCATCTTGGACTGGTGTGTGTAATAGCAGCCTAAAATGAGGTCAGATTTTGAAAAGGCACATGGAGACAGAGAAGCAAAGAAAATCAGCATTGCTACTTGCTGAGCAAAGGGTGGATACATCTAGACTTGATCATGAGTGTGTTTGGAAGCATTATCCAGGCTAGGAAGATGTTGTGCCAGAAGGAAGTGTGATTTTGGCTTCCACACCTGTTCCTTCTAACCTTACTCCACTTCAATGTCCTTTTATGAGGTTTTAAAACCTGAAGAGGATTTTCAAAATTTGAAATGTTCTGTTTCTGCTCCTAATGTTTTCCTGTCTTGATACTGCTGAAAGTTACCTTTTCTTTATCTAGAAAAAGGACATTTAGGTCAACAACATACACCTGTACTCAGTGAAGAGAGAAAGACAATTGGCTCCTTTCAAATGTACTTCACATTTAGAATCATAGAATAGTTAGGGTTTGAAAGGACCATAAGATCATGTAGTTCCAACCCCCCCTGCCATCAGCACGGACACCTCACACTAAAGTATGCCACCCAAGGCTCCGTCCAACCTGGCCTTAAGCACAGCCGGGGATGAAGCATTCACAGCTTCCCTGGGCAACCCATTCCAGTGCCTTACCACCCTTACAGTAAAGAACTTCTTCCTTATATCCAATCTAAACCTCCCCTGTTTAAGTTTTAACCCATTACCCCTTGTCCTATCACCACAGTCCCTAGCGAAGAGTCCTTCTCCAGCACCCCTGTAGGCCACCTTCAGATGCTGGAAGGCTGCTATGACGTCTCCATACAGCCTTCTCTTCTCCAGCCTGAGCAGCCCCAACTTTTTCTTACCTGATCTTGGTTTGAGGCTCAGGGCTTCTACTTGACCCTGTCTTACTCATTTTATACTGAAGCGCTATTGACCTGACCTCTTTGACATATCAATGTTGACAAACATGCAGTTTGACAAACAAGGTCCTGCTACATATCCTTTCAGACATAGCAGAGGTACTTCAAACGCCCTTCAAGCTGCTGTTCAGATGAAGGTGCTGACAGAACACATTTAATTTTTTTTATAAGGAAGAGAGCATAACACCATTTTAGAAATAAATCCCACCAAAACAGAATTGAATTTTTATCAAAATTTATTTACTATTGTTTTGCCACGTACAGCCCTGAAATACTATTTAAGCTGTAGCTTTACAAAGAAACGCGTTTATCGGTATTGAACATAATTGGTTTTATAATGTTGGGTGAAAGTTATTGTAGAGTTGACTGAGGATGCATTACCAAGCTAAACACCATTTTTATACAAATGTCATTCCTTTTATTAATTATCTTTTTTCATAAAAATACCCATTACTTATTTTCAATACATATATGCTTTTTTTGACAGAAGGAAAAGGCATACGTTACCCAGGTATTTGTTGGTTTCATAAGCTAGAAAAACTGCTGATTTCAGTTATTTAAAACAAAGAGATTAAATAGATGGAATCAGACAAACATGATCCGCAATTTAATTTTCTTATGTATATGGTCTTTGTTGAGGAACTTAGGTTTTGTTTTATGTATTTTAAAAGTATTTTTAAGTATTTAGAAAAATGAGACTTGTGAAATTATCTATGAAAGAACATGACTGTGATAAAAATTTTCTTCATATATATAAGTGTGCATAACCTTATTTGAATAGTAACCTTTATTTTCTAAATTCATGATTTGAACATTAGTACAAAGTTGCAGGTTGTGCTCCAGTGGATTTCTGTTTAGAGTACTTTCAAGGCAGACATAAAATGCAGCAATCTGTTATTACTCAATAAAGCCCAAACAAACAAGTATTGATAGAAATTTATGTTAATTGTATAGAAATCATGCCAAGAGAATTTTGAATTTGGCAGAGTGTGCTACTCTTCCACTAATAGCTAGGACCATCCAACTGAATTGCATTCTTCTAAAATGGACCATGCTTCATCAGTAAGTTACAGACTTCAAACGTGATAGGATATGAGCTCTTGTTGTGAAACACACTAAATAACTGTTTCTCATTTCTTTCTCTTTATGGATCAGAGAAGCTGTAAGAGACTTTTCACAATCTTTGCATCACAAAAAAAAAAAAAAAAAAAATTGCTTGTGCAATGGATTCAAGAATGGAAGAGATTCCAGAAACTGTATTTTCCTTTTGGGATAAATCCTGACACAACCAAGATAACACAGTTTTCTTTAAGGAATAGCAGCCTGTGGCATACAAGGCTGGTTAAGACTGATCTCTCACCTCCCTTCTACTTCTGTTACTAAACACACTATCATCAGACAGATCCTTAAGAAGGAGAAGAGAGCCTGCAAAACAGAAACTGTTCTCATTCTATCTAGCTGTAACTGAGCCAACGTAACAACTACAGGGAGTAGAATCAGGAGGCAGGTGAGAAGTGGGACACTGCTCATTCAAGGAATGCCAAAAGCAGCTCTTCTAAGAGAAGCACCAAGTAGTCTCCAGATCTTTATCTCTAAACATACATGACTATTTTATTTGACATTAGCTATGACTTTTTGCTGTGAAATTTTATTGCTTGCAACACTGAAAAGTTTCACAGCTGTCCAAGCTGCTGCTTGATGGGGAAAATTTAGAGGGACGCCACCTGTCAGGTGAGCCTCAAAGATGCTCAGAGCTTTTCTGTGTGATTTCAGAGGAGGTTATATGAATAATAACACTAGAATTGTACAGTTAAAAGTAGTGCTAGGGTATGCATTCTTTGTGGTTTTCTGCCTTGATTCATGAAGTGACCAGAATGACATCACTCAAAACCACAAACAAGTGATAGTAATTTTTTGTCTGTTTTCTGTTACCATTTTGATATTTGCTCTTGCAGATATTGTTACAACAACAAAACAAAATTCTCAAGAGTTTTTTATTACTTGTATTATAATTAGACTTAACAGAAAATAACATAATTGAAAGGTATCATTCTAGTGATGTTTATGCCATCATAATATTTGCTGGAGTCATTTTCTCATTTTGCCTGCTTTTGTACTGTCAGAAGTTCTTTCGCCTTACCCTACAGATAGAAATGTTTCCAGAAGTACACAAGAAATTTATATATGAACCTGAAGAATTTTGTTTACTTATTCAAAAAAATAAGTTGGTCTTAAAATTGGCATGTTAACAAATGAATGGCATTCAGCCAAAAGTAAATATATATGTATTCATGTCTGAGTATTTATAAGAATGCTTGGCACCAGAGAAACTGCAAAAAAACACCACACTGAGATAGGTGTAAAAAAAATCAAAATAATCTCAATTTATCAGAAGGTATTTTTAGATCTATACTAATTCTTTATGTATCACTGATAGTGCAACAAAATAAAAAAAACAGGAGTAATTAGTTCCTTTCTTTCTGTAGACAGCAACTAAAGCATGATCAGTAATGGGCTTTAGTATCTATTTCTGCATTTTGGATGAGTTGTGAAAGCTGTTGCTTGCCTGAGAAAGCACGACATTGTCAGGCAGTCTCTTGATTCTCCTGGAATTGCTTCTCACATTCTACTTGCTTTCTCAGTCAATTCCAGTTTCTCTCTTTTTAAAAAGGCTACAGAATCTGTGAAGACCACATGAATATGAAAACAAGTTATTGTCTTCTTTAGGGTAAGGAAATAATTACTAGAGTCAGCATACTGTTAAGGCAGTTTTTGACTGAAAGATGTAGATTTATAAAACTGAAATATTTGGTGGAAATATGTCAATTTCAAAACTTTTAACTTGAAATAGAATATGGAAAAAAATCATTATTTTTGTCCCTTGCTATTAAATGAGATAATATTAGCACTTTTTAAAACTTTTTTGCTCCATTTCTCTGAAACACAGATTATTGCATTCATTTTTATATTATAAATATGTATGTACTGATATTTATCTATAGACTTTGTACATATATTTAGTATATATATTTAATATTCACATGAAGCAGAAAACTTTATCAAAGAAGATATTTCAGTGTTTTGAACTACACTTTTGAGATAATTTTTATTTTGTAAAAAACTTTATAATGCCAATTTTTTGTTCTGTTTGGAATGAAACCCCTCAAATGTTGCAATTTATTTGAGTTCTAAAAGGATGTAAAATTCAATTCTGAAAATGCTGGGGTTTATTTTTGTACATCTGGGTAAATGTCATAGTTTTCCAGGTAAAATCCTTCCTTATTATATTCATACAAAGTAGTCTTGGTAAAGTGAAGTAACTATGGAGGATGGATAAAAATTTACCCTGTGTCATTCATCTGCCCCCTTATCTAGATGGAATTATTTTCATTAGCTGTGAAAAAGGCTGTCTTTTAGATCACAAATCCTAGAACTACAAACAGTGGAGTAGAATAATGTTTGTGATGGGGATGGTATTCATTAGTCGTAGCTTCATTTGGGAGACACAGAAAATGTAATGACACTGTTTGGGGTCATATTCCCTTTCCTGAGGCTCTGCCTCTGACAACACAGGAATCCCACTGATAAGCCAAAGGTAGGACATGCCACTGAGAACTAGTGTCATGATTAAGCACTTTCTGAAGCCAAGCTGCCTTCTATAAGAATGGATACTGTAGAGCATAGTGAGCATAGCATGATACAGCTATCACAAAGAACAAAACCATGCCCAAGTGGAGTAATTAACATTTCAGTAACATTTAGTAAATGAAGGGACAAGAGATTTAAAATTTTGTTTCTTTTCTTGCTGTCTGGGAATGCAGGAATCTACATATGAAAAGATCTGGGACATTGCATACAGTGATTTATCTCATAAATGTTATTTTTAAACAATTATCAAAAGGTCTTGTTCCACTAAAGCAGTAATGATAATTTTAACATAGTTTCATTTGAAGCTAGTGAGACTGTTCATAGGATTTAGGTAACTGTTTGAACATTATATTGGGCAAACCTTAAAAGAATAAAAAACCCTCCAGAAACTGGTTTGAAATACGTTTAACATTTTAATATAATAACATTTAAATGTCTTTTTATGGTAATTCATTTCTAAAAACAATGTTCTGAACAGTTATGAAGAAATTTACAAATATATCCAAAAAGCTGGCTGATTGAATCACATCCATCTTTTTCTTCTTACCGCGTATTTTCATGGGTTTTCTAACATAGTCAGGTACGCCTTAGAAAACCATAACATGACACTCTAAACACATATAATCTAAATGCTGCTCTTCCACTCGAACTAATGATGTACATGACTCCAGCAGACAAAGAATATTCATTTGCAATAAATCAAAAGGCTCTGCACTTTATATAATTGCACATAAAAATACATTAAAAGAAGTTATTAAGGTTGCAAAGTCAAGCATTCAAAAATTAGAAAACCCAAGAATTAAAATTGCTCATGCAACCTTAATTTACTCTACCATTGTATATATTACAAAAAAGTTGTTAATAATATGAAGAGATTATTTTTTTTTTCTCTACAGATCTTTGCCTCATAAAATGGATGTTTTCTTACAAATAGCTATTCACTGTACTGTTTTCCCATCACCAGTAAATGTGTAGTCTGCAGGACATACTTATTTATTCAAGGCCCTTCTGAAGACGCAGTGATGAACTTCATTACTTCATGGTTTATCTATAGTGCTAATCCAACCAAGAACCCCTTAGGGTTATTTCACGAATAATGACCTCTCAAATTTTAAACTTCCTTGCCCAGGAAGATGGAGGAACTCTGCAGCATAGTCACGAACAGTCTCTGAAGCTAGGATGTGAATCATGACAGTGTCAGTCCTGTGAGTGAATGGAGTCTTAAGACTTAACCAGCTCATCCTGAAGGTGATGCTCAACTGAGTAGCACTTCAGTCCCCATTAACTGTATTGAGTATATTATAGTTACCTGAGTACAAGGGGAGCTGCAGCACCTAATTCACATGTAGACACCTAAATTTAGCTGCTTCAATCTGCAAACTGAAATCCACTCTGGTTTTCTCGCATTGTCCTAACAATGAGATTACTCTGTTCCTTCCTTCCTTTAGCTTCCCTTTGCTTCCCTTCCTTCACTTTCATTAGACATCTTCCAAATTCTACAGTGAAAGAAAGATCCTTTGGTATCCCTAAGGTAAATTTCTGAACATGGTATTATATTAGTTGACAAACCTTAGGTTATGTTTAGAAAACAACATGACTGTTCATGTAGCTCACCTTTCCCTGGAAATTCCTGGAAATATTTCCTTGATGCTGGCAGCAATTCCCAGTTAACCCCTTTGTCCTTAGCTAAGTTTAGCCTTTATAAAGGCCTAGCCACATTTTTCTTTGCCTTTCCAATACTTCCTGTGAATCTCTTCCAGTTTTCTTTCGGGATCTCTCTCCAACCTTCCTTTGACTCGTTCTTCTATCACATTCCTAATAATTTTCAATTCATCACATTTTCCCGTTCTTTTGACAAAAAGGACATTTCCACCCACTTGAACCAATCCATTCTCCCATTCCTCAATGCCAACTTGTCAGTCCTTGTGTTCTTGTGACAATCTTGTGACAATCTACTGCTATCTCTCATTCAGAATGCAGTCAAGTTGCTAGATAATTTTCTACTGGTTATACATAGTCAGAAGTGTCCAAAAGTATATTCCTGTTATAGTGAGAATTCGTAACATTCCATAGATAGCTTTCGGGTTCTTCTCAGGACTCAAGCCTGAGTTAATGGAGAAAGTGGCAGCAATAATAATTGTCACCTACGTGAGACTCAACTCTATGCTAGAAGGCTTTGCAGGTGGCAAAGGCATGATGAGACACGGCAAACCCGACAGTCTGCAGCAGCCTAAAGCTACAATTTCAGGAAAAGTCCTACTCATCCATCAACATGGATAAGCATGCCCAGTTTCAGTGTGGGGAAGTGTATTTTTTACCAGAATAAAGATAAATTTTCAAAGGTTTTCGAAAGGAAACAAACAGCATGCACTATTTTCCTGCCATTGTGACAGTCCTTCCTTCAAATACTGTAGAAGATACTGTTTCCCATATAAAAGACTTCTTACCCTGAACTAAGCAAATCATCCTTCACATTTTAGAATACCTCTAGAATGACATGTTTTAGTGCAAGATGTCCCTGCCCATGGCAGGGGGGGTGGAACTAGATGATCTTAAGGTCCTTTCCAACCCTAACCATTCTATGATTCTATGATTATGGCTAAAATTTTGCAAATGAATTCAACTTCATGTATTCCATCAGGAAAATATATTTCATTTCAGATAACACTATAAAGTTACTTACATGCAATAAGGTCTTGTCACAGAAGTACGATAGCTTTAATAATATGCAGTACTACCCATCCCACTTGTAATTACTGAACTGCAGTGTATATTCTTGGCTTGTAGGTGAGTGAAACCTAATTAAAATTACTGTCTCTCTTATATTCCCTGCTAAAGGTCTGATCCTATATCCTTTAAAATAATTTACTCTAAGGGCTATAGAACATGGTCTTACGTGTTCAAAAGTCTTCCATCCAGAGGACAGAGAAAACAAGGATGTGTGCTGAACTCTGATCTCCCACTCTGATTTAAAGCTGTAAACCTCAAGGCATTTAAAGTAAGTTAATACTTGTTGAGGAAAAAATGCAAATGTGCTTAAAAGATAATTAGTGAATAATTCCTTTAGTTACTTTGCTCTCTTCCTTTCTCATTGAACTTGACCCTGTTGTCTATAGGAAGCATTATAAATTTTGAAAGTCTCCCATGAACTGGACATTTTAATGAACTACTCATAGCAGTCACCTGTCAGTGGCCAGTTTATTGGAGAGAGTGAGTGAAGATTTATCTCTCCTACACAATATGTAACACTACTTTTCACAGGGACCTGGGCTAATTTAACTCTGCTGTTTTCTGAATTAACAAGGCTTGTCTTCAAACCTTTCGACATAGGAGCATTCTGTTCTGTTATTATTTTAGCGCTTGCCTTCCCACCCTCCCTCAGGATCTGTGTTATTTAATCCATCTGGAGCCTTAGTAACCAAGTTCCCCTGCTCTCCCTGACCCCAGTGATTTATGTTTCATATTTCATGCTGTGGTTGGTCTTTTACCACTTATATTCCCCCTCCTCCTCCTGGTCAATTTTTTTTTTTTTTTTTTTTTTTTTTTGCTTCCCCCCCCCCTTTTTTTTTTTAAGGGGAAGGATGAATATCTGACAAGTGGACTGTTTGTCATGCAAGCCCTAACACAGTTACAGTTAGAGAGGAGAATAATTCAATCTGCCAAGGCTTAAATGCTGATAGATCATTGGCTGTTGCTAGGCCAAGGGTTGTGCCACTCATAATTTTTCCCACCGATACAACTATTTTATGGAATATGACATACATCTTTAGGTGTTAAATCATCCCTAGAATAATCTGTCTGTCAGGAATCAAAATGAAAGGAAATAAAATACCAGACCACAGAGTCGTATTGCTAAATCTCATATTCCACAGAGTCTCAAGCTTGCACTTTAGTGTGTAGCTGTATCTGTGTCTTTAAATAAAAACAACAGGCACAGCGAGGAGAAAAAAAGCCCACGAGAGAGGTGTGTACATTTGCATTGTGAATGTTTGATTCACAATCAGTCCCCTTTCACTCTCTGCCTTCCTTACTCCCCATTCCTCATATCCTTCTTATCAGATTTCATGTTTAATGCCCACCCTGAACCCCCCATCCCACACCCACAAATCTGACTGAACACAATAGTGCTGATAAAACGGAAGCAAATTTCTTCTATTAGTGACTGACAGCAATTTGAACAAAATGAAGTTGTACCATGATATCGTTATATATACAAGGTGCAAATAACCTAGTTTGAATAATCACAGCTTCTGTCCTTTTAAATGATTTTTCTCCCCCATTTAAAGGGAGGCCTTTGATGTGATAATATTAATTCCCTCTGTGCTTGCAGGAAGAAAAAAACCAAACCTAGGAGAAGCGGAAATTAAATGAGTAATGCAATGTCAGTCAATCTTTTAAACCAGGGCCTTATTAACAGCTAATCATTTTGTCATTTTGTCGCTCAAAGTAATGAATTTGATAGGAGGAGAAGGGAATGTTTTATGTTTATTTTTATTAGTTTTAAACAGAAACAGTTGTGGAAATATTATATTATCAAGACTTGCAGCATTTAAGTGGTTTCTGTTCAGCATATCCCTATTTTTCTTCTCTGCCAGTATCTGATTGCCATAATTTTGAATAATCTGCTTGTCTTTCAAAAAAAAAAAAATTTAAAATGATATTCATCTCAGGCATAGCATGGGGTTCCATCATTGGAGATGCATTAGGCTTTTGTTAGGTATTTCTTTACATCCTATTTATTCAGAAGTATCTAAGTAATTAATCGCTAGCAGGACAGTTATGCAGCTGAAAAGAACAGTGTATGTTTCTCAGACGACAGTGTCTAAAGACGAGAAAAAATAGAGGGAAAATCCCATGAATAACTTTGTATTTCTAGAAGTGCAATGCATGGTTTTGTTTTATCTTAAAATTCTGTAGGCTATGGCTACATGTTGAGCACATACTAGTAGAATGTATTTTGCTGAGGATGGATTCTCTATCGATGTCCCTGTAGCATTATTCTTTGAAATGGCAGGGGTCACCTCTGAACTGGGACTCCAGAGGACTCCAGAGGACTCTCAAATTAAGTGCTTTGAATATGGTGCCATTGTAAGGCTTGATCTAACATTTATGGGAGTTTTCCATCAGCAAAAACTGCAATATTGGTCATATAGAAAATAGAATCCACTATCACTTACAGGGTTACAAATTTGGTTTACCTTAATGTTTCCTTTCATATGCTTCCATTACATTTATGCATTTACTTATTTTATATTTATTTACTATGTACATGTTCATTTTACAGCTACATTTTGAAGGCCAAAGAATGGATCATGACTCTCAAGAAGTACAGCAAAAAATAGTTCCTGATCTCCAGCTCAAGGCCAGCCTTCATTTACCATGAGTTAAGGTAGCAAGCAAATCAATATCTAGTAGCCTAGTGATATATCTGGTGATTTACTTACTCATTGACTGAGAAGTAATTGAGTGGGTTGGAGTACATGTGAGAATACTTCTCTAGTATTAGCAAAGATTCCATTTAATTCTTATTTTCAAACATGAATGTATGGAAATTCTCTCCACCAGGATGGAAGCATTTACTGCATAGAGAGAAACACATGAAAGTGGCTAAAACAAGCACACTCCTTAAAGCCTGAACAGAACATACTACTCTATCCAAATTATAAAACAGTAGTTATAGCCATACCCTACTTCCAGATGGTTTGAAAAAAATGGAGGAATGTACCTTCTGTTGGCTTTTGCCAATGACAGAGAAAAAGGGTATCATACTGTCCACAATTTCCAGTTACAGAGTTAAAGCAGGAACAAAATGATTTTTACAAGACACTGAACCGAAGGTTATGGCTGGATCCCGCTTGAGCCCTAGAGTGATTGGTTGTTCTCTGCCCTAAGAATTCAGCCATATTCACAAGTTTAATAAATTGATATAGATCAACTGTGACCACAGTAATTGTCATCATACCCACTCAGCCTGTGGCAAATATGAGATAAAACCTATTAGCTAAAATATCAGTAACAGAAAACTATATGAATTTGTTATATCTTGCATTTGTCATGGTCTAGGAATACAGAGTTCTGAAATGTCAGGTGACATACAGCTGACAGCTGCGGTAGTGAACTGGTGTGTTGGAGTCCTAAACATGGCACAGTATTTGAGCAACAACCCTTCCAGCTTCCTGGGTCAGATGATGTTCTGGTTATCTTGTCTCAGGGATGTAAAAAAATGGAAGAACAGGAATACAAATTATTCCTATCAGTTTACGCGTTTTAAAGATATTGTTCGAGTGTAAACCATTATCATATGGCATATTTCAGTGAAAGCATTACTCAGGAGCCCATGTGAAATGCTGAGTCCTCCTTTTCGCTATCTTTACATATCTATATGTCCTTTGTGCTGCAGAAGAAATGCCCTTGTGGGAACTGATTGCTGCCATTAGGTTGTTGATTCAGCTGATTGCTGCTTTAGGCTGTTCATTCAGTCTCTGCTCTCCTCAGAGAAGCTTGTCCAGAGACTTCTGTAAAGCAGTTTCTTTTAAGAAGACAAAAAAAATCTTCAAAGCATTACCAGGGATATTATTTCCTCCCTGTTTGTAGAGAGCAAAAGCATCAAAGAAATAGCTGGATCCATAATCTACAGCATATTCAGAAAAGACATAAATTTTGCAAATTACTCTCTAATTAATTGGGAATTAAATTTTGCTATTGAAGAAAAACTAGTTACAGAATCACAGAATAATTTAGGTTGCAGAGGAGCTCTGGAGGTTGTCTAAGGGCCAACATAGATCAGGAGGCTCAGGCCTGTGTCCAGTTGAATTCTCTGCTCTGTGGGTGGAAACTCCACAGTCTCAGCAGTCACTCATCAGTTCAGTTTGGCCAGCCCTCAAGACTGAAACCCAATTTTCAGCAACTGAAACCAAATAATTAATTTATAGTGAACTGGGGAAAAAATCCAACTCCAAATAACTTTTTTTCTTTTTTAACCAAAGACGTGTAAATTTTTCTACAGACTTTTTTACGTTTTGATCAAAAAGTATTCTCTGATCCAAGTGTTTCTGATAGTATTGGTCTATATTTTGAACATTTATACTTCAAGTGTTAGGAACAACCAGCAAATATCACTTCTAGGTTAAAAAGCTGATTTTAAATACTTTTGATGAAGAGCAGCTTCAGCTATCCTTGTGTTGTAAGAGAATTTCAAAGTGACCACATGACTCTGAGAACAAATATATATAAAATGTCACCACTTAAATTCAACATTTAGATTAGAATTTGGGATATGGAGACTTAAAGTATGAGATGTTTCTCAACACGATAATGATCAGGGGACTGGTGAACCTCCCGTATGAAGATGGGCTGAGGAAGTTGGGGCTGTTCAGCCTGGAGAAGAGAAGGCTGCGTGGAGACCTCATAGCAGCCTTCCAGCATCTGAAGGGGGCCTATAGGGATGCTGGGGAGGGACTCTTCATTAGGGACTGTAGTGACAGGACAAGGGGTCATGCGTTAAACAGGGGAAGTTTAGACTGGATATAAGGAAGAAGTTCTTTACTGTAAGGGTTGTGAGGCACTGGAATGGGTTGCCCAGGGAAGTTGTGAATGCTCCATCCCTGGTGGTGCTCAAGGCCGGGTTGGGCAGAGCCTTGGGTGACATGGTTTAGTGTGAGGTGTCCCTTCCCATGGCAGGAGGATTGGAACTAGACGATCTTAAGGTCCTTTCCAACCCTAACTATTCTGTGATTCCATGATTCTAAGAGTATCCACATTCTTCTCCTGAATATTCTGTTATCATATGTACACATTCTCCATTTACAAATGCATATTCGATGCAAATGTTCAGTGCTTTCTTAATAAACAGCCAATTTACCACACATGCAAACTCTGTCTCAGCATAAGAAGTCATCATTAAGAATGCTGATATATCAATAAAATATGAAATGTTAGGGATAATAGAGTACAAAAATAGTGCACTGATTTTTTACCTAATCATTCCTCAGTTCTACACAATCAGGTATTTTTCTCTTCAAGTATCATTGAATCATAGAATCATAGAATCGACTAGGTTGGAAAAGACCTTTAAGATCATCAAATCCAACCATTAACCCAGGACTACCATATTAAAACCATGTGGAAATTAGCTAGCTCCCTGTACCATCAGCCTGTGTTACCACAGCTTCTGGAACATCAGGTTCAGCAAATCTTTCATTTCCTGTAATACAGAATGTTTTAACAGTGTAACATGGGCACAAACATGTGTGATCTCTTCATCATCTCTTAGTACAAGATACTTATTCTTTCCCCAATCTCTTTTTCATATTTAAAGATGGTTGAATTTATAACTACATGGAAGTTTGGCTTGGAAATTGTCTTGCTAGGATGTAAAGGTTTTAAGAAACAGGACAGCAACTGGGACGTATTCATTCGTAACTGTTGCAGCTGAACCCAGGACATATGTGAAACTGTATATTCCTATATTATGCCCAAACACCCACACACTATCGCTACAGTACCTCATACTTCCAGAGTTTAATTTTTTCTAAGCAAGTAATTCCTGGTTTATACTTTTATGCCAATTTATTCCTGATTCCTTCAGATTTTCCATCTGAAAGACAGGAATTAGTACATTTTACAGAATATTATTTACTCATAATTCACATTTTCCATAAAATGCCTATGTACGTGTATGTGTTTATAGGTTTCAATATTATAATATTGAAATCTCTATTATAATAAGAGATAGGTATATGTGTAAATAATCTGTGAGCAAGGATATACACTTAAAAGAATACTAGAGGAGAGCACATGCAGAGATAAAAACTGGTATGGTTGGAAGAATAATATTGAAATATTTTGTTTTATATGGAAAAGCACCAAACTTTTGCTAATTTATTACAGCATTATTATTTTAATAACTTGTATTAAAGCCAGGCACATATACATGTATTTGGTAGTCGACTATTGAAAAAATTAGTGCAAGCAACTAGAACTGGAACACAGGATACATTCAGTATAGTAATATCTCATCGCCTGAACTGTTCTGTAAATAATGTGTTGAACATTTCCATAACATATAAGACAAGAATTTTAAAAATAGAAGCCTAAATTTAGATTCTTATAGTCTATATTTAGACTATAAATAATTTGTATATTTGGATAATAATTTGTATATTTAGATATTGTATACAAATATATTTAGATACAAGTAATTTGTATATTTAGATATACAAATAAATGACATATTTTTTGATAAATATTGAGTTCCCATAGCATTTAACTCAACAAGAGTTCTTGGGTACTTGGTAATTCTGAAAATCAGGCTATTTGTTTATATGACTGAATATTGGTTTTTAGGAGTTAAATTCAGGTTTATCTTTTTGAAGATCTTAGCCATGGATCCAAATTTCTATCTAATAGAAATCAAAATCAGCTTTGTTTTTGGTTTAAATAAGACTAGGAGTATATCCTTCCCTAAAATATAAATCTGTTCACAGGAGCATAATATATAGACAGCTTGTGCAAATTTTAAGTCATGCCATTGTCTTATAGGCAAGTGACTGAAACACTAAGGCTGATAAATCATAAAACCAACTGAGCTTTCTCCCAGTAACTGGACACACTTTAAACGCCAAAAAGATAAAATATAGACTACCTTGTAATTTTTTTTCTCTAATAAGTAATATATCTCTCTGAATAAGTAATATTGTATGGGAAGTCATGGTATGATCCTGCTTTAATAGAGAATAATATTTCAAAGTCCTTATTCCTTGAATATGCTTTGTTTAGTCATTCAGATCATCATTATGGATGAGTTTCTGTACAGAGGTAAGGGAAGGAGAATATTTGTTCCCTACACTTTAAGAATCATAACATTTTTATGCATGATGTTTAATGAACTTTTTCCTACAAAGGGCTCCCATAATGTTACAAATTAAATCAGACCCCAAAGATGCTAATTTATAAAAGAAAATATTTAAGGAATCATAATGGCTGAATATATAACTTAAGAACAATTCTTTGAACAATATATATATTCTGTAAAATAGTATTCCATTTCCTGGGTTTTTTTCTTTATACTGTAAAAATTCATCAGTGTAAAATGAGAAGTGAGAAGCAACAGGGGTCTAAAGTTATTTTACCAATCTCCAGACACACCTGCTGCATGCCTAGACCTTTATCCATGTTATTCTCTGGTGAACAGGAGGGAGGGATTCACATCTTAGCTAAATGCTTATTATAGTCTCTGAATCAGAGTACGGCATTCTCCTTGAGAATTATTTGAAGCACAGTTGGTTAAAATCCTTTTATGCACCTTTGTCACATTAGAGACACTCAGAAAGCTTTGTAGCTTGAGCAGTTTAAGTAAGGGCTAAATTTTGTGTGCCCTGCTAGGTTGCTATGCTGATAGGCTATTTGTAGCTGATTACTTATTCTTTCCCTAAAAGTGTCTTATTTTGTCTCATTCAAAAACCAAACAAAACCCAATGACTCCAAGATATTTTTAAAAATATTTCAGACTTTTTTTTTTCATTTATACACACAAGTAATTTCTGCAAATAAGTCATTAATTTCATGTTCCAAAGTTGTGAGTTACAGAAGACATGTAGGCTTCCATTATTGTGATATGACATGGTAAACTCTAAAATTCTTCAAGTGTTGTCTGAAAACAATATATATACTTACATATAGTTAATTACAGAAATGCACACTTTTGTTTAAGATAGTCAAAATATTTAAATGGGTTCTGGGGAAAAAATAATTCATTTGTAACTTCTGGAATTTGAAATTTAAAATGAAATACCTACTGCTCTAGTATAAGAATTGCTCTATTACTGTCCTCTATGCTTTCTTTTTGGGTGTATCTAGGGATAAATTGTCTTTAAATCTGTTGTTGTTACTCTATTAGAGCACTTAATTGACTAGATTGTGGCCTTAGTTCACAGTTCCAATAGAAAAATGATGCAGTATCTTAAGCACTTAATTAAACAAGCAATAGCCACATACATATTTATGTTCTATGTTTTATTGACAAATAGAATTATATTACATGGATCATTTTCTGGAGCATGCCCGAAATAAAAGCAGGGCATCCTCTGACAAGTACAGTAAGACCTTAAAAAGAGCCCATCTCTCAAATTAAAAAAAAATAAATTAACTAATTGACCTTTTATTTGGTCTGTGCTAGGCAAGAACAGACATAATTTTACGGAGTGGCTATCACAGAGACGAACTGGTACGTACATAAAGCCTACTTGCTGACTTCTACTAGGCAGCATCTTAAACAGTCACTTCCTCACTTGCAGCAAATGAATTCTGGAACAGCCCCTTGCCAGTGAGCCAGAGGAAAAGGAGTCAGACTAGCCATCTTAGAAGTGGATGATATTTTGGTTTAATTTCTATACTTAACGCTGTCCCAAAGGGCTGTGTCCATGCTTGTAAGTAAAGTGATTGGGTGTCTGCTCTGATCCCTGAGGGCATGTGGCACAGCACAGCACATGTCCACACAGTTGAAATCTCATAATCTCAAAAAAGCAACATGATATTATCCATACCGCCTCTTAGTAACATTTTCTGAATTATTCACTTCTCTCAAATATGCCTGAGCGCTGTCTGGAAAGGATGCAAGTTCAACCAAGACAAACCAATCTAGAGTGTTAGAGCCTGTACTTTGTCTCTGCCTAATTTAGTAGTACAGTGGTAGCCAATCTGAACTTGCTGCGTTCATCAATACAAACAGCTTACATCTTGGTTCACACACGAAAAACTTTTAAACATTTTAAATAAGTTCAGAAACTTTATGAAGACTATAATTTATGTTATGCACAGAGAAAGTGAATGTAGGCATGAACTATGTCTCTCTTTTCTGTCAATGCATAGACATGAATTAAAAAGGGAAATTAATATCTTTCCATCTGTTGATAAGTCATGATATATGGTTTCAAACTTGCTATTTTCAGTCTTTCTCCGCGGAGCTATGCTACATAATAAATGGGCAGCTAACTGGTTTATAAACTGCAGTGAATAGTTGCAGATCTAGGATAGATTCCAACAATTAATCTCATTAAAATATTTCAAAAGTCCATTAGATAAATTAGATGGTGCATGATCATTTAAAAATGTCATCTTATGTTTTTAAAATTTTAAATTATTATATTTTATTTAAAACCTTAATAGACAGAAGAAGTAGCAATTTAATGTTGAATTCAATGAGGCTTTTAAAAAGCTTTTCAAGAAATATTCCTGCCGTTTAAGAAAGCCTGTGAAACATGAAGGTGGCATAGGTGCTTGTGATACTCTGAGGGGTATAATACATGAGGCAAGAAGCCAAGTACCTCCAGCAAATTTAGTTGTATTAATAGCCTAGCATAAGACCGCTCATAATTTTCTTTGCTATGATAGTTAAGTAGGATCGATTTCAAATATGATCTATTTCAAAAAAATGTGATCTTAAAGAAATTGCTTCAATTCTAGGCATTTTTATATCCTGAAAAGATGGATGAAATCTACTTTCTGCCATAGCAGGTTGTTTGTGCTACCATCTACTTGGAGACATATAATCTAGCAATTCTTATTACACATCTTGAGGGGCAAGGAAGCTCATGTTCACACCAAGAGCAAATTATTTAACAATCACTCCTTCAGTCCTGTTGGGGTTACTTTGGGTAGGAGACCATCCAAATGCACAACACTTGGTTATTGCACTAGCTCTTCAAATAGTTCTTTCTCTGACTGTGGGAAAGATTTATACTCTGCTTTGCAAAGAAGTCTGAGCTCCGGAAACTTAGCAGCTTGTATTAGAGCTACAAAGCTAAGTCCTTTCAAAACATCAAGTCTCTAACTTAGTCTCAGTGAATCCATCAATGCTTTGAGGGACTTCTAGTGCACTTTGCCAGGGTAAATGGCTTTCTCATTACTATGGTGACTCAAAGAGTATAAAGAAGCATACTGCAGAAGCCAATGCAAGTAACAGGTAGTAAGATGTTACCTGAAAAAGAACCTGTTCTGGGAGTGCTCCTCAGCCTCACTTGCAGAATGATAATTTGTGCAACAATATATTATATTGTGCAACTGATAGCTGTTATTGGTTTATTTTATTATTACAAATATGGCCCTGTATATTGCTAATATCTGCTCTGCGTGAGCTCACTTAAGTCATGGGGGATAGGGAAGGGACATCTCTACTTTTCTTCACCTCTGTGAGTGAAGGCTGACTCTTAATTTAGACATAAACAGCAGAAACTGAATATTCTGTTTCCCTGTATCTAGGTACTTGCTCTTTTCTTTTCATGTTTACTGTTATGATTACATCAGGCAAAAAAAATTCCATCTTCTCCCAGCATCTTGAAAGCATCATTTATAAATGCTTGTCTTGTGTAGCCGCAAATGAAATAAATGGGATTTCATCTCACAATGGCCAAGTTTGTGTTCTGTGAATGTTAGCTTAAGGAGAACCTATGGCAAATGCTGAATATGTGTGGAAATTGGAAAGTAAGACTGGGAGACATTTGGGTGTGTAATAAAGGCACGTTTAATCTTAAGTGTTGCCCAGGGTGATATTTTAACTAAGCAGTACTGGTTTCCAGCAGCTTTTTTTTTTTTTTTTTTCCTTGATCTGTTGGTACTGTTGCTGTTGGTTTAGGCTTAATTTTGCTCTCCTCTGAACAGTTACTCTGGGAATAACATACAAACTGAGTAAAACTGCCCAAGTTTCTGAATATGTAATCAGGATTTAGAAAACTTCCCTGTCCCTAAAATGAAGTTTTGTCTAGCTGTAGACTGCAGGTTGGATGTTTTAATTACATTATCCATTGCATAGGATACATAACCTTTGGGTTTAATACACACCGTTGGACCTTTGGGAAGAGACAGTTATATGCTGAAATACCCATGAAGCAGACCAAGAGTCAGAAGCTACCAATGACCCACTGTCTCCTTCTGCCCATCCCCATTTTTCTTCTCTGCCAATTAAGTCTGCAGTATCTCAGACTAAAGTCTTAGGACTTAAATAGAGTTCATTTTTATTTATTGTCATACACCTCAAATGAAATTACCTCACAAAGTACTAGTGGATTTCGCAGAATCTTTTAATTTCAAATACACTTGTAATATTTTTCTCTCTACCTGTTCCCTAATCTTTTCATTGGAAAAACAAAACTAATCTAAACTAAACTTTTTTTTAAATGTATTTAGATATACTTCAATGCTTTATAACTTGACTTCTCTTTAGTAATATTGTCAACTAAAATGGGCAAATAGGTTTTATAATATTGTCTTAACAGTCCAAGAAGCACTGTGAGAATGTATTGAGTTCTGTCCGGGGTCGGATGAGGAGCAAGTGGAATGTCTGTGGGTACGAATCAAGGGGCTGACTGGCACGGGTGATACAGTTGTGGGGGTCTATTACAGACCTCCTGATCAGCACGAAGGAGTTGATGAGGCTTTCTACAGGCAACTGGAAGTAGCCTCGCAACTACATGCCTTAGTCGTCGTGGGGGACTTTAATTACCCCGATATTTGCTGGAAGACTCACACAGCCAGTCATTCACAGTCTAGGAGGTTCCTCGAGTGCATTGATGATAATTTCTTAATGCAAATGGTGGACGTACCAACTAGGGGAGCAGCGCTGCTAGATTTAGTACTCGCCAACAAGGAGGGTTTGGTCGAAGTGGTGACGGTCAATGGCAGCCTTGGCTGCAGTGACCATGAGATGGTGGAGTTTAGGATCCTGTGTGGGAGAAATAGAATACCTAGCAAAGCCACAGTTCTGGATTTCCGAAGGGCCAACTTTGGCCTCTTCAGTCAACTGCTAAAGGAAGTCTCATGGGAAAGTGTACTAGGCGGTAAAGGGGCTCAAGATAGTTGGTTAGCATTCAAGGACCGCTTCTTCCAAGCTCAGGATCGGAGCGTCCCAATGAGTAGGAAGTCAAGTAAGGGATCTAGGAGACCGGCGTGGTTAAACAAGGAGCTGCTGGGCAAACTCAAGTGGAAAAGGAGAATCTATGGATTATGGAAGGAGGGGCTGGCCGCTTGGGAGGAATATAGGACAGTTGTTAGAGGATGTAGGGAGGCAATTAGGACAGCTAAGGCCTCCTTGGAACTCAATCTTGCTAGTCGGGTTAAAGACAATAGAAAGGGCTTCTTCAAATACATAGCAAATAAAACTAAAACAAGAGGCAATATAGGCCCACTGCTGAACGAAGTGGGTACCCTGGAGACAGAGGATATAAAGAAGGCAGAGGTGCTGAATGCCTTCTTTGCCTCTGTCTTTACTCCTGCAGACTCTCCCCGAGGGCCCCGGATTTCTATAGCCCCAGAAGGAGTCAGGACAAAGGAGGAGTTTGCTTTGGTAGATGAGGATTGGGTTAGGGATCAGCTATGCAAACTGGACATCTGTAAATCGATGGGTCCGGATGGAATGCACCCACGGGTGCTGAGGGAGCTGGCGGAGGTCATTGCTAGGCCACTTTCCATCATCTTTGGTAAGTCGTGGGAAACGGGCGAGGTGCCTGAGGATTGGCGGATGGCAAAGGTCACACCAATCTATAAGAAGGGCAAGAAGGAGGACCCGGGTAATTATAGACCGGTCAGCCTTACCTCCATCCCTGGAAAGATGATGGAACAACTTATTCTTGACTCCATCACTAGGCATATCAAGGATGAGGGGGTCATTAAGAACAGCCAACATGGTTTTATGAGGGGGAAGTCATGTATGACCAACCTTATAGCCTTCTATGAGGAAGTGACTAGGTGGAGGGATGATGGTAGAGCGGTAGATGTGGTTTTTCTTGATTTCAGTAAGGCATTTGATACTGTCTCCCACAGCATCCTCATAGATAAGCTGAGGAAGTGTGGGCTTGACGATCAAGTAGTGAGGTGGATCGAGAACTGGTTGAAAGGAAGAAGGCAGAGAGTTGTGGTCAATGGCGCAGAATCTAGCTGGAGGTCTGTGACTAGTGGAGTTCCTCAGGGGTCGGTGCTGGGACCGGTGCTGTTTAATATTTTCATCAATGACCTGGATGAGGGAACTGAGTGCACCCTCAGCAAGTTTGCTGATGACACAAAACTGGGGGGAGTGGCTGACACACCAGAGGACTGTGCTGCCATTCAGCGAGACCTGGACAGGCTGGAGAGTTGGGCGGGGAGAAACTTGATGAAATTTAACAAGGGCAAGTGTAGAGTCTTGCATCTGGGGAAGAACAACCCCATGTACCAGTACAGGTTGGGGGTTGACCTGCTGGAAAGTAGCAAAGGGGAAAGGGACCTGGGGGTCCTGGTGGATAGGAGGATGACCATGAGCCAGCAATGTGCTCTTGTGGCCAAGAAGGCAAATGGCATCTTAGGGTGCATTAGAAAGGGAGTGGTTAGTAGGTCAAGAGAGGTTCTCCTCCCCCTCTACTCAGCCTTGGTGAGGCCGCATCTGGAATATTGCGTCCAGTTCTGGGCCCCTCTGTTCAAGAAGGACAGGGAATTGCTTGAAGGAGTCCAGCGCAGAGCCACAAAGATGATTAAGGGAGTGGAACATCTCCCTTATGAGGAGAGGCTGAGGGAGCTGGGTCTCTTTAGCTTGGAGAAGAGGAGACTGAGGGGTGACCTCATCAATGTTTACAAATATGTAAAGGGTAGGTGTCAGGATGATGGAGCTAGGCTTTTTTCAGTGATATCCAGTGATAGGACAAGGGGCAATGGGTGTAAACTGGAACATAGGAAGTTCCACGTTAACATCAGGAAGAACTTCTTTACTGTAAGAGTGACAGAGCACTGGAACAGGCTGCCCAGGGGGGTTGTGGAGTCTCCTACACTGGAGATATTCAAGGCCCGCCTGGACAAGTTCCTGTGTGATGTACTGTAGGTTACCCTGCTCTTGCAGGGGGGTTGGACTAGATGATCTTTTTAGGTCCCTTCCAACCCTTGGGATTCTGTGATTCTGTGATTCTGTTGGAGAGAAGAATGTGCAGTTAAGCACTGAGGAATGCTTGAGCTGAAGTAGTGCCATCAGCCATTGGCTTTGGCAGCATAACTCAGTTAAGAAGTTCTGGCCCTCTCTGTCCCTATTCCCAATAGCTCAGTCTCACCGCTGGAGCTTATTCTGAACCTAAAATATTTTATTTTCTGTGGTTTACAATGGAGGGATATAGAGATAACATATTGAGATAGGAAATGAGAGACAATGAATCATTAGGACAAACAAAAAGTGAAATTAATTTACATGTCTACAAACATGGACAATATTACTTTACACATGATACACTAAGTGCTGTAAAAGATGGGATTCAAAACATAACAAGGATTTCTTCAAAAGTCCTAGACAATTATACTAGAGGCTCCAGTTAGTCTCTTTGTGTGCAGATTGATCTAAGCTAAAGGTGAGGATGATGAGAGAAACACACTGGAATTAAATTTGAATGGATGACCCGGTCACTCGATTGGCCAGAAATATTTTGTTTGGGTTTATTTTATACATATGTATAGAATCATTGAATAGTTAGGGTTGGAAAGGACCTTAAGATCATCTAGTTCCAGCCCCCCTGCCATCAGTACAGACACCTCACAGTAAACCATGTCACCCAAGGCTCTGTCCAACCTGGCCTTGAACACCACCAGGGATGGAGCATTCACAACTTCCTTAGACAACCCATTCCAATTCACCACCCTTACAGTAAAGAACTTCCTCCTTATATCCAATCTAAACATCCCCTGTTTAAGTTTTAACTCATTACCCCTTGTCCTATCACTACAGTCCCTAATGAATAGTCCCTCCCCAGCATCCTCATAGGCCCCCTTCAGATACTGGAAGGCTGCTATGAGGTCTCCACACTGCCTTCTCCTCTCCAGGCTGAACAGCCCCAACTTTCTCAGCCTATCTTCATACAAAAGATTCTCCAGTCCCCCGATCATACTTGTAGCCCTCCTCTGGAATTGTTCCAACAGTTCCATGTCCTTTTTATGTTGAGGACACCAGAGCTGCACACAATACTCCAGGTGAGGTCTCACAAGAGCAGAGTAGAGGGGCAGGATCAACTCCTTCGACCTGCTGGTCACTCTCCTTTTGATGCAGCCCAGGATACGGTTGGCTTTCTGGGCTGCGAGCACACACTGAAGCTGGCTCGTGTTCATTTTCTCATCGACCAGCACCCCAAGTTCTTCTCTGCAGAGCTGCTCTGAATCTCTTCTCTGCCCACCTGTAGCTGTGCCTGGGATTGCTCTGACCCAGGTTTAGGACCTTGCACTTCGCATGGTTAAACTTCAGAAGGCTGGCATCAGCCCACCTCACAAGCGTGTCAAGGTCTCTCTGGATGGCATCCCTTCCCTCCAGCATATCAACCGGACCACACAGCTTGGTGTCAGCGGCAAACTTGCTGAGGGCGCACTCAATCCCACTGTCCATGTCACTGACAAAGATGTTAAATATGACTGGTCCCAACACCGATCCCTGAGGGACAACACTTGTTACTGGTCTCCAGCTGGACATTGAGCCATATATAAAGGAAGCTTCTAAGTGTTGGTGTTGTGGGGTTTTTTTTTGTTGTTTTTTAATTTTCTGGTGGTAACAGCTAGAACATCATGTTTCTTTGCATTAGTAAAAATGGGGTACATGATATCTCTTACTTGCTGGATTTGCTTTTGTGATCAGCCACTATGTGAGTGTGTGCATGCGTTCTCCGTGTGTCACAGCACTTCATTAACTTCTAACTTCATTACAGACTAGGTTAAAAAGAAAGACATGCTAGAAAAGCACCATCTTTATTTAAATGTGTGACTCTCATGCTTTCTGATTTATTAGCGTAATATTTGGTGGTGGTCAGTGAGAAAATGAGCATGAGTCAGCAGTGTGCGCTTGCAGCCCAGAAAGCCAACTGTATCCTGGGTTGCATCAAAAGGAACACAACTAGCAGGTCAAAGGAGGTGATCCTGCCCCTCTACTCTGCTCTCGTGAGACCTCACCTGGAGTATTGTGTACAGTTCTGGTGTCCTCAACATAAAAAGGACATGGAACTGCTGGAACAAGTCCAGAGGAGGGCCACGAGGATGATCAGGGGACTGGAGCACCTCCTGCATGAAGTCAGGCTGAGAAGGTTGGGGCTGTTCAGCCTGGAGAAGAGAAGGCTGCGTGGGGACCTCATAGCAGCCTTCCAGTATCTGAAGGGGGCCTATAGGGATGCTGGGGAGGGACTCTTTATCAGGGACTGTAGTGACAGGACAATGGGTAACGGGTTAAAACTTAAACAGGGGAAGTTTAGATTGGATATAAGGAAGAAGTTCTTTCCTGTTAGGGTGGTGAGACACTGGAATCGGTTGCCCAGGGAGGTTGTGAATGCTCCATCCCTGGCTGTGCTCAAGGCCAGGTTGGACGGAGCCTTGGGTGGCATACTTTAGTGTGAGGTGTCCGTGCTGGTGGCAGGGGGGTTGGAACTAGATGATCTTAAGGTCCTTTCCAACCCTAACTATTCTATGATTCTATGATTCTATTCTGTAGTATAAGGCACTATCACATAAACACAACATATTTATCAATCAGATAAATTATCTACAGAGCCCTGGGAGACATGATTAGGGGCTCTGGAGCTCAGACAGTCTTTTTGTCAATTCTCCAGGATACAGGGGAGGACCTTAAAAAAGCTAGGAGGATTGAACAGGTTAATAAATGGTTAAAAGGGTGGTGTCATAGTGAGGGGTTTGGGTGTCTTGAACACAGGAACCAAGTTTGTAGGCCAGGTCTACTGGGGGCTGGTGGAGCTGCTCTAAGGGGAAGAATGGTTTTGGTAGGTGTCTTGCCAGACTTGTCAAGGATGCTCTAAACTAGATGTGTTGGGGGAGGGGGGCATCATTCCATCCCAACATTCCCAGTCACTTGCCAACACCTATAATAAATGCTTGGAGCAATGTAGTGATATTCCAGCTGCTCCAGCCAATGAGCCAGCTTCATTTGGAGCTCGGCTCAGATGCCTCTATACAAACGCCAGCATGGGGAACTAACAAGAGGAATTAGAGATGTGTGCACGTCTACGGGGGTATGATATAATAGGCATCACAGAAACATGGTGGGATGGCTCCTATGACTGGAGTGTTGGAATGGAAGGTTACAGGCTCTTTAGAAAAGACAGGTCTGGCAGGCGGGGAGGAGGAGTTGCGCTTTACGTTAAGGATAGGCTGGAGAGTATGGAACTCTGTCTGGGGACAGGTAAGCAGTCAAGAGAGAGTTTGTGGGTCAGGGTTAAGGTGAGAACAGCTATGGGGGACATTATTGTAGGGATCTGTTACAGACCACCTGACCAAGAGGAATCTGTGGATGAAGCACTATACAGACAGATAGGAACAGCCTCATGCTCACAGGCCCTTGTTCTCATGGGGGACTTCAATCACCCTGATATCTGTTGGAGGGATGGTACGGCCTGGCACAAACAATCCAGGAGGTTCCTCGATTGTGTGAAAGACAGCTTCCGTCTGCAAGTAACAGAGGAGCCAACAAGGAGAGGTGCCATGCTTGACCTTGTGCTCACCAACAGGGAAGGGCTCGGTAGAAATTTAACGCTCTGGGCAGCCTTGGTTATACCAATCACAAGATGGTTGAATTCGAGATCTTCAGGACAGTGAGAAGAGCATGCAGTAAGCTCACTGACCTGGACTTCAAAAGAGCAGACTTTGGCCTCTTCAGGAACCTGCTTAGTAAGGTTCCATAGGATATAGCCCTAGAGAGCAGGGGGACCCAAGACTGTTGGTTGATATTCAAGGATCACCTGCTACAAGCTCAGGAGTGTTGCATCCAAACTAGAAGGAGGGCCAGGAGACCTCCTTGGATGGATAAGGAGCAGCTGAGAAAAGTTCAAATTAAAAAAGAGGCTTACAAAAAGTGGAAGCAAGGACAGGTGGCCTGGGATAAATACAGGGATGTTTTCTGGGAAGCTAGGGACCAGCTTAGGAAAGCTAAGGCCCAGTTAGGATTAAACTTGGCTAGGGATGTTAAGGATAACAGGAAGGGATTCTATAGGTATGTAACGAATAAAAAACAGACTAGGGACAAAGTAGGCCCCCTCTGGAAGCCATCAGGAGAACTGGCTGCCCTGGATTTGGAGAAGGAAGAGGTTCTTAATGACTTCTTTGCCTTGGTCTTTACTGGGGCTCTGACCACACCACCCAAGTCTTGGAAGGTAGAAGCAGGGACTGTGAGAATGAAGACCCACTGTATGAGAGGATCTGGTTCGAGACCATCTTAGGGAGCTGAACGTACCCAAGTCCATGGGACATGATGAAATCCATCCGCGGGTCCTGAAGAGATGGCAAATGAAGTTGCTAAGCCACTGGCCATCATGTTTGAAAAATCATGGTAGTCAGGTGGAAGTTCCCGATGACTGGAAAAAGGGAAATATAACCCCCATTTTCAAGAAGGGGAAAACAGATGACCAGGGGAATTACAGACCGGTCAGTCTCACCTCTGTGCCTGGCAAAATCTTGGAGCAGATTCTCCTTGAAGGCATGCTAAGGCACATGAATAACAACAAGGTGCTTGGTGACAGCCAGCATGGCTTCACTAAGGGGAAATCCTGCCTGACCAATTTGGTGGCCTTCTGTGATGGGGCTACAGAACTGACAGACAGGGGTAGAGCAGTTGATGTCACCTATCTGGACTGCAAAGCGTTCGACTGTCCCACATGACATCGTTGTCTCTAAATTGGAGAGACATCAGATCGATAGGTGGACCACTCAGTGGATAAAGAACTGGCTGGATGGCTGCACACAAAGTGTCGTTGTCAATGGCTCAAGGTCCATCTGGAGACCAGTAATAAGTGGTGTCCCTCTGGGATCGGTGTTGGGACCAGTCATGTTCAACATCTTTGTTGGTGACATGGACAGTGGGATTGAGTGCGCCCTCAGCAAGTCTGACGATGACACCAAGCTGTGTGATTTGGTTGATATGCTGGAGGGAAGGGATGCCATCCAGAGAGACCTTGACACGCTTGTGAGGTGGGCTGATACCAACCTTATGAAGTTCAACCATGATAAGTGCAAGGTCCTACACCTGGGTCGGAGCAATCCCAGGCACAGGTACAGACTGGGCAAAGAAGAGATTCAGAGCGGCCCTGCAGAGAAGGACTTGGGGGTGTTGGTCAATGAGAAAATGAACATGAACCAGCTTCAGTGTGCGCTCACAGCCCAGAAAGCCAACCGTATCCTGGGCTGCATCAAAAGGAGAGTGACCAGCAGGTCGAAGGAGGTGATCCTGCCCCTCTACTCTGCTCTCGTGAAACCTCACCTGGAGTATTGTGTGCAGTTCTGGTGTCCTCAACATAAAAGGACATGGAACTGTTGGAACAAGTCCAGAGAAGGGCCACGAGGATGATCAGGGGACTGGAGAATCTTTTGTATGAAGATAGGCTGAGAATGTTGGGGCTTTTTAGCCTGGAGAAGGGAAGGCTGCGTGGAGACCTCATAGCAGCCTTCCAGTACCTGAAGGGGGCCTAAAGGAATGCAGAGGAAGGACTATTCATTAGGGACTGTAGTGACAGGACAAGGGATAGAGGGTTAAAACTTAAACAGGGGAGGTTTAGACTAGATATAAGGAAGAAATTCTTTCCTGTTAGGGTGGTGAGGCACTGGAATGGGTTGCCCAGGGAGGTTGTGAATGCTCCCTCCTTGGCAGTGTTCAAGGCCAGGTTGGACAAAGCCTAGCGTGGCATGCTTTAGTGTGAGGTGTCCCTGCCCGTGGCAGGGGGCTTGGAACTAGATGATCTTAAGGTCCTTTCCAACCCTAACTACTCTATGATTCTATGATTCTGTGATCACATGTTTCCAGTAACTTGTGATAAACATAAAAAGATTGAATGCATATCTTTCATATGACGCCTCTGATACCAAGGCATTAGCTTTTAAATAGCACTGTTAGAGGTACAGTGGATATTGTTATTCCAGAGCAATTTCTTCTCCCCAAATACCATTGCTTGTTAACTGTTTTACCCTCTCACTTTCTTAATAATCAATTTCTTCTTAAAGTATTTTGAGTGTTAAATTCTGCCTTGGCTATTTTGGGGCTGTTCTTCCAATGATGAGGACAATGGGTAGTTTCCCTTCTCCTGTGATTATGTAGACATGTTATTTTGTATCATTTGGTATTTTACCTGAATGCTAATCAACTGAAAGTTCTCATATGATTAGTATGGCTTTTCACTAAGGGAGGAAGTTCACATGTTCTTGCATACACCATTTACGATACTTTGGCACAATTAAACCCCTCAATTATAAAAGCTGCCAAAACCCAGTATTTTAAGGTCAAAGAAAGTAAATGGAAAAAACATTAAGTAATTTCAAGTCAAGTAAGAGTAGGATTGACTTCAGTACTTCTTTTTACCATAAGACATTGCTCTGGTAATTTAATTTTTATTATATTATTATTATAGGTTCACAGATATATTTCATGCTTAGTGTTTGATGTTTCAGAATTGTATTTCATGTAAGTTATCAATATACTAACAAAATATTTTCTGCTCTTCAAATGACAGTTTCCACCTTACAGTGGAGGTATCTTAATTACTAATTGCTGTTGAGACCTTTACATGTTAAGCCACAGACCTATCAGACTTCACCATGGCTTCTTCTATATTTATAAATAATGTTTGGCATATTTCTGACATCAGTTTCTCATTTACAGTGTAAACTAATAACATAAGGTGGAATGGAAAGACACAGAGATAATCCTCAGTGACCCTTGGGGTCACTCTGTGCTTTGCTATAAAGATGAAAAGAAATGAGCTGCAGCTCAGCCCTTTAAATTAACAGCAAAAGATATCAAATCCTTAAACCATTTAACAACTTAATTTGACTTGGTTTTGTTTTTCTTTTATTTCTTGTGGGAGAAGGAAATGGAAAAGCCTGATTAGAGTGGGGCTCCAATTCTACCAGTCTTTGAACTAACATTTGGAAGCATAGGCTCACATAATATTTAAATCATTTTCCTGTATATCCAGTGAGTTTACATATACTGCAATGTGTCATTAGAACCATTCTCTAGCAAATGTGATGCATGCTACAGTTTAGCTCTAGATAGGTCATTATTTTAGACCAGTGCTGAAATTAATATTGCTAATGACTTAAATCTTTCAGATTCTCTTGTTTTTCCTATGTCCTCTTCAAAGCAATTAAAATAAAACACACTGCAATTCCACAACAGGAAATTTGTATTTTATTAAAAGATACTTTTCAGTCTTCTCATTTTTTCAGTCTTTTCATAGAGTCTTGGTTATGATTTAAGTAGCTAAAAATGTAGTTCTTTCTCCTCCTTTCAGATATTTTTATTAGTATTGTTCTTGATTACCACTATGATGATGATAATTTAAATTGTTATATTTCTTCATATGCAGCAAAAACATATTTTTGGATCCAACAGAATCATTACTACACAGCATTAGATTATTATGTCACCAGTTTAGGATTGCTTTTGACTTCATTATAAAACCTGACAGGAAAATAAGATGGATTACATGGCTACCAGCTGAGCTAAAGTTTAAATTACTTTTTTGCATCCTTGGGAATAAAGCTTCTTCCTCTCCTAAATTAAAAAAAAAACAAAAACAAAGAAACAACAAAACAGCAACAAAAGACAAAAAAAAACCACACCAACATCTGATTTAACAAAATTGGGACTAGCAGTGATAAAAGTAGTTAAAATAAAATGTACTTTGCATCTAGCAGAAGATGTCACAGTGATGTGAGTTTTCAGCATGAAAAGAAGGCAGGTTTGAATATTGATCTTTTGAAGCTCCATTAGCTATATGCTGAGCATTGCTGACATCACAGATTGATGTCTCTTTAAACACTGTCTCATATTGAATCACCTGGGGAAACCAGCTATTGACTTTGGATGTTTGTGCCATTCAGACACTGGAGAATGCTTTTCTTCTATTTCCCTCTGTCTGTCTGTTTGTATCTCTCTTGAATACACACATGCGCACATGCAGACACAAAGACATATGCTTGTCCTTTTTGTTAAGGAATATTGTCCTCATTTTTTGTGTAACTATAAGATGCCAAAGTACTCTCACACTTCTTTATTACATCTGTACTTTAGAACATGTAGGTTACGATGTTTATAGTGAGGCAAAGCTCTTCTTACTGATTTAAGGTATTGAGATAGTATGTAGGAAGGTCTAAAGGAATAAGCATCGTCTTGTCTGTGCAGACCTTCAATTCACCTTGTAAAGTGAGGTGACCATAGCCTCCAGAGGAGTGCTATAGGAATCAATAAAGACGAAGAAACCAAAGCCCTTCTGAGGTGCTGGTGGTAGTGATTTGTTTCTGTATGTGTGCATGCCTCTATACGTACAGATGAAGAGAGCTGGCTTCTGATGAAAAGGAATGCAAATGTTAAAGGCATTGATCAGCACTCATCTCCGTTCAACCTCATGCCCTCTGTTACATCAATACATTGGAAACATAATTTGTATCAGCAGTTGTTTCTTTAATTAAGATCTCTTCCAAATCTTTCTCATTGATTCATGCCATTAACTTATTGATCACCTTGCTTATGCTGAGACAGTAGTTTTTGCTGAGAGAGGGTATCTCTCACAGTTCATGATGCTGGTGTACTACAAACATCTTGGGAACTAACAGGAAAACTGGACCTCACTCAGCTTTGGCACTGCTTTAACAATACACAGAGGCTTTTTGGGGGTAAGAAAAAAAAAAAAAAAACAACTCCAAAAATAATCATTTGCTGTCTCAGAACTTTGAAAACCTGCCACGAAAGGGAGAGTATTTAATACCTTCTAAAGCGTTGCTTAAAAACTATCTTGTCTAAAGACAACATGCAAAAAATATTATAGCCATCAGGTATATGGCATATGCAATCTCCATAGGTTAATGGCTAATAACCATGAACTAAATGACAGAATTTGAGCTGAAATGTGAGATGCATATTTAGGTATTAATGAAGAGTAACTGATGACTCATTTAATCAAATAGTTGGTAAAAAATGTGATGACCAATGCAGGGTGAGGTTAAGGCTAGGTAAAAGTTGAGAAAGAAAAACTCCATAAGTATTTCATTGTAATTCTGCATATTCTATTTGCATGGTCTTTTTATGTTAGTTTGTCATAAATACTGTAGCAAATAGACTTACTGGTCAGTATGTTCATAGATGCAGAATTTCATATGGATACCAGAGTGTCAAATTTCATGTTTGTAGAGGAAGCCTGAGTTAGGCAGACTGAAAATCAAACTATGTCATCTCTATCTCTTTAGATAGTCAAGTAGTGGATGTTGCACACATTTGAAGTGGTTATGAATTCATGAAAGGGTGAATCTGCAAAATCCACTGATGGAGATTTATTCAGTGAGATTATTTAGTTCTAAGGTTCTCTTACTCACATGGACTTCTTGATGTCTTACTAGAATTTCAGGGAAGTGCATGTAAGCTAAAACTGACCTTGTGTGGCTTTGAATAAGACAACCTGCATTTGTACAGGATATGGCTTTCATAAATAATGTGCTCTCACTTGAGAGCTTCCACAGAAACCACGTCTAACCATATGAATATTCATGTAGCTATATGAGTAAAATGTGGGAAAATATGCCCTATATTTCTCAGAACTCTGATTTTCCTTTAAAGTATCTATTTACTTGGAGATCCCTATCTTAGCCATGACAGATCAGTATCTACAACCATCTCTGTCCAGAAGCAGCAAAGCCAGGCTTGAGTGTCTGAACCTAAAAGGCCTACAGTTTATAAGGTAGGTGGAAGTTGTGTAGATTGTGCCTTGTGCAGCTTCCTTGGGGATCGGAAGACAGAAGCTTCTCACTGCCCTTCTAATCCTGTTGCTAAAAACTGCACCTTCATGGCTGCAAGATAGCAAGTAGCGCAATGATAAGTGAGTTGGAGAAGCCACAGAGCACATCACAGTTGTCAGTTCTCTGCTTTTTTGGCCCCTTAATGGAAGAATGGATGAGAGCACAGCTAAAAGTCAGTTTCAAAAGCATGAGTGGCCCATGAAATCCGCAGTGCCTGGTTTACCTGGTGTGGGGCAAAAAGGCAGAATTTATGTTGCGCTTCACTGTAACACGAAAAAGCTTGCAACTTCCTTTGCTTTTAGAAGAATATGCCTCAAGAATAGTACTCAGTAATAAATAAGTACCAGAGATGTAGCACATCCACTGTACAGCAAATTGCACCAAAATCGCATTTAGGTTCAGACTTTATCAGTAAGAGAACTGTTTGCTTGTTTTCTTTGATAGTTTGTCTCCCAGAAAAAGTGAATACTAGTCTGGCATTGTGGGATAAGAAAATTAGATGAATGTGGTGGTTAAAATGATCAGAAGCTAAATAGCTTGGTTTTGATAAGATCTAAATCTGACCTAAACTCATTCATTTCTCCTACCTGAGTTAGATCTTTAAAGTAAATTCTAGGGTACGTGAACTGAGGAATGAAGGTGCCCTTACCAGAGTTTTCAGGTGAAGTTTGGGTGATTTACTTTAGATTTCAATGAGCACAGTATTTGTCTATTATTTTAGTCTGCAAACAACTTAAGATTTGATCAAATTATGCCAATTCAAGGTTGCTTTTCAGAATGGGTGAAATCCTGGCAGAGAAGCCTTCAAAATTAATTTAGCTAATTGGTGGATTCTCCTCTGCAATCTGAAGAGTGAGTATGGATCACTGTTTTCATTAGGCTGCTTTCTAATCCATTTAGTTAATTTGGAGTTTGAACTGCATATAGACAAGACCTTATGTTCTGTTACAAAGCTCATCTCAAAAGGAGAAAACATGAGAAACTGCTTACTCAGAGGCTTACAAAATATAGTAAGAAAAAAAACCAAACCCCAGACTAAGAATCCTTTAAGATGATGGATAAAGTGTTCACTATTTGTTTGATTTTAGTATTTGAGGCATACAGGGAAATTTTATGCTATTTACAGGGTAGCCTGATCTGCAGGTGGTGTCACTGTCAGGGGTTTGTGTATCTTGAACACACGACCCAAGTTAGTAGGCCAGGTCTGCTGGGGGCTGGTGGAGTTGGTCTGACAAAGAAGGGGAAGAGCGGTTAAAACTTAAACAGCGGAAGTTTAGATTGGACATAAGGAAGAAGTTTTTTACTTTTGCACAGATCCAACACATGTAAATCTCTCAAGCTACAAAGCTCCATGGCAAGGGGCAAACCACCTCCAATGCTTGCTGCTGAGCACAACCCTTGCTCGTACACGAGGTGCCACACTGCTTACAAGAGTTTTGACCCAGTTTCAAGGCCAGACCAAAACCTCAATTCAGGTCGCAACCTTGACGGGAAGCCCTTCACCAGCAACACTGAACCTCCCAAAGACCAGAGCTAGGAGCGCTGTGGCTCTGTGGCAGCCCCAGTCAACCCTTCGAGGGGCGCTCCGGGAACCGGCAGCACCCCGGGAACCCTGTGCAAGATAGTTCTCTCAGACAAAAATGTACTAATCCTGATGGGCGTAAGAATGCCCTAGTAAGAGAAGTCTGTGGGGCTTGCTTGCTTAAGCGTACTTTGCATGTTCTTATTTGTTAAAGTTTTCACAGAAACAAATTTGTATGAGAAAAATGAAAGAAAAAGTTTTCTTAATTGAGAATACCTCATTCCAAAAGAGGTATGATGAGATTTCAGGGAAAAATTGAAACTTCACTGCAATGGCTACCATTTATAAAGTTTCTATGGGCAACTCTTTGTCCTGTTGCTCCTTATGTAGGCAGCGGCATTCAGGGCTTGTGGTGCCCCTACAGCCCCAGCAATAATAACTGGGATACTGCGTACTCTCAGTAAACTGAAGAAATATTTCAAAGAAGCTAGGACAATAGTACTGGGATGTTCTATTTGTTTAAGTATTTCCCAATAAAAGATATTTAAGTAAAATTTTCCTGCTCAGCTTGAGTTATAAATGAAAACTTGGAAAAAATAAACTTTGTTCACCCCTTAAAAACTGACTTCCAACTGACTTCCTTTTCAGACACTGCTGAATCTGGCTATCTTTGTCCAATAATTGAAAAAGTAGAACTAATCTGTAATATTAGCAAACTGTATCTTTACTGCTGGAGTGAAGAATGGATTTCTTACTGGTTGCCAGGCACTGAATTTGAAAGTTAAACACTTTAAGATAGATAAATATTACAGGAGAAACTTTTTTTTTTTCCTATTCTTAGAAGAGATACACTTACAAAAACAAACTTGTGGATGTCCAGGCAATGTTATCAACCCTATACTGGTTTTGTAAACCTGGACAAACCTAGCTATTAGAGCTCCTGTTGTGTAGCTGATATTAACTATCGTACTGTTGTGATCATTTAGATTGTAGTTCAAAACCTGTTGTTTTTATAAAAGGAAGTAAAAACATGAGAAATTACTGAACATTGGGGCTTATATTGTGATCATTCAACTGGGGATTTCTTGTAAAGCAAAGATTTTTTGTGAACATTGATACCATCTTTTTAGTGTGGTGACAATAGTTTCATAGAGAAGGGACTTTTTGAATCAAGGAAATGCACAAAGGTACAATTCTGTTTGAAATTCCATATTGACTTTTCTAGAAGTCTAGAAGGCTTTTCTAGTCTGTATTTTATTGGGAACTGGGAGCAGTTGTGAAGATTGATTAATTTTGCTGTATCTGACACTGTAAGAACTGTACAGAACTGTAACTGGCAGAAAGGTTGGCATTCATCTTAAGTCACTTAGATGTTCACAGCATAGACCTTGACTCTGAGTTGTCTAGACTCCCTTTAAGTCAGTTCTTTACAGTTGTTCTTTACAAATTGCAAAGAGAATTTAAATTACTAGGTTCGATATACATGTCTACAGGAGTTTAAAACTAATACTCTCTGAGAATTACTTAGATGTTGTGGGTGGTAAAAATTTTGTAGAATGCAAGGGGCCACTCGAAAAATTAATAAAAGATAAATCCTTTGAGGATTAGAAAATACATGGACACTACATCTGGTTGAGGAAACCTAAAATACAAGCTTTTGAAGGCTAGGAGACTACTTGTCCATGTATCTTCAAACACTTTGTTTTCATGCTCCTCACTAGCAAACTTATTGCTGTTGGCAGGGGCAGGTTAGTGGGCTACATGCACCTTTGCTTTCATTCTATGCCCAGTCTCTTGTTCTGACTTTGCTACGGTTACAAACAGAAGGGGGGGGGTGTGGGGTGTGTGTGGGGGGGGTGTGCTACTGTAAAGTTCTCTTTCTGCTGCTACAAGATTTCTTTATATTAAAAATATCTATCAAAAGTGAAAACTAAAAAGGTGTGATGGATCCTTAAAGAATATTATCATATTTAAAAGGCAGTGGGGCAGTCGACTAGCTAGAGCTTCTTTTATTCCATCTGTAGGTGTCTAAAAGCTTTACCTTATCAAAGGTGAAATCCTAGAGACTAAAGGAGACTGATCAGCTGAAAAGTGCTTCTGAGAAAGATTGTGCTGAGGATAAGGCATTTGAAAGTACATTACCAGCTGCTGGCATGTGGCCAGGATACAAAGTATTATGGCATGAGCTAAAAAGGAATACTGTTTCATCCGTTGTTTAAGCACTGGTTTCCTCTAAAAAGTTTTTCTCCTCACCTAATAAAAATACAGTGCTCCAAAGTCATCTGCTCACTGATGTGAATTCCAAGAAATCACCTCCTGAGGTAAGCTATGACAGATCTATCTGGTCTGTCGTCCAGGGCACGGCATAGAAAGGGAGTAGTTATATGTTCCCATCCTGAGAAAGAGGGAACAGCAAAAACCTAGCCCAAGAAGTACTGTATTCAGAAAGGTCCAAGAAGTCCAATGTGAAAGTAGCCTACTGACTGTGACTGTGATATGCCACAAGTAATGCCTTGTCCAGTCACCACAGCTATTCTGTTATGCCAAAAGATATTGAGATATTTCTCACTTTTATTGTTAGAGAAATTATTCCTATAAATAATTTAATTTCCACTCTCTATAAGCAATCAAACATTATTTATTTATTCAAGATAAAGCAAACTTTTGAGAGGTTGACTCAATAGCTCTGTCATCAGGGTATTCTTATTTTTCAGATGTAGAAGTTAGTCATACAAGTCCCAATAGCTCTATGATGTATAAATAATTCCAGCCTGCTCCCTAATAAGAGGGAAGATAATCATGATAGAATAATATTACTGTTCACTCTTGAAAAAATGAATTTTAAGTTATAGAATGCATTTTATATGTTTGTGAGGCTTCATTTCACTATGTTAGTGCTAGAAAAAATATCTGTGAATATTTCCTATGACTGCTTTTAAAAGATGATATGTGACTACTTTTTTAATATATATTTAATTTGTATTGTTTTCCAAAGTACATATACTGTGAAAATATTAAACTTCAGCAGTTTGGATAAACAATTGGGTAAAGCTGAACATGGTTTCATCTATTTATTTTTCATGACAAACAAATTTACTCTTGATTAAAGACAGCTCCATATAAAGCATATATGCTTTACTCTTCTTATTAGAATAAGCATATCTTGTGCATGCATTTCCTTGTTTTGCATATGTTTTGGTTAGGGTGACAGATACTAAGGTCAAAGTTTCTTGTTACACTTGAATTTATCTAATCCTGGCTAAAAGGAGATGTGTAGGCTAATTTCAAAAGCAGTATTTTAAAGTGTATTACTATTTCCTCTGTGCAAGTAATTATGGATTTTTTAAGGTCTTCCAAATTAAAATATGGGAATATGAGGTATTTAGAGCTATTAGGTTCTGCTGTGATGCCCCTACACCCTCAGATTTCAGAGGTCTCCTCTTTATATTTCATGTGTCATTTTGGGCAGTCATGTATTCTTTATTACATTCATCACATAAGTAAAAAGAAAGTTGCAGAAATCAAGCAACTGTTCCTTACATAATTGCTGGTAAACATAAGCAATACAACTCTTGATCAAATTTTGCTTTTGGTATGGAATTAAGCCTTAAGAATCATAGAATTTTTAAATTAATAACTTCACAAGAAAGGTTCAAAAATATTTCTTCTTTGCCATTCTTCAAATGTTTGATTACTCTTGCTAAAATCCAAGCCCTCAGTTCCTTGCTTTTTCAATCAGGCTGAGGAAATGACGAACAACTTTCCTCAACTTTCTTGGGAAAAAAGAAACCCAAAAGACATCTTAACAGTTGCACTTAACTGTGCAAGTTTTTTTCACGTTTGAGAACTAGGCTTTTTAATCATAAATTTCAGTGAGCTCTGATAAGGCTTTAAGATAAGGCTTTAAAACATGATAACGTGGCAAGATTTGGAAATTTCTAGATATGGGATTTACTGTAGCTCTCAGAAAGTTTTTTTATTCAGACTTATCAACCTATAAATGTGGGTCTTTGGACCATGGAGGACATTGTTGTGATGCACTGCTTCATTTTTAAATGGACTGTAAAAGACATTTTCATAAACGTAATTTGTATCTAGAATAAGGTTGACTTCTGTAAGGATTACATGAGAGTTTTTGAAGAGATCTAAATTTAAAAAAAACCCAACTTCTTCAGATCCTTTGCTGATACTATTACTTGTATAAAGAATATACCAGAGTAAGACAGAGGCCTGGGTAAAAAAGCCACAACCAACCAAAAACTTTATTTTGGTAAATATGTGAGTATATCCTGTTCAGCAACATTTATGACTGATTAAATCTAACCATCTCCTCAAACTATCTAACCGTCACATGAATATTACTTGATCTCAAAAAAACCCTCAAAACAGTTTATATTAACAAAAACTCATATCAGCTGTGACGAAAATGCAAAACAGTGGGTGTGAAGTGGTTTTCCATAATACCACTTATCTGTTCCAAAGAACTTCAGCTAAGATATTCACCATTATGGTATCTAAAAATGCTTTTATCCTACTTATTTGTCATTGTATAAATAATGGTTAGTGGGAATTCAGTATCTGGAAGCGTTGGCTGTATTCGCAAGGATGGATCATGGCCAAGACAATGACTTTAGGTGAGGTCTTATCAGCACATCAAGATATCCTCTTGAATAAGAAAAAAAAATATATCATCTTAAATGAATGAATAAACAGTTTTGCGTGAATAGATACAGATAGTAAGAGTGACCTAAGCTTCAGGTTACGCAGATAAAGTTCCTCAGTATTTTGACTGTTAAGCGTGAAAAGTATTTGGTAAAAGACAGGAAACAAAAGAAGGATCTATTTCTGTCATAGCTTCAAAGAACAAAGCTCTTGAAATGCCTTCTCAATAAATCCATGTCTATATAAATGAATATCTTGTGAAGTTTATAGAATCATTTTAACTTGAGAACCCTCACCAAAATAACCTTAAAGTAGAACGACAAATTCCACTGAGGAAGCACACTGATTTTCAAAGGAGAGTGAAATACAGGTTTCAGGGTTATGGGTGCCCAAATTTTCTTAACTTAAAACACAGTGGAGTTGTCACTCAAATATAGTATTATCCTGGCCCTACAGTTCTTCTATGCATTTAACTACCATTGTAGTGAATGCAGCATTTCATCAAGATAGTTGCAGAGCTGGACTTCAGTATGTTTTTGTTTCTTTCTGATGATTTATTTGGAAAATGTTGTACTTGGCAATAGTAAAAATAGAAACGTGGTTTGCGTCTTAAACTGAAAACTAAAACTCCAACTGTGCAAACACTTAGGCAGGTGTTCATTTTTGTGCATTATGAACATCTCTTTGCAAAATTCAAAACGTCGATACTCCACTTCTGTTGTTGTTCACAAAACTTTTCACTGTACATCTGAGCTTCTTTTGTACAAGTTTTCATATGTTTTATGAAAGTACACCCTCTAGCAGATTTCCTTAAAATCTTCTTTTTCACATTTGCTATGTTATAATGGATACACCCTACTATTCTAGTCGGTTTCTTTTGCAAATTGATATGATATCAGAAGTTGAATGTGTGCTATGTTTACAATACATGATGAACATAAGAACTGTTATTTTAAGCAGTATAACATTCAGTTTGCTTTTTATTACTGGCACACATCATCAGACTATATTTTTACTTAATGTGTGGGATATGTACCCACTATCACTAGGACTGAATCTAGCCCATCATGACTGGTCAACACTCACTGTGTTCATCCCACTGTACAACTGTGGGTGGTATGAGATCTACATTAAGGATCATGTACGCAGCACAAGTGGACGCATTATAACAGATCACTGCAAAGTGCCATTGCAGAAACCTTGTAAAATTGAGAAAATCTCACTAAACAGTGAAGGAATGCTTCTTTTCAGTCTTATTTGGGGATTTTTTTTTTATGTGGTATTTTTGATGGATCCTCTTACTCAAAATCCATCAACTCATCTGATACCACTAGAACCTGTGAAGTGTTAACTCTTAACCTCATCCTTTTGGAAGATGACTTAAAATGGGTAAAAGGATGTGTGTTATGTGGAGAAGGGGGATATATATTAAAAAAAGTAAATAATGGTGTGATAGGGATAAGGGGCGGGGGGGCTGATGGTTTAAATCTCCGTGGGCCTCGGAATCGAGCCTGTTTCAGTCAGATTGTGGCCCTGCTAACAAATCCAATAGCAGCTAATCTGATCATCTGCTCTCTAGTTTTCATGCTGTGTTTTCTTCAGAGTTCCTTCTCCTAGTTCCAGTCTGTGACAGTGTGATAAGACACAAGAAATTTAGTCATCATTGCTGCTGTAAAGGAGCTCAGAGAAGGGATTATGATATTCCATAACCCTTACATTAGACACGGACAGGGCCAGCCACTGCTGTGATTACAGGCCTGAACATTGCTGTTATTTTTTCCACCTCCCTCCTGCTATTCATTTATTTATTTATTTATTTATTTTTAATTTTTTTTCAGAGAAAGCTTTAAGAGATTAGCTGAGAAATAGTCACCATCACAATCATCGTCCTAAATCTTGTTGTACAAAACTCAGAAGTTGTGCAGCTCAGAAGGTTGTTACACTTCTAGCCAGTACTGCTGAGATAACTCTCAAGCAAGTTATCAAAAACACTCATCCACTATTGCGTCATTATTAGGAAATTCAATCAGTGCAAGCTGAACAAATCAACATGGAATACAGAGAAGATGCCACAGGGGGCGTTGATTTGGGAAAAATATAGTTACTGCTGAGGCAAATCAGAGATTAGGTAGCCTTTTCTTTGTTCTACACATGGCAATATTTGTGATGAATATATTATTTGTAGTACTTCTTGCTTCTGGATATCAAGTAGGTTTGTAGTGCTGTCACTGAACTGGTAACTATGCTTGTGTTAGCTGATATTCCAGCACCAAGTCTCTTTACACCATCTGTGACTCTTATCCCCATAGAGAAGGGGCTTCCTTGAAAAAAAAACAAACCAAAACCAAAAACCTAAAAAAATGGGTGACAGTGGAAGCTGGTTTGCCCACTCTCATAGAAGTAATAAAATAGTCTGGAAATAACCTGTTCTGTTGTTTGTTTGCATTAAAAACAACAAGTGAGAGAGTTTTAAAATTGGCTTAAGCTGTCATTTAAAGATTGCTTCTTGCATTTCAAAAGGAATCCCCGTCACTGGCATTGTTGTTTGGTTTGCAGCATTATTACAAGGAAAGGTACTGAATAGAAATATAAGCCATATGCCTGAGTCCAAAGAAAGGGAGTGCATGAAGCAACGGACAGAGACACGGCATTCAGCTGGAATGTTCTGTGTTTCTGAACACATGTGGTGTGCAGTGCTGTTCTGCTCTTCTTTCCTAGGAGGACCCAGGCAGATCCAGAAATAGCTATATGACAGTTACTGGATTGGCTCAGTAGCTGCTTCTGAGACTGTATAAGATTTCATAGTGCATGAGCCATCTGACAGGACATGCCTAGTCACCACCAGTCTCTGAGCAAAGAGGAAAGGTTTTAATTACAGCAGCAAAAGGCAGATCTGTAGACTTCTCAGTAGCTCCATTCAGGACAGAAAAGAGCTGCCTGATGTGAGCGCTGGACTTCCATTACTTACATACCATGTCATTCAGGTTATATTTGCCTTTTGCCTGCAAGCGAAGGCCAGCAGGGCAAACTTGAGAGCTCTGATAGCAGTGGAGACTGGAGTCCTGGTATTTGGTGAGAGATTTTTTAGTTTTTCAGAGGGGATTTTGACTCAATTTCTAGAGCAACCGTAATCTACCATACGCAGAGACTGAGACTTCAGCTCTCGGACAAGAGCAAAGAATGTGTTTAAGTGTAATCTACTTAAAATATGGCAGTGTAAATATTGTGTTAATACTTCATATTTGTATATATGTAATCACAATGAAGAGGGGAACATTGACGGACATGTTATCATCAGTAATTCCTACCAACATTTTTTGTTTAGAATTTAATCAAAGTATTCCAAATATGGTGTACAGTATTTGATCCTATTTATAATGGCTTCTGTGTGCAATAATTTTCTTTCTAATTGGAAGACTTACATGCTACTATCTCTTTGAAATTTGACTGGAAACCATTAATTTTGACTTATCACAGTTTTGTGTACAGTTAACTGCATACATTTAAAGAAATCCAACAGTGTTTTCTGGAGACAGCTAATACTTTAAGCAGAATTTCTGTCTATTCTTTTACAGAGATGTTTGCTGAGACACAGAAAGAACAAAGGTAACACAGAGGCATACATAGCATTGCTTTAGTGCTCACTTACCCCTTGGCAAACACAGCTGGATTTATTTGGGCTTTTAACAGAGAATATTGAAAAGATTAAATATTACAGCAGAATAAAAATTCCCTTGTAAAAGTAAGTTGAGAGAGAAAACAATACAACCTCTTCCATAAAAATAAACAAAACTTTACAGATGGCTAAAACTGATGCAAAATATTAATTTCTGATATTTTGTATGAGATTCAGCATGCCATGTGTGCAGGGATGACAAACAATAGTATTTTTTGCTAAGTAGGTATGCAATTATCCTTAGAAAAAGGAGAAAACCCCACTAAAACACGACAAAAAACACCATCTAGCATGTTCTGCATTTTGAACTTCTATGTTGAAGCTGATTGCCTTAAGTATGCCTTAGACATTTTAATTTCATTAAAACCTTTTGACATTTCTTCTACATATTTTCCTGAATTTACCCCTGCCATGTCAGCTGTTGCGGACATGCACAATCAAAATGATCCAGCCCAATGGATAAGCACTCCCCGAGTTAGTTTATCTCATTAAGATAAATGATAACTGATATTTTTGTTTGTTTGCTTTTGTTATTTTGTGTTCCTCTAGTCCAGTAAAAATTACAGAACAATATATCCAGAAAGTACTTTGATATGAAGAGGCCGTTTTTGGCCTTGAGCTAATCAAATTAGAACTCAGCCTGTAAAAGGTCAAGGTTGTAGATTACTTCCTGTTTCCTTTAAAACGAAAAGAAACATAAAAAGATCCTAAACTTTTGAGCCATCACCATAGGGATTTCACAAGATGATTGAGGATGGAACAAAGCATACCCTTTTGCTTCTGGGTATCAGGAAGGACTTTAATAATATTATGACATTGATCATCAAATTCAAGGTCACAGTCATGTCAATGTTAATGAATTCCAAGTTTGATTCCAGAAAATATTAGTATACAGCAGATAGAAAGCAGTGCATAATATAAATGCTTTCAGACATTTTTTATAACAACTCATAATAAAGCTATATATTGTCCATCCATGGTAAATTTATGCAATTTTCTTTCAGATCACATGAATCAACATGAACAAAGAGCATGCTTAAATTCTACACAGACTTTTCTGTATTTATCACTGTTTTGGAAATTGTATAAATTTCTTGAAAACAGGGTTATACATTTCTGGAGACTAAGTAAAATATTGGTAATACTCTGATCTAAAATTATTTTCTGTCTTTCCTGATTTTTTCAGCCTGTAGTCAGTTCACATTTCCTTGTGATTTGCACATATTCAAAGTCAGATGAAATTAGGGCAGAGCTGTCTCAGTGAAGCCTACAGTGACAGAGATGTCCCCAGCTGCAAGAATTTGCAGTTGTCACTGCTTCTTTTCTCTGTCCACTATAAATATTTCAGTAGGTCACAAAAGAAGCCTTCTTCACAAATCACAGTTATAAAGTATTTGCCTTAGCTTGTTTTCCATTGTCTTAAAACAAGCCAATATTTTTTTCAAAATTCATTGTTACGAAGTATGCATTACATATATTTTAGCTATTTAAAGAACATATTTTTCATAAGACTTTATCAAACGGATTTTCTTTTTGGTCATAAATGAAGTAGAATTAGAAATTGGAAATGCAGCAAACTACAGTGAGATTTGTAATCCCATTTAGAACCTGTTCTTATTTATAGCATCTACCAGTGTCAAAACCAAATCTTTCTTACATATTCCAGTACAAGTGAGCTATGCTCTTCAAGATCTAAGATTCAGACTTTTTGTTTAGTGGTACTTCAAGCAATGTTCTGTATCAAAAATGGAAGAATTATTGGCTTTGACACAAGGCTGAATTCTGTTTTTTGACACAAGCAGAGACCAAGCCAAGGTGATAGCAGACATTTCCCTGTGCTTTTATAGATCACTGAAAAATTTCAGAGATTCTGACAGCACCCATGCATTACTAATAAAAGATAATAATCTAGAAAAAGTAGAGGAAACAGAAATGTTACACCTGTCATCTGAATATAAACTCTAGAGAAGTCTTCTCTGCTGGGTAATATCAGATACAGCCCAAGTGACAAAGCTTTCCCAGCAGCATCAGCCAGATCAATACTAACCAAAACTAAGTAGTGACACTGTGAGAAGTTGTGGCAGTTTGGGTGAAGTTCCTGCTGACTGGAAAAGGGGAAACATAACCCACATTTTAAAAAGGGAAACAAGGAAGACACAGGAAATGCAAGCCAGTCAGTCTCATCTCAGTGCCTGGCAAAATCATGGTGCAGATTCTCTTGGAAACTGTGCTAAGGCACATGGACAATAAGGACAAGATTGATAACTGTCCTGGGTTCAGCAGTAGCAGTAATTATTCTCCTTCTTGGTAGCTGGTGCAGCACTGTGTTTTGACTTTTGGCCTGGGAAAAGAGCTGATAACACAAATGTTTTAGTCTGACCAAGGACTTTCTGAACCTCTTGCTCTGACAGGGAGGAGGGAAAGACGGGAGGAAGCAGAGACAGGACGCCTGACCCAAACTGACCAAAGAGGTATTCCATACCACAGTACGCCATGCCCAGGATGTAACGGACAGTTACCTGGGAGGGCTAGGACACTGCGGGGTTAGACTAGGTATCGGTCGGTGCTTGGTCGGGTGGGGTGGGGTGAGTTATCGGTCGGCTGCTGTTGAGGTGTTGTATTCTCTTCCCTTGTTCTTTCCCTTATTATTATTATTATTGGTGGTAGCAGTAGTGATTTGTGTTATACCTTAGTTACTAAACTGTTCTTATCTCAACCTGTGGGAATTGCATTCTTTTCGATTCTCCTCTCCATTCCTCCAGGAGCAGGGGGAGGGCAAGAAGTGGGAGGGGAGTGAGAGAGTGATTGTGTGATTTATGGCTGACTTTGTTTAAACGACGACAATAACAGCCAACATGGCTTCACTAAAGGCAAATCATACCTGACCAATTTGGTGGTCTTCTATGGTGGGGCTACGGAACTGATGGATAGGGGCAAAACAGTTGACTTCATCTACCTGCACTTATACAAAGCATTTGACACTGTCCCGCACAACATCGTTGTCTCTAAACTGGAGACACTTAATTTCGATAGATGGACCACTCGGTGGATGAGGGATTGCCTGGATGGCCACATGCAAAGAGCTGTGGTCAACAGCTCAATGTCCAGTTGGAAAACAATAACAAGTGGTGTCCCTCAGGGGTCGGTGCTGGGACCAGTATTCTTCAACATCTTCTTTGGTGGCATGGACAGTGGGATTGAGTGTGCACTCAGCAAGTCTGCTGATGACACCAAGCTGTGTGGTTTGGTTGATACGGTGGAGGGAAGGAATGCCATCCAGAGGGACCTTGACACACTTGTGAGGTGGGCCAGTGCCAAACTTATGAAGTTCAACAAAACGAAGTGCAAGGTTCTACACCTGGGTCGATGCAATCCCAAGCACAAATAGAGGCTGGGTAGAGACTGGATTGAAAGCAGCCCTGCTGAGAAGGACTTAGTGGTGTTGGTTGATGAGAAACTTAACATGAGCCAGCAGTGTGCACTTGCAACCCAGAAAGCCAACCATATCCTGGGCTGCATCAAAAGGAGCATGACCAGCAGGTCACAGGAGGTGATTGTCCCCCTCTCCACCTCTCTCGTGAGACCCCACCTGGAGTCATGTGTTTATCTCTGATGCCCCCAACGTAAGAGGGACATGGACCTGCTTGAGTGAGTACAGAGGAGTGCCATGACGATGATCAGAGGGCTGAAGCATCCCTCATATAAAGACAGTATGAGACAGTTGGGGTGGTTCAGCCTGGAGAAGAAAAGACTCATGGAAGACCTTAGAGCAGCCTTCCAGTACCTAAAAGGAGCCTAAAAATGTCTGGAGACGGCCTTTTTATAAGGGTAGGTAGTGACAGGACAAGGGGGGGATTAGCTTTAATCTGAAAGAGGGTACCTTTACATTTGATATAAGGAAGAAATTTTTTACTGTGAGGGTGGTGAAGCAGTGCAATAGGTTGCCCAGATAAATTGTGTCTGCCCCATCTCTGGAAGTGTTTAAGGCCAGGCTGGATGGGGCTTCAAGTAACATTGTGTAGCAGAAGGTGTCCCTGCCCATGGCAGGTTTTTGGAACTTGATATTTAAGGTCCCTTCCAACCCAAAATTCTATGATTCTATGATTCTTTCTTTGCTAAAATGTGTAAAAAATGTAAAGTTTTCACAGCTGAGGAGGTAGGCATTTGTAGTTTACCACCCAGCTCCTGACTTTGTTCAAACTAGAATAATATAATAGAAATACCTTGATTTGAAGAAAAAGAAAATAAATGAAAAAATGTGTTTCCATAAAATGCCAGATAGGAATCTTATTAATTGATTTGGAGGCCAAGAAATTAATAGAGTAACATACCTTAATTGCTGTCTGATAGTTTACTGTAAGGTGATCAGTTAAGCTGGCAACACTGAAAAATCATGATAGGAAACTGGATGTAGTCTGCAAATATTAGCACAGGTCTAAGACACGAACAAAATATTGCCACTCATGACTGCCTTCCTGAACATGTCTTTACTTGGAGTATCCTTATGCCTCCATTTTCCTCTTCTTCAGAGTGATCGCTATGGGGAAATGCATATTTTGAAGAGGAATAGATTTGACAGCTGGCTAGCTAGTAAGGGAAATGTTTATAAGCTAAGCATTTTCTGCATTTTCACAGCCATAAAGTTGTTACACAAGATTGCCCTTAAGTAAATCACCTCTTTAAAAACAATTTGAGAACAACTTCCTACAGAAATAGGTTACTGATAAGAAGTAATTCAGGTTATCACCAGATGGAATAAATGTGACCAGTTACAAGGAAAATTTTGGTGTGTTCACGTTTTGAAGAATCTTACCCCAAACCGGAAAAAGGCCTTGAATGTGTGCTGTGTCGTAAGGAAATATATGGCAACTAGCGTTCTATTGTCTTTACACCTGCAGGACTGAGTTTGTTGCATTCTGTCTGGGGTACTGAATTCTATTGAATTCAGCAACTGACCAAAATCTGTGATTTTTAGAAAACTTAGGTAACTCCTAAGCATAGTTTTCTTAATCGAAGAATTGCAAGAATTTCTGTCAAAATCACATGAATTTTCTGACATAAATACTTCCATCAGAAGTATTTTATAAGCTATTTACTACTTTGCAAAACATTTGCATCTAGAGATGACATGTACTATAGAATTTCAACTCAATATGCTTGTATGCCCCGAGCATTATTTGCATCATTTCTGAAGTACCTATGTATGCCTCAAAAGTATGGCTGAATAGATGAAGTGGAAACAAACTTCAGTGGCTTAGACTATCTGTAAAATCAAGACATGGTAGAGAGGTATTATTTATTATGAAATTGAACATTTGTGTTTAATGTAAATTTAATTAGCTTTTCTATAGCCATGTATGGTATAATAATCCAGTGTCAAGAAAATCTGGTGCCAGAAAGGAACTGAGAAACGCTGTTTTGGTTCTTTATTTTCACTGATCAGAATGGAACTGGGAAAAAAATATCACAAAGCTTCAATAGGAAAGAGAAATGAAAATATCACCTCCTTTCTGGTGCAATTGTATTTTCAAAATTACTCTCCAGCCATCAGTGTTTAAAGACTATGATTCTAAACCTAGAATATATAATGATTTGACATATACTGCAGGAAAGTATGACTTCCCTATACTGGTGGCACAAATTTTACTGTATGTTTTTCGCTATTAGAACAGGTAGCTAGGATCCACTTTTTATATAAGTTTCCATATATTACCATAATAGCAGCTTTATGCCTCATAGTTACTTGCTTTGTTTTTCATTCCCATTTTATAACAGCATGCCTAAAGCCCATCAATATTCAAGTTAGCACTTTAAAATGAAACTATAAATTTCAATTTGGAGAAAATAAGCCCTTATTCAGGCTCATAAGTTTTAAATAACACATTACCATTGGCTACATTAAGTTTGCATTTCTAATGTTATTTTATGCATTTGACAATAGATGTTCCACTCTGCTCAGTAGTGGAGAGCAAATGCATGTGAAATGCAAGTCTGCTTAAAATGTAGGAATTTATTAGAGCTGTCAGTCAACAGTGACATGAGAGTTAAATTATTTCTGAAGATATTTAACTTGATTTTTACACTTTCCATTGTCTTTATCCTCTGAAGTTTGACTATAAATAACTCTTTTAAAAGGTTTTCTTCATGGATATGTTAGTGTTTCCTAAAGTCAAATAAAATAAAGCTGAAAATAAAATGCACAAAACTCTTAAGGAAATAGCTAGGTAGCATTTGGGAAGGGGGAAAAGAAATCAATCCCAGAAAAACCAGATTGGTTTACTTCTAACTTTGTTGTTGCTTAATTTTTCCTTTAGAGAAAATGGTAACTAATTTATTTTTCCTTTTGAATGCTTTCCTTTTAAGTGAAAAGTATGTACTGGTGGTCAAGTGGCATCTTTGCAAATGTCTGAATATTAACTGGGATGCAAATTAACATAAAATTCCTGCTGCTGCAGGTCTAAATGAAAGGAAATTGTGTGAAAATACAAGTTTTCCTGACAGGAATGATCCCTTTTCTTCATACAGCTTTACTTGTTTATTGTGTGGATGGGCTATTAGAATTGATCTGAAGGAAAAAGTATTCCTTTTCACTTGACTCTCTTTTTATGGTCATCTGCTGCTACTGCCTGTATTTTTAAGCCCATTTTCTTCTACAGAAATTAGAATGAAAAACAATTAGCTTCCTTATGAAACATTACATGTGTTGGCCAATGAAATCATCTTACTTTGATTCATTTTAGTTGTTAACTTAAGAGCTTTTGCATGTCCAGAATAACAAATGTCAAGAGTGAGATCACTTTGCATGGTTTCCTAGAACTGAGAAACTATCTGCATAGCTCCCATGTACTATGTCTGTAAAAAGAAAGAGTGTTTCTTGCTAATTGATTAGTTCAAACAGTTTATTCATGGCTCAGGTGTCAAGACATAACTAAAAAGTTAGCAAGGAGGTGTAGTGACAGATTTTGGACTCTTGCACTTGTGTAAATATGATCATGTTAAAGAAGAAGAAATTTCCACAGCGCTGGCACTATTTGTACTTTATTGCTATGTGATGACAGGAAATTCCTATTGTTACTTAGACTCCTGAGATGTTTTCACATGAAAAGGTCAAAATTCAGTCATGGCATACAGAGATGAAAATTCACAATGTAAATTTAGTCTGAATATAACCAAATAAAGAAAATGAGTGCATTTTCTTCATTCAAGTGAATGATTCTCACACAGCAATTTACACTGAATACATAAATTTGTCATGCATTTCTCTATTATAGGCATAACTCTCTCTTTAAAAAGGGTAATATGACCAGAAAGAATATGGTAGAACCTCTAAAGTAGCTGGAAATGCCTTGCTTATAATTCTAATAGAGAAATTAATCAAAAAAAATCTGTAAAGGCTAGAAAATCCCAACTTCCATCTTTGCTGAACAACTAGATCTCCTCAAAACTCACACTTGATTTTCCAGGTGCCTTTCTGAATGACAGAAATCTGGATAGGATTGTTTTTAAGTAGACAAACAGATGCAAGATGGAAAAAGGGTAAGGTTTTGGACTCAGAGAGACAATTAATGGATTGATAAGGAACTGAATTCATGTCCACACTAGAGCTGAGGCATACTAATGATTTAACATGCATTTGTACTGTATCAATATGTAAACTGCTATGGGGTGCCTTAAAACACCTCTTTGCATCTTCATAGATGTCACAATTATAATTCTGAGCCTTTTATAAACTCTAAGATAATAAAATACATTTATTTGAGGCTAATGAACTGATGGGAGTCTGACATACATATTTGAATCCTAGTTACACTGAATGTCTGTTGAGGAAGAAGAAGATAATTTCTTAGATATTAAGAAATTAATCTGTAGTGGTATAGAAATATGGTCACTTGTAGGTGAAGTTATTAATTTATTCTCCTCTGGTCTTATTCCAAAAGAATGTGTAAGAGCATTTTGGGACTTTGAAATGAGCACAGCTGGGACACTAAATATATGAGTTCTCAGACTGGACCTAGATGTGGTAGGTGTCCACATAATGTCAAGGTAATTCAGGCTCTGTGTTTTATGGCTACAATAATCCAAAGTTCCCATGTAAGACATACAGTCAACATGGTGAAATATTTGGTGTTACAGCAGGAGGTTTGTGCTGCAGCCTCTGGCCTGGTGCCGAAGAAAGTAGAATTTAATTTCCCAGTCAAACCTTACATTCCCAGCACAGACTCTGTTGAAGCCCTATTTAATTGGTATTCTGCTACTCTCACATGCCTCCACGTTCGGGTCTTTGGGCAAGGACCCTGGCAGAAAATGGGACTGGCTCTTCAATAGTGTGGACAAAACTCACTCTGAACTCTATGAAATTATCTTGAGCTTCAACATGACTACGAGGCAGTACACAGGTGTCTACAGACTTGGGATTAATCAAGGTCTTCAGAGGAGTTATCCCCTTCATACTGCAGATATTTTTACATGAGGGACTGGTTTATCCATTTATAGAAAATAAAGGAAGATCTCAAGGATTAGGATGTCTAAAAGTGTCTAATAGTAGTTACCATTCAAGTGCAGGAGTGATCATATCTGAGTAATATCCATGGCCAATGCCTTGAATGTCTGTGTTTTCATGGTTAGATTATCGTTCTCGCCCCAAGACAAAATACTTAAAATGCAGAAGTTAAACTTCAGTGTGCAGGTGAAATACGGAAGGATCAGCAACAGCTATAAACTAGCAAGCACAGAGTAATGTGCTGTATGACCCAAATGTCTACGTATGAGAAATTGAGATGTTTTGACAGACTGATGAAACTAAGGGAAATTTGACCAGTTGAAAGCTTCATCTTCAGCATGCTCTATTCGAATCATTCCACCAATCTCTCAGCCAAGCTATTTAATAGAAAATGACATTATCCAGATATTGTACTGCAAACCCATCATGTTTGCAAAAACCTGCCTGGCTGTAAATCAAAACCTTTTTCAGGCAGCAGAAACAAGGATAGCTTGCTTGAAGTGATGGAAAAATAGCGTACATGGGAATCTGATAATGCCAGTAATAGAGGTCACATCTATTAGGATAATTTCAACCCATTTGAATAAACACTGCTCCAAGTAAAATCCAATAATAGATGTTTCAAAGCAAGCCATCTCACATGAACACTTGAGTCTTTGATATTTACCGGAAAAAAAATCAGGCCAGGAAAGCAAACTGGAAACAATTCTGTGAGCTGACTATTTGAGACTGAATATATCGGAGTGTGTACAGGTATCTTCTTTTTCTTTAGGTCTTGAGATGTTCAGCAATACTGCCTGTTTAACACTAACTACTATCAGTTAGTAGTTTCACGGTAGCCATGTTTACTCCAGAAGTTTCTGCTGTCATTGTTTTCTAGAGCTATTTGTAGTTATAAAAGGTACATAGCATTTGAAGAACAGGGATGTGCTGCTGTAGCAGTGGTTTAGTTCCTGAAAGAGTTCCTGAAGAAAGAGGAGCTCCTCTTCACCTGCGGTATACTTTTCCATGCAGGTCTTTCAGTACTGCATTTCATAAAAAGAGTTGTGACTGGTAGATATGACCAATTTCAGATACACTTGACTGCCACTAAGTCAGTTGTTCCACAAACTGAAATAAGGTCAAAGAATGTAGTATTATTAATCTGAATTGGTCAGAGAGGAGAAATATTTTAGCTCATCAGGAATAGGCATGAAAGCCTTGTCTTACTCTCAAAGACCATTTTGCTTAATTTTGTTTAAAGACTTGTAGAGAACTTGTAGTAAAAGTGTTAACAGATGATGATAGTTGTCACTTCAGTTCCTAAAAATGAAATTATATAGGTCAAGAGCTAGGAGGAGTTACAAAACCTGCAAAAGTGTGAATGCTATGTCACTTTTTCCTCCTTCTTGTTTTAACTATTTTTTGAGTATTCATCTTAAAATGTGAAATATAATGACATTTTCTTTTATAAACCCAATCTAGAATGTCAATATGAAGACAGCAGCTGGAAATCTGATGTGTTTGCTGCATGTTTGTGAGCTGATGTAATGTGGAACAGATATATCTGGTGAGGATACGTACTCTGCCTGGAAATCCTATGTCACAGTGCAACACCATTAATTTTTAAATTACCTCATATGCTAAGTTCTCTTCAATCAGTAGAACAATACTGGCATATCTAATAGATGTTTCTAACCACCCTTTCCTGTGATCAGCCTGTCACTGAAGCAACACAGATGTGTAGATGCATCTTTATTCTTGTCAAATCCACTATTAAATACTGTAATAATCGCATTAAATTTAATGGCATTAAATACATAAAATGGTATTAAATACATCAAATTGCATTAAATAATGTGTTACATGACAAGAATGGCTATGGGAAAGGAGACACTAACGCTTTATTGATATCTCTTCCTCACAAGCTTTCTTTAACAACCAATGTCCCCAGATTATGAAACCTGAGCAATCTCTGTATTCAGATAGTCATGCAAGTGTGATATTCATCTTTGCCTCCTACTCCCTGTGCTATATTCACTTGTCCATGCCCTCAAGGAACATTTGCTCTTTAAGTGGTTTCTCAGAAGCTTCGGTTAAGGTCTGAAACTGATACTGTGGAGCAGTATCTAAAAAAAAAAGGTTCTAGCTTGAGCTATTTTCTGATGAGATGGTTCTGTATCATCTGAAAATTTTTAATCATCAAAAAAGTATTGTCAAAAAAGAAAGAAAAAGAATGGATTTCTATCTTCTTTGTAAGAGCAAGTTATTAACCTCTAATAAAAGTACGGGTAAGGCTGGAAAAAATGAGAATATTTTGGACATTTGGAAAAATGTAGACAAGTGTTTCCTTCCATTAATCAGAGTAATTGGACTTTCTATCTTCTAAATTTCATATAAAGCTTTTAAAAGTGATTTGGTTTGGGTTTTTTTATTTCTAACTACTGCAGATTAAAAAGATGATAGACTTAACAGTAAAACTGAAATGTTAGGTACACTGAAAAGTGTTGCACTATAGATCTTTATTTTTCCATCCTAGTGCTGAGATGAAGTACAGCTAATTCATTGGAAACTGCAGAGTGGTTCCTAAGAGATCGGAACAACTAGATTGATAGGACAGAGGTTAATAAAAAGGATATGATCCAAGACTGTAGATGAGGCAAGACTTTTAAAGGTATTTAGACACTTTAGCTGCTTTCAAGTCACACCTGAATACCTTATTCTTTTTGAAAGCACAGTGGTGGAATACTGGTCTACTGGATACATTAACTTATCTGATCTTTAGTCAGCATCACAAAAACAGGCTTTTCCATCAGACTTTATTTTCTCACTGGCTGCTTTCAAATTAATCTGACAGATGTTTCTCTGCAGTGAAGGAACAAAGTGATGGATTCTTCATCAAATGGGCATGTTCTGACACTGCAGGTGAACAGAAAGCAAGCCTATCTCCTAGGAAAACTTCAAGAATAAAAAATGTGATCTATTACTATATTCAAAGGTTAATAAAGTTCTAGACAAGCACATGAGTCAGGAAAGGTCACGGCTCAATAAAGAATTACACATCTAATGATGAAAATGTGCATCTTAGGCTAAAACCATAAAGGGTATAGGAGTTGCACTGCTGAGTATTACACCATCAGGTTTTTAAGAGATTGGCCACTGGTCTGATAGCATGATGATTATTATAGTACTCACCAGAATGTGAAAAAGAACTTGGATCAGCTTTCTGCCCATCCTTAGCACTAAAGCATCCTTCCCTCTGAGCTTACCAGAATCACCACACTGCAAGGGAAGGTTCCCATGGCTGAGGTTGTTATAGCGTTGAAGCTATGGAGTAGATTAACATTTGTTGTATGCAGGGAGAATGTGTGAGTATGCACTGTTTGGGGACCATAGCACAGATTGCCAAACCAGTATATTCATTTGCATATTCATGATGCTTTTTATATTCGTATGACAAATTTTGGTATTTTGAAGAAAATTATTCTAGACATGATTCTAACTAGTATAAGGAGATGACTGAAAATAGGCAGATGGAAGGCAACTTGAGCTGAAGTGTCCATAAAATGAATATAGTCATGATCCTGAGGAAAAAGTGAGTGTAGTAGGGTGGAAGAAAGACCGTATAATAGAAAACAGCATAATAAGAAAAGTGGATTTCAAGAAGTCAGGCTTCTGCAAATTCAGAGAGTGTTTTTAGGGAATTTCTTATAAGGAAAAAATATTAGGGGAAAAAAGCATTTAAGAAGACCTTTTTATTTTTTTTTAGTGACACTAATGGCACAAACTATCCAATTGCAGAGAAAAAAATAGACGTGATGAAGAGATTAAGCTAAATTATGAATATTTTATTGACCTCAAAGATATCAAGGCAGTATTCAGAAAATACAAATTTCAGTTTACTGAGTACAAAAGGTAACTCAAGTATGTAAAATTCAAAACATAAAGTGTGACAGAAAATAGTAAGTTACATTTAAGATTGTGGCAGTTGCATATGTATACCAATAATAATAGAAAGATCACTTAAAATGTGGGTTGACCAAGAGGGAAGGCTGTATATATGATGTATAAGCCTTAGCTGCTTCAGCCTCCCTTAAAAAATAAACTGAAATGAGAGATTGGCAACTAATGAAGCACAGTAACCTAGGGCAGGAATAGAGAATACTTGTGGAAATCAGAATCTTTGGAACACATGGGCCATGTACCTCGTCCTTAATTACTGCAAGGTCCAACTATAGCACTATGAGAATTATCAGTGATTTCTGAAAACATAAAGGATGGGAGAAGTACTGAAGACTGGAAAAGTGCAGATGGACTGCCCATCTCTAAAATGAGATAGGCATTCTAAAAGGAGGAACAAGAGAATTATAAATCAAACAGTTTAATTTCAGCACTCAGAAAACTACTGAACCAAATGATCCAACAAACTATTTGTAGCATGGAAGGCAACAGAAAACTGAGAAACAGCCAGCATGGATTTGTCAACAGCAAATAATTTCCTTCTATTATAGAGTAGTAGGCCCTGTGGACAAAGCAGAAGCAGTAGATATATGTTTTACATTTGAAATCTTTTAACATCTTGAGTAAAGCATGTTCCTGAGCCAGTTAGAAAGATACATTTTAGAAAAAAACACTACAATGTCAGCGAAAAAAGGGGTATCAAAGCTTATGATTCAGTGATAAAATCAAACAGATCATCTGTTGTCTTCTTCAAGATTTGATTTTGTCACATAGATGATAGAATGCTTATTAAGTGAGTGGGAAACACTCAAACACAAAAGCTTCAGAGAACAGGAAGACAATTGTAAAATTGTCTTGAAACACTAGAAAACCTCTCTGCAAAAATAGATTCATATTTATACAACAAGGGAGGTAGTTATCCACAGTAAAACCTATAGGGGGAGAAAATTGGTCATATAAAATTTTTGTTGAAAGAAATTTTGTGTCAGAGTAGATAGCAAGACAAATATTGGTCTGTGTTCAGAATTGCAATGCTATATCATTGATAGGCAAAAAAAGGAAATAAGAGGATAACCCATAAGATGCATGAAGTTATCCTTCTGCTTTTTTTACTTCTAAACCCTCAAAGGATCAATTGGAGATTGTATACAGGAGAAGAACATGGAATTTAGAGGTTTAAAAAGCATTATTCACAGGACAAGATTGAAGCTACTAGTCTTCATCAGGCTGCAGAAGAAAGTGAAGGCAAATAATTTATCTTCTAATAACTAGAAGGTTACTGCAGCAAGAAACAGAATAATCTCTTTTTCTTGTCCAAAATGAGGAACATAAGAAGTAATAGGCACAAATGAAAGCATACTTACATTAAAGTTGGAATAATGGAGATGTAGGTGGGTTTTTTGAAACTATATTCCATGGCTATAGTTTTCAGCTATGAACATTTTTAAGAACAAGCTAGACAAGTGACATATTTGCAATGACATATTTGATCTCAACTACAGTAGTGAAATGATTCAATGAGGTCACTTCCTGTCATACTCTTTCCTACAAAGAAGGGATGTTACCAGGGAGAGTGGAGGTGTAATATATGCCACTGCTCATCTGTGCTTTGCCTATTCTGTGAATAGATGGAAGGCATGGTCCAGCAGTACTTTGCTTATACTGCAGCAAAAGAAGGTTCTTTTAAAATGAATACCTATGGAGTAATATTACATTTATAATATAAAGGAAAATGACAAACAGCACTATTAATTTGGCTTAATTATGTTTTCTATTTCCACTTTGCTATTTCTGACTACCTTATTAACGATGCAAAGATAATACAGAAGTGCTCATTTTATCATGACAACATTCAGTTTTGAAACTAATCAAAAATAAAACCCAGAGTATGCACAGAAAACTCAATTATGGAACAAAAGGCATCCAGTATGAAATTAAGGTACTACATTCCATGTTTTATGTTCTGGCATTGTAGATTGTTACAGGGTTTTTTTGCTGATAAACCTCAAAAAGCTCACATAGCCAAGAGCAGCTCTAATGGACTGAATCTAAAATTACTCACTTTCATCTGCTGAAACAAATTGGTTTAATATACAGTTGTTTGTTGTCAAATACATTTAAAACACTTGTGCCAAATAAAGTTATAGTCTGTGTTTGTTGCTTGCCTAGTATATTTTGGGAAGGCTGGGGAAGGGGAGTAAGAGGAAAGACAGTGGGTAGAGTTTTCCCTGCATTTGCCAACATCAGACTAGCTAGCATTAAGAAGTTGTAACACACACAATATGCATGCAATGTGTCAGAGTTACACAGGCGTAAAGCTTTTTCCTTCCATTTTTTAATGTTTGACCATGTGTAACTAAAAAGTTCTAACCTGTTGGGCATTGCAAGATAGTATGCAAATAGGCCAGCTATTGACAAAGGACTACAGTAATTCACTTTTTTGTTAATCAGGGTGTGATTATCATTCCATTCTTTTGAACTCCATCCAGCTTGCTATTCTGTCTCAACTTCAAGCAGGTGTTTTGCTGTTGCCATGCCATGAACACAGCCCTGTGCCTCAGTCTTTCAAGTGTGCTAGCTGTGCAGATGAATTTTGCCTGCAAACTTTCCTCAGGCAATGGACTGACTAGTGCAACATGCTCACAGCAATGTTAATCTAGCTCAGGGACAGGCACTGCACATGAAAGACTATTTTTACCCTAATTTTTAATTGATATATTTTGTCCACTTGCAAGTTTCCTCTCTTTTTCTCTTTCTCCCTCTCTTTCTGTCTCTGTCTTTATATCTATCTACTTTTTTCTTCCCTTTTTTTTTTTCTTTTTTTGAGGCAGCAAATGGATTGGAGTGAAATGAAACTGCAGTAGCTGGCGGACACAAAGCAGAAACAAGGGTGAAGTTAAATAAAATATGAGAGGGTGGATGCTCAGCACAGAATTCAGCTTTGATTTTAAAGATTAGATAAATTGGAAAAGTAATAATCAGTAAATTGAAAAGTGGAGACTATTATGCATTAGCATTGTGACCAGCATAACAAATCTCTTTTATTTATTCATATGTTCAGGATAGTACAATATTTTATATTATACAATAGCTTAGAATGTCTTCTGGAAAGGGGTCACAATGATACCTTTTAGCTCTGCAAACCTAGTAAGAAATGTTTGTAAAGTAATATGATTAAATGATATTCAACACAAACAGGTTTGAATATCAGAATCTTTCACACTTGTTCATAATATGCCTCTTAAAAATGAACATTTGACTAATCTATTTCTATACCTTAACTTTCATGCATTAAGTCTATATTAAACGGTAACTGAAAATGTGTATGTGTATATATATTATTATCACTGTGGATCTAGAATAAAAAAAAAAAATAAATCTGTATGCTGACTACATAAACTCCCCTTCTAATTTTTAATATACTATATTCAAACTCATAAAACAAAAGTCCAAAAGGCTAATTTGACGAAAAGGTTAGGAAAAGTCGGGAACATAGTTTGGAGCTGGTTTTTGTACTGTTAATGAATTGGGAATCTCCCATCTCTCCTCAGTGTCTACATGGGAATTATTTAAAAGGGGGAATATTTCTTAGAATGCCAGAAGTTTTTGTTCATCCCTCTTTGTGGCTGTCTTTCCTCTCCTGGCTACAGGCAGGAACACCACTGACCCTCCCTGGCCTTGCTGTGTGAAGAATGTCAGTGTGGAAGGATGTCTAGCTCTGTCTGGAGGGAGCAAGGTGGAAAGCTGAAAAAAGAGATGACCAGTTTTGATTTTTGTTTCTGTAAAGGAGGAAGAAAATCAAACTACTTTATGGGGAGAATGAACAAGGAAAAAGGAAGATTGGTGATATAGAAGATTGGTCATATAGGAGAGAAAAACAGTGGAACTGGCGTGATAGTACTGCTAGACCAAGACAGGCTGGGTGTACTTGCAAAGAGGAATGATTAAGTATGAACAGGGGAAAAAATGGCCATATATTTTGTATGCTTAAGAAATGCTAGCTTCAGAACTTCTAGCCATTGGTCCAAGCTGATGTGAATCGTTTGGGGAAGAGCTATTTGCTGGTGGGGGTTTCTTCTGTTTCAAAATCCATATCACTAGAGTAAAAGTGATTATTAAATTCTTTGTTCCTCCATGTGTGCATCAGCATTACAAATATATTCCAACTTATTCTCTGCTGATTGCTTGTATATTTTAAGATATAATTCTCCAGTTTTGACATAAATGCAATGTTTATGACCTTGTCATGCACTTGGGAAGTAGTTGATGTCAGATTTATTTGGGATCTTATTAAAATCAGAGTGAGAATGAAAAAGGAAAAAAACCCAAACAACCTTATACAGACTTTTAAATGGTACTATTTTGGATGATATTTTAAAATACCATGCACAATCGGTTGGCTCATAATACTGACTTTCATATGATATAAATTAATATACATTATAGAATTGTGTCTGTGTTATTGAGTTACAGTATATCCATGTAGATAGCTATCATTTAGTCAGTGAATTAAGGAAATTCATTCAGTGTCCATCACTGTTCATAAAAATCATTTGTTCTCGACTGAAATAATTATAAAAAGGTTTTTCATTTTTAGAAATTCAGCTCATTTCATTAATTGTTTTTTGAGTATGGTATAATCTTAGATAGTTAATTATTCCTATCTGTAATAATTGCCACAGAAATATACCCACAGTTGCACGACTGACATTCCTGATCAGTCAACCAACGTTGACTGATTGCAAGAGCAGACAGACCTGGACTTTAGTTTTACAGTAATGGAGTTGGGGTGGCAGCACTGGTTGAAGTCATCCCTATCCCTACCTTCCCCTGCAGCTTGCCAATACTGTAGGTAGAGGTTCAAAACCGATCAAAAAAAACAAGGTCTTCAAAATACCTAGCCTTTTTGTATATTTTGTATTCACTTGCTTTGTGTTGCTTTTTTACATAGATCAGTTCTCTCTCAGGCACAGTGGAATCACATCCCTAATGTAGGAGCATACAAATAAGCTTCCTCATCCCATTCAAGTGCTGCGGCCTTGAGTTTATGTTGGAGGTGTGCCACAGCACACTGTTCTACGATACAGCTAATCTGATCTGACAGCTAACTGCCACCAGACAGAGTGATCTTCCCTGCCTTTGCTCCTGGTCCTGCATATGTGTACCTGTCTCTTCTCTTGCTCTAACAGTGGTGCTTCTCCAACTCCCTAGAAGGATAGCTCAGTGCAGTAAACTGACAGAAAACTATTCCTCCTGTGATTTTTTGCATCCCGTCTGCCCCACAGACTGGCTCAGTGAAGGACCAGGTGAGCGCCAGAGCCTGACAGGAGCCTGACAGAGCCTCTGCAGGGAGCCTGCAGAGGAGTTGGGAATGCAGAGGCAGCCCATGGTCAGAAGTGCACCCCAGGATCCTCCCTCTGTACCTACACTCTCCCCTGAAGTGGTACAGCAAATCAGCAGTACCACTGCTGACCTCCAGGGAGCTGTTGTATAGTGTTTATCATCCTTACAGTTATTAAAAAAAAAAAAAGCCACTCATAAAAAAATGCTGAAGAAGAACAGAGTTATAAGCTTTCAACAGAAGAGCAGTCCCAATGTGAATTTAAGACTACAGTAAGATATAAACAGGTTATTGTATTGGGTGTAATATTAGATATTATAAACACAATTGTACATTATTGGCTTTTATCAAGCCTCTCTCAAAAAAAAAAAAAATGGGTGATTTGGAGTGGTTCAAGACTGACACAAAACGCATTCCAAAAAATTAACAAAAATAATTTAGGCCTATTAGGAACCTCAAGGAAGAGAAATGTCCTATTTCCACTGAGTATGGTGTCCTGTGAACTGAGCCCTAAGGTTCGTCAGCTTCAACATAGGCTTGCTCACTGTAAGTTTTCACCCCACAGAGTTTTCCAGGGGAAGGTTAAGGTGAAATAAAACAAGCCATGACAAGGGATTGTTTCTAGTAATGTGTGTAATTGTTCTTGGCCAAACATCTCTGTCCTGGTTTCAGCTGTAACAGTTATTTTAATTCCTAGTAGTCGGCACGGTGCTGCGTTTCAGTCTGAGAACAATGCTGATAATACACCAATGTTTTAGTTGTTGCTAAGTAGCGCTTAGTCCCAGGTGAAAGGCTGTAAAAAGTGTTTTGAGTACAAATACATCACTCCTTAAGCCATCACACAGGGTTGTGCTTTGGCCTGCTTTGCCTTGTGGACTTCTGTGCCTGCAGAATTTTCTTGGTTCACGTTAAGAAATTCTAAACAAAAACTCACCATAGCTTTAGTTAAAGTAACCTAAACATTCCTTTGGAGTACTCAGACTCAAAGCCTGTATCAGGAATACAATACTTTTTCTTTATTCAGAAACAGTTTTTTCAAGCAACTATAGTAAGAATGGCTGTATAAACTAAGGTGCAAGTCCCAGTCTGGGACATTATTGTTGAAGCAGCTATTCTGTAAGGTTTTTCATTCTTTCTCTGTGATACTAATAAGTTACCTACAGTGATCTGAGGCACGGACCAATCGGTTTAAATCCTAAATCAGGAAAGCAAGGGTTTTCACACTTTTTCAGGGAAATTAGAAGCTTTTGAAAGCTGATGCTAATGGTCTTCATTTAACATGTGCAAGGAGATGAACAAAGATGAGAAGTTACTAATACCTAAACAAACAAATATATATAATTATTTGTGTAAACAGAGTGACTGAAAAATGCAGTTAGCTAAATCGATGTAATAATGTTAGCTGGAAAGGCCTTCATCATAATAAATTTCACAAATTTAATGGTATAAGTCTCGCTGTTTTCAATTCTATAACCAGGATCATTAGGAACCACTGGAGAATAACAATAATACTAATAACAAAACCAACAAGAATATCATAAAAATATATCTCATTGTCATAAATGGACTTCTGAAATGGCTGTTGGAAAATTCTGAAGGTTATTTTCATTATCATATGGTGTTACAACACTAAACGAGCTTTTCTGGTATTCTATATTCAAGGCAAAAAAAAAAAAAAAATCCCCAAAACAAACAACAAGGTAAAAGTAAGAATAAGACTAAGGACAAGGAACAGGGAAAACAAACAGGGAAAACCAGCAGAAAAAAATAACAGGAAAGGAAAGAGTTGTCAATTAGTACCAAATTAAAGAATACCTGGTTTAGTATACAAATAGATGTACATTTTCAGCAGTACAAGGCCCTCACAATTATGTGTAGTGCTGTTAATCATGAAGAGCTCTCTATATAATATTTTAGAAGCTGGATTAAAGTTTACCTGTGATCATTATCTCTGATTTTTTTAATGTTAAACTCTGTTTTTAAGGGCTTGAAATATACAAATACAAACATGTATAAAGATGAATTTATACACATATTTATTACTTTTTACATATATCAACATGAAAATTATTCATTATCAAGTTTTAATACAGCACAGCAGCATGAGAATGACCATATTCTTCACAATGCATTTTATACGGCTTCTTCATATTTTGCACTTTTGGGATACGCAGAGTGAGCAGGAACTTGAAAGCTCTTTTCATTTGTGTCTTAAACGTAATAATTTTAAAGTATTTATTAATTACAGAATTTGCTTACATAACAATATTGCTAGCTCACATTCACTTAGCAAAGATTTAGAAGTACCATTATATTAGTGTTCAGCTGTGGTTAACAAGCATTCATATTTTTCTAAACAAACGCTGAGGTGCATGATGAGGAAACAAATATTAACATATCTAGACTGAACACGGTTTGTAGACTCCCTGGTGAGTGGTGCTTCTACAGCCAAGGGTTATTCACACAATATACAGTTAAGTTTTCCTTTAAGACTGTCTTTTATACTGCAGGTCAAAATGAGAAACTACACAAAGTTTTCTAAAGAAATAGTCACATATCTCTAATAAAGAAAGAAAAGAATGTTGTTCATGTTTTGCAGGCCAGACAGACTTATGGAGTTTTATTTTATCTAGGAATATCTAAGAGCAGAGTTTGGTATACAGTTTGACCTCTTTGATTGTATTTTGAGGTTGTTATTGTACTTTGCTGTCAGCTCTTTAATTAATCTTGCTGGGTCTGTGATATCATTGGGGCAGAAATAATTGCTTAAATATAAAAGGACCTGTTAAGACAGCCACATGGGAAACAGTGAAGTGGTGCAAGAGTGAACTTCCAAGATTTCCTTATTGACTGTTTAGTAAATAAATCGTATGTTTTAATTGCTCTGTCAGAAGGATCCTTCAATGAGGGAAAGGTGACTGGAGCTGAATATGGGAACACCACGGGACAGCTGTTTGGTCTGGCAAAGGGCTCTGTGCACTTGTACTATATATCCAGAGCGACCTTTCAGATTCCATGTACACAGTAACAATTAAAAGTACACAATGACTTGACAATGTTCACTGTGACAGACTGCAGGTTGGCTGCTTCCCATAACAGCCTCCCAGGCAGAGAGGAACAAAGAGCCCGGGCCCATCTGTACGCTGCTCTGAATGCCTCATGTTCCAGAGAGCGCGCTTTGTTTCTCCAAACGCCCCAGGAAGCTCTTCAACAAACAAAACTCAGAGGTCCAGAGGAGCCCAGTCAGGACATTAATATGATAATGAATTCCGGATTACCCTGACAGACGTGACAAAGAAATAGGTCCTTTTTGATAGTAAGTTATAGGTTTGATTAGTTGGAATTTGTCTGACTCCACAACTGTTGTGGGTATTTCAACAAAGTCAACAAATCCATGCATGACATCACTTCTGTTACCCTCTTTCCCTCTCCCTGTTAATTTTCATCAGGTCTAACCCATGCCACTAATTCAGGGCATCTTCAGTTGCTACCTGTCCAGGAAGTCATTGTAAACTGTAAATGTAGCAGCACCTCCACTACTGCATGAAACAAAGGAAAATGGCTGCTTCTCGCAGGCAGTTCAGAAGAAAAAAATCCAGTTAATTCAGAATCATTACTTTGTTTTTCAGCTAATGTTCCTAGGCTGAATTACCTCAACAGACATTGTAAGATTAATTTCTAGTCATCCCACCCAACAAGGTACTTTCCTTTCTGGCCCATCAAAATAAATCTGATTCTGACTAGAATTGTACTTACTGTTGATTATTGCTAATGGGAGATTAGGTGAAACTTTTAGCACACTGCTACTTGATCCATGCTGTTCAAGGAGGTTGCGTGATACTTCCTTAATATTCAGAAGTGGTGTACACTGATGCTCATTTTAACTTCAGCTGAGGTTGTCACAGCTTTTGGAAAGGTGCTTATACTATTTATATTACTATTGATTTCTGTGGCAATTATGTCTTCTTGGCTGGATTCTCAAAACGCTCTAAGATAAACTTCTGTTATTCTACAAGGCTCACCAGCAAGAAGATATCACCAGTATCAATACAGATACAGATGACTAAGGTTGAGGTCACGCAAAGTACCAAAATCGGGGGGCACCAGCCATCTGTAGTTAACAGCTATTATATAAACATAAAGGAATGTGCCCTGTGTTGTGAGTGATGGAAAAAAATTGGTCATTAACCACTTGGGAGCACCCCATTCCCCCCACAGCTTTCCAGCCGCGATCCAAGTGTATTTAAATAAAAACTTAGCACACTTAACAAGAAGTTTGATAGAGTGTTAACAATCCTCAACTTCACGTTGAGCTGTTAACCAACAAAGTAGTCATTAAATGCTGGTAATGACTGCGTTTCTTGGGATTATTGCTTAATTATAAACTTGATAGAGTGGGTCCTGCCTTCTGACTTGGGGGGACATTTTCCATTGCAGAATTTTAACTACAAACTTTTCTTAATATATATCACCTTAATTATAAACTCTTGGATATAAACTACAGCAAGAATACTGCCTTTAAATGCAGTTATTTGTGCACTTCATGATTATGTTCAAACCATAACTGATCTTAGATTCACCTCAGACAGTGGACTAGCAAAGCACAACTGCTGGTAACAGATGAGTTCTCACGGAATATGGCTTTCTTGTAGAATAAAAAAAGCATTTCAGAAAAGGAATTCTGCATTCTGGTTGACTTGAAGGAGTCCAGAGTACAGGTAGAACTTTATTTCAAAAAACACCATGAAAGTGATGTAAAACTACAATAAATTTTTTATCTCTTACTCTTTCAGAAGTGACTGAATACTTTTTAGAGTGTAGAAGAAATTATTTAAGTAGCCATGACCTTGAAAGTTCTCTAGCTATTGCTGGCTGCTGCGCCTTGACGTTTAATAATTATTTCCCAAAATATCTGTAGATACCATGTCCTTATGTGTACAAACATTTATAGAAATCTATTTAGGAAAGTTTTCTCCTCTGCACTGATATCCAAGCATTTAAGTATATACTACCCAAATCCACCAAGAAAGATAAGGGATGAAAAGGGTGCAAAGTATTACAGAGCCACATACTTCAAATCCCAACACAAGGTGGCCACGCACAGACACAAAGAGTCTAGAGCAAATGGCAGTCCTATTTTTCTCTCTTTGTTGGTTGTGTGTGTAAAGCTGTAATTCATGTCATCATATACCACTAATGTATATAAGATCTATTGCAAAAATCATTAAATAGCTGGGTTTTGAATACATGAGTCTACTAAACTTATTCTTTTTTTTTTTTTTTCCATAAAAAAGGGCTTAACATATTTAACATTAATTTAAAATTCTTAAAAAACTCCTTGTCACTTTAAGGCCACTTAGTATTTTCAAGAAGGGAAGCAATTGGTGTAATAAAAATAAATAAATAATAATAAAAAAAAAATTCATCCTTTAAACTGAATCTTGTTCCATAATTTACAAAATATTGAGTCTTCTAATGCTACATAGCTAAGCAAACTAACACATCTTTCATCTTTCTCAGACTGTTCTTTTAAACATTTACACAATTGTTTAATTACTTTTAAACAATTAAACAATAAGGAAATCAAACAAGATTCCGTCTTTAGAAGCCATTAGATCAAACATTCTTTGAAAAGAATAACATATAGAATATATTTATTTGTGCAAAATTTTAACTGAAAGTTGCACTGATAGATAGTTTCACAACTAATTTTTCTGCAAAATGGCATTTAAGTATTTTTAGAAGTGTTTAGAATATGGTTAAAATATTGTATTTTCAAGTTACTATATTAATTAACAAATCAGTAGCAACTGCAAAGAACAGTAGCATCTTTTAGCAGGGCAAATTATCTAGCTGGAAAAGATGGACAAGACTTGGATCATGCAAGTATTTTTAGGTTTTGCATTTTATTTCAAATTATTGCCTGTAAAGGAAAGGAAGAGCTGTTTGTTGGAAATCTGAAAGGGAAGAGACAAATATCTTTGTATGTTTAAATTCTCTTCTTTCTTCATTCAAAAACTCAGGCTTGTGTCCACAGTGGTTTGTTGGCTCAGCTCATCAGAAAGCCTGCAGCAATTCCCTGAGCCCTTGTTTGTAGACATCACTTTGGCAATGGAACAATGCAGCAGATTCTCATTCTAAGGATTACGATACTATATATAAAGAAAGCATAAAAAGATTTGCATATATCCCATGTAATTTCCTCCATTATATTTTAAGCAGACTTTTGAATCTTTTAATTGGTAGGTGTCTCATAAAATATATAATTTGTATCACAACATTTTATTTTCAAAGATAATATACATCTTATACATTGCATCAGATAGACATCCAAGAACCTGCAAGCTGGGAAAAATGGATAAGAAGGGAACCATTCTTCCCGGGCTAAATTACTTATCTTGCTGAATGATTGGGGTAAGCATGTACTTTCCCAACTCCACCACCTGGTTTGCATGCATGCTGTAAACGGGCTATGGCCTAGAGGAGTAGTCATCCTTGCCTAGCATTCTGTCCTCATGAGCAAGAGCAGCAGGGATGAAATCTTACCTTTGCCATTTGTAGACCAGGCACAGGCAGGGAAATATTTTCCACCATTGCCAGGTTTGCAACATGCTATATTCTGACACTTTTCCAGGTGTTTCAAGAAAACAGAGTGGGGACAGCGCCTGTGAGAAATGTCTCTAACATCTTAGCTTCACAATCACAAAGATCTCTGCTTCAGCAGACAAATGTGCTAGTACTGTTCTGTTCTAGATGAGAAGTAAGCACACAATCACAGAGCACACTGTTTACAATGAGAAGTACCTGAGCCAACATAGAGCCCGTCAGGAAGAAGCTATGTGAGATACTTTCAAACCATCATATCTGAACCCAAACTGAATGTACCCTAAATCAGTCCCAATTTGCATCATGCAGCTGCTCTGGAACGCTGATTTTAAGCAAAGCCTTAATTTCTGAAGATGTACTGTCTGCTATCTTTTTCTTCCCGGATGCATGATTAAACTTACAAACACCTCAGCTGAAAATAAAATTCCCCCCAAACAGCTTGATTTAAGACCTTGATTTTAAATGTAAAATCTCCCATTTGTTTAACAAACCTTTGGATGAGAATCCTGCTGGAAAAGATGGGAGGAGCTGGAAAGGAAAGAAGCCTAAAAACTTGTTAGTGTTTACAAACCAGAGATTTGTAAGAAAAAAATCAGTGTAGCCAAATGACTAGAGAAGAAACTGGCTGCTCTATGACCTGGGATACTAAAAAGACATTAATTTAAATTAGGTTTGATCACATGACACATAAATTCAGGTAAGCAGTCAACCGAGAGTCTGTGGGTCAGGGTTAAAGGCAGAACAGCGATGGGAAACATTACTGTGGGGATCTGTTGCAGACCACCTGAGCAAGAGGAATCTGTGGATGAAGCACTCTATAGACAGGTAGGAACAGCCTCACACTCACAGGCCCTTGTCCTCATGGGGGACTTCAACCACCCTGGTATCTGTTGGAGGGAAGGTATGGCCTGGCACAGGCAATCCAGAAGGTTCCTCGATTGTGTGGAAGACAGCTTCCTTCTGCAAGTAATAGAGGAGCCAACAAGGAGAGGTGCCATGCTTGACCTCATGCTCACCAACAGGGAAGGGCTGGTTGGAAATGTGACACTCCAGGGCAGCCTTGGTTACAGCAATCATGAGATGGTTGAATTTGAGATCCTCAGGACAGTGAGAAGAGTTTGTAGCAAGCTCACTGCCCTGGACTTCAAAAGAGCAGACTTTGGTCTCTTCAGGAACCTGCTTAGTAAGGTTCCATGGGATATAGCCCCGGAGGGCAGGGGGGCCCAAGACTGTTGGTTGATATTCAAGGATCACCTGCCACAAGCTCAGGAGTGCTGCATCACAACTAGAAGGAAGTGCAGCAGAAGGGCCAGGAGACCTCCTTGGATGGATAAGGAGTTGCTGAGGAAACTTTGAGGGAAAAAACAGGCTTATGAAAGATGGAAGCAAGGACAGGCAGCCTGGGAAGAATACAAGGGTCTTGTCCAAGAAGCTAAGGAGCATGCTAGGAAAGCTAAGGCCCAGTTAGAATTAAACTTGGCTAGGGATGTAAAAGATAACAGGAAGGGATTCTTCATGTACATAGCGAATAAAAGAAAGACTTGGGACAGCATAGGCCTCCTCTGGAAGCTTTCAGGAGAACTGGCCACCCTGGATTTGGAGAAGGCTGAGATTCTTAATGACTTCTTTGCCTCAGTCTTCTCTGGCAAATGCTCTGACCACACAACTCAAGACTTGGAAGACAGACACAGGGACTGTGAGAATTAAGACCTTGTGCCACTGTAAGAAAGGATCTGGTTCGAGACCATCTTAGGGAGCTGAATGTGCACAAGTACATGGGACCTGATGAAATCCATCCGTGGGTCCTGAAGGAAATGGCAAATGAAGTTGCTAAGCCATTGGCCATCATATTTGAAAAATCATGGCAGTCAGGTGAAGCTCCTGATGACTGGATATAACCCCCATTTTTCGAGAAGGGGAAAATGGACAACCCAGGGAAATACAGACCAGTCAGTCTCACCTCTGTGCCTGGCAAAATCTTGAAGCACATTCTCCTGGAAGGCATGCTAAGGCACATGAAAAACAACAAGGTGCTTGGTGACAGCCAGCATGGCTTCACTAAGGGGAAATCCTGCCTGACCAATTTGGTGGCCTTCTATGATGGGGTTATGGAACTGATGGACAGGGGTAGAGCAGTTAATGTCGTCTACCTGGACTTATGCAAAGAATTTGACGCTGTCCCACACAACATCCTTGTCTCTAAATTGGAGAGACATCAATTTGATAAGTGGACCACTCTGTGGGTAAAGAACTGGCTGGATGACCATACACAAAGAGTTGTGGTCAATGGCTCAATGTCCAGCTGGAAACCAGTAGTGAGTGGTGTCCCTCAGGGATTGGTGTTGGGACCAGTCATGTTCAACATCTTTGTTGGTGACATGGACAGTGGGATTGAGTGCGCCCTCAGCAAGTTTGCCGCTGACACCAAGCTGTGTGGTTCAGTTGATATGCTGGAGGGAAGGGATGCCATCCAGAGGGACCTTGACACGCTTGTGAGGTGGGCAGATGCCAGCCTTATGAAGTTCAACCATGACAGGTGCAAGGTCCTACACCTGGGTCGGGGCAATCCCAGGCACAGGTACAGACTGGGCAAAGAAGAGATTCAGAGCAGCCCTGTGGAGAAGGACTTGGGGGTGTTGATCAATGAGAAAATGAACATGAGCCGGCTTCAGTGTGCTCTTGCAGCCCAGAAAGCCAACCGTATCCTGGGCTGCATCAAAAGCAGCGTGACCAGCAGGTCCAAGGAGGTGATCCTGCCCCTCTACTCTGCTCTTGTGAGACCTCACCTGGAGTATTGTGTGCAGTTCTGGTGTCCTCAACATGGAACTGTTGGAACAAGTCCAGAGGAGGGCCACGAGGATGATCAGGGGACTGGAGCACCTCCTGTATGAAGACAGGATGAGAAAGTTGGGGCTGCATGGAGACCTCATAGCAGCCTTCCAGTATCTGAAGGGGGCCTATAAGGATGCTGGGGAGGGACTCTTCGTTAGGAGCTGTAGTTATAGGACAAGGGGTAACGGTTTCAAACTTAAACAGAGGAAGTTTAGATTGGATATATGGAGGAAGTTCTTTACTGTGAGGGTGGTGAGGCACTGGAATGGGTTGCCCAGGGAAGTTGTGAATGCTCCCTCCCTGGTGGTGTTCAAGGCCAGGGTGGACAGAGCCTTGGGTGGGATGGTTTAGTGTGAGGTGTCCCTGCCCGTGGCAGGGGATTGGAACTAGATGATCTTAAGGTCCTTTCCAACCCTAACTGTTCTATGATTCTATGAAATAACTCTCTGAGAAGATCTGAGCCCCTTTGCAAAGCTTTCTCTTGACACAAAGCAAGAGTAGCTTGAGCACAGTGTGTCATGATATACTTTTACATAGGCCTGCGTGGCTTAGAAGCACACTGGAGGAGGAACAGTTTCTACTGCAGCAGGGATCTGAAAAACCACAGTGAAGTGCAGGGCTTCCCCTGGAGCACACGCACTGGCTTCTCTCTAAAGCTGTAGACATTACACTCAAAATTAGGTATGGCCTCAGAGCCTCATCTCTTGCTGAGATCAAACTAATTTTCCCTTTGCTGCAGAGGACCAACAGTTAAAGAGGGAGCAGCGGAATATAATTCATTTTACACATGCTCAGTTGCCTGGTACATCAGCATATGGGTGGCAGCTATGACCTACGACTTACTGGAAAGCCACAGCTGTCTGGACCAGCAGCAGAAAGCCAAGAAATTCACTCTTACTGTCTAAAATGACACTAGATGCCGGCATGTAGGACTGTGAATATCTCCACTTTTTTTTCCACAGCTTCCCTACTGCGTCATTAAGACAGAATTTCCACCCACGTTTGTCAGTCAGAATTAGGTAAGTTAGTTCTCTGGGCTACTTCTTTGGAGACAGTAAAGGGAGACAGGTCTCTGAGAGGCTGATTAATCCAACCTAATAGGAGAAGCAGCAAAATGGGATGCAATTGTTTGTCATTTTTACATATGTTGGTTACATTAAGTATGGTGAGACAAATAGACCAGTTTGTACTAAAAAAAATTATTTTCAGGTAACAAAAGGGAGATGAGATGAATCACCATTTATGTAAAGTCACAAAAGTTCTTGTTTAGCTTAAAGGATTTCTCAGGAGAGAAAGAATTTTAAATGACAAAACCTTTTTTTTTAACTTTTTACTCAGATTAGAAAATCCAAAGAGGTATCACCATATTTACAGCAAGCGAATGATGGAGTCATCCAAACTTGACAGCGTCCTTATAAACTGAAAACTCATCTATGCATGCATTTTCTGAAAAATCAGTCAGTATGGTGGAGTTTTATTTATTTGTTTTGCTTTGTCCTAGTACAGACAATTTATCATGCAAACAGATTAGTTTTGTCACCTTAAAGTCACATTGCCAAAAGTCCTAGAGAAGTAATAAAAAAATTATGTTCTCATTTAAATGCTATGTTCCATGTTACATCCAACAGCGCATTAAATGTAAACTAAATAAATGAATTTGCAACAATAATAAATAAGGCAGAAGGATAAAAATTGTGTGTCTTTTATCCATTCTACAAGATTTTTATAAATTATACAGTAATTCTCTATTCCATTTTAAGAATTTCTGTTTACATGGTTTTTATCCTTAATAAAATATTAGTAATAGTAAATTTGGTCCATTACAAGTAGTGAGATCTTTAATTTTGTCTGTATTTTCTAGCTTTGTGCAAATCTTTACACTACTTATTACATTATATTTCAAAGACAAACAATCCTAAATTTTAATCTTGCTCAAACCATCTTCTGGAAAAAAAAGAAAAAAGCATATACGTACTGCATGACACTGATCCTTGTACTATTAGCTTTATCATTTTACCATATTAACAATAATTGCCATGTTTTCCTAGGATATATATTAAGGAGCATAGAAAGGAGAATAGCACTGTTTGTTACCTGTGCATTCAGATCACTGTGAAAGCAACTCCCAAAGCTGTTACTTCTCTCTGCACCATAATGATATTGTACAGTGCCTTTTGGCTCTAGCACAATGTGTTATGCATCAGTGTTTAAGAGCATATTGTGCACCATTATTGCCCTCTCTCTAGAGGACTACAAACTGCATTAGTTTGAATTACCAAATCAAAACTTTATGTGCAGCAGTTCCCCCACAAGGGCTTTAGCATTTTTATGTCATAATCCCTCTATTATCCCCCTCCTCACATGCTTTATAACCATTAAGTTATTGAAAAATTCTCAACAGATGTCATCTTAAGATGAATGTTGCTGTGCCGACTGGTATCAAGGCTGGAATCTGGATATTGCTCAACTTTACTAAAAATGTCAGGGAGAGAATAGTCAGCTGTAAAAATACAAGATATGCCAGCAGTGGTTGTTTTCATGTCAACTGCAACATGACTTGTAGTGTTCGCAATTTTAGCTTCTAGATGATCCAGTTTTCATTTGATGGGTTGGCAGTAATGGCTTGAGATATGGAGCAAGAAAAAGGAAAATAATTCAAGGGCTTTTTTCCTCCTCTCCTTTTATGATAAAAGCACATTTGTGCTTTAATCTGATTTAAGCCTCAAGTCTTACCTCTTAGCATATTTTTTTCATATTGAGAATTTTGTTGAAACACAGAAACTTTTTGCATAAATGCAACAAATATAAGAGGTTATTGGTGATTATGTTTTCTCTTTGCATCCTGAGTACTGAAGTAACAAACACAATTGCTGCTGTGGTAACATTAATAACAACAATTTATTTATATCTTTCCTCTCATTCCATTGGGTCATTTTTAATTTTAAACAACATAAAGACATAAAAATAATATAAATTGTGACATAATTTAGAGCCACTTTAAATTTAAAGCAAACAATGCAAAAGACATCTTTTAAGGAGGTGACAGTATGGTATTTAAATAGGAGATACACACAACGCAGATACCTGTCAAAATGAGATTCAAGAACAGAGACAGGACCCACATTAATAAGAGTTTTAAAAAACAGTGGTACTGTATAGTAAATCAGCTGTTTAAGAAGTTACTGTACAAAAAAGAGGAACAGCATAATACAGTTCTAATTCATTAGAGTAGCACAACAGTTGAGATCCTAATATTCAGAAGTGATGTCACAGACCTGAGAGCTTTTTAAAGAGAAAATTCCAACGATTAAGTCCCATGATTAAATAGGTTCATTTTGTTGTAGAGCTGGCAGTGAATATAGTGAATTTGTGAGGATGGAAGTGAGAATAAATCTGTTAGTATTGCATCTGAGACGTGAAGAGTTTTAGTCAAGAATGAGGCTTGAGATTCTTAATGTGACTCTCCCCTCATGTGTGATCTTTTACAGAGATTAAAAAACAAATGGCCAAAAAGCTTCCTATTTTTAGAGACCTCTAGAAATCACCCTAAAGGCCTCAAAACTGGCTAATGGAAAGTTTTTCCATAGTGTTAATGAAAAAAAAAATTGTTACTCTTTCTCCTATTCACAGCTGTATCTGATATTTTAGCTGTTTAGACCCCTACAATTAGGGGAAGATTGGTTTCCTGTCAGCTTTCCAGCATTTTGTTAACTAAGGTCTCCTCTCTCCTATGGCTTAGCTCCTAGCTTCTACTGCTGCAAAAGAGGAGATGCAGCAAAGAAAGAAAATTGTTTTAGCTGATAATAGCTGTCACAGAGAAGAGGCTGATCAAACCAATCTTTCCTGTAAGAAATAAAAAGTGAAAGTGCCAAATCAAGGCTGCACAAGGCAGTACAGTTCTTACTCTTCACCATAAACAATCGTGTTAAGAAAGATGATGCATTCAAATTGCAAGATATTCAAAACACCAAAGCTCGAAAATTCCACTGTTGTAATTGGAGATGCTTTTGAATGTCCACCCATCTTTAGGGGAACAGTAAAAATGGAATTTTGGAAATAAAAGTTGGTGAACTCCTTATTTCAATAAGTATTTCACCCAGAAGCCTTATCTTTTATTTGTCTTTTCAGTCATTGTGCACTGTATACTATTCCTGCTTACCCCTGTTGTAATATTCTAGTTCATCTCATTATACTGTGGATGCTGCTTTTGTTCTGTAGTGTTACTTTGAAACTTATACCATATGAACATTTCCGGTTCTTTTGAATATGATACTCTGCCTGAATTTTACTCAGTTTTTAAACTGAGATTGAATTGAGATTTAAATTAAAGTGATACTCTTCCAGCTCAAAGCTTTAGTATTTTATTGCAGTGCTGGTATCTGGTCTGAGGAAACATATTTCTGTATATTTTTGTAAGAAACTGTTTTTCCCAACAGTTTTCCATACAGTTCTTCACTACAGGTTTGGACTGATTCTGCTCTTCTATCGCATGTTCCCTCCCCAGGATTTGGGCAACATGTACTGGTGTATTAATCTGCCGCTAATTTGGGTAATTTCTAATACTTCACTTTAGAAAAGCTGTGATGACCTACACTGAGGAAAATGACTGTATAGGTATTTGTGTTACCCCAGAGCTATATGATACTTGGTATAAAGGTTACATAAAAAAAAAAAAAAACTAAAAAAAAAAAACAAACAATAATAAGCTAGAACCTCCCTAATTTATAGCCAATTAGAGTGTATTTCCTTTATCTCCTACAGCTCCCTCTACGACACCAGGGAAATGTACATTGGCAGCCAAATGACTCATTTACTTCCAATTCTACCTGTGCATTATTATGGGCTGACCTATCTTTTTAAGATACACAGCTCTTCTCCCAGTCAGTTTTCCATCTTCTTTTTCAGCTGTAATAAGAGAAGCCAAATAATATTTAACAAATTCCCATTTCCTTGTGCCCTGTCTTCAATCCACCATCATTGTTTTTAATGGGACAATTTAACCTTTGAACTTGTGTCTATTATAGCTGAAGAGCCCTTAATTGAAATATCCCATACAACTTGACATTCAATATCGCTTCTTTGCTCCCCTAATTATCCTTTTAACTTTCTTCTGCTTATTTGTATAAACCCTCCTCAGTCTGTCTTTACCAGACTGTTTATATATTTTTCAAAAGCCTTTCAATTATTTGCTCATTCTACTCTTTACGCACTACATAACTACATTTGACCTCAGTAACCCTCCCCCCTGTTTAGATTTCACTGAGATGAATTTCAGTTGCAGGCTCTGCAGCCATTTCTCAAATTATTTCCCAGTGCTCATCAGGACTGCTTATCTCTGCATGGGAAAACACCCAAACAAAAATCTCTTCAGAAATGTCACAAATCAGACTTTTTATTAGCAAAAAAAGAAAGTGTCAATCCAGAAACATCTGAAATAAACTGGTTTATTTCACTACAGGTTATGAGAATCCATGGGGAGGGACTCTTCATTAGGGACTGTAGTGATAGGACAAGAGATACCGGGTTAAAACTTAAACAGAGGGAGTTTAGATTGGATATAAGGAAGAAGTTCTTCATTGAAGGGTGGTGAGGCACTGGAATGGGTTGCCCAGGGTAGCTGTGAATGCTCCATCCCTGGCAGTGTTCAAGGCCAGGGTGGACAGAGCCTTGGTGAGATGGTTTAGTGTGAGGTGTCCCTGCCCATGGCAGGGGGGTTGGAACTAGATGATCTTAAGGTCCTTTCCAACCCTAACTGTTCTATGATTCTATTCTATGACTCTAAACCTAGGGATAAATATTCTCAGTTGCGAGATGTACCATTTTTAAGCTGTTGGGTGCACAGAGTCTATAAAATACAAAGTAAAATCATGCAGAACTTATGGCAAGTCTAAAACAGTCCAGCAAGACATGACGGTGTACCTGTCCTATAACTTGCAGTTGTTTCTCTTCCCCCTTCTCTGCTGGAGATTAAACCCCTTTTATCTCTGTGATGATTCTTCTTGCCCTCACATTCCTAAAGACAGAATCAAAAGCACCTTTTTCTTTCAAATCTAAACTGAGGGACAGTGATTGACAGTGGCTGGTAGTAAGGATGGCTTGACTATTCTGCTTTTTGCTGTTTAGTGTGATCTTCATTTCCAGATAACGTCTGGCAACCCTTACCCTTTCCTTTGCATATTCCTGTTTGATATTTCTCTCTAGTGTCTAAAAAGTTTGTTTTCTACAGACATTAGTGCTTTGTATGTCTGAGATTTGGTGCAGAATGGAGACTATGGGTCAACCAAGAGGCTTAATTTGTTTATTTCTAGTACAGTTTTCTGAGTTATTTTCTCATCAGGTGACAAAGAAAAACTTCTGGACTTTATTGATGTCCATGCTGCAAGTACCCTAGAGAGTATTGCTTGAAAACCATTACTTTTACTGGGCATATTTGGTGAAGATATTAAAGGTGTTATCTGGAAATCAAGAATGTTTCCAGAAAACATTGGCCTGTGACAGGCAGCTGAGATCTTCTTCAGGAGAATATTGCCCACCCAAACTTAATAATTGCCAAGACTTCCCATGCTGTACAATTTTATTGTTTTTTACATATATTATAAATCTCATGAATGAATGAGTGAACGAAACTGAAATTATGACTGAATGGCTTCTTCCAACACAGGCAGTTCAAGCTCAGTAATATCCATTCTTGCAGTATAAATTCATATTATCTTCTTTGAGGTTTGCATAGCTGTTTTCCAATCACTAACTATGTAATCAAAATCTTCCATTATCACAGATTTTGTCCTTATTACAGTCCCCTCTTTCTCATATACCATCATCCTTAATAATGTCACTTAAAAGTAGATCTTTTTATGCAACTGGAAAATTGTTGAAAATTCATCAAAGTTTGAAAATGTTGATTTGTGCATATGACTTGTTTCATATGAGTAAAAGAGTAATGCCTTGAAACATTTTCCTTGTTACAGTAGGACTACCAAGTTGAATTTTTATCTTCTGGTGCACTGCCTTTCCTTAAAAAAACCAAGGAAGCTGCCATATTGCACTGGGAAATGTCATCTGACCAAACACAAAAGATGAAAGGAAACATGATTTACTAGAATGAGGAATTATCACAAACATACGCTGGTTTTGATTGCAGAAATTTTCTCTTTTCTGAAACTTTCTATAAAGATATTTTCTGACTGTATGTAGGTAATGTTACACAACTGTAGATCTACATGGGCAGTCCTAAATGAGAGCATTTGGCATTACAATTGTTCCAGAATGGGAGCACACATGCAGCCAATTATTAAGGTTCAACAGATAAACGGTAACTAATTAAGATGCAGTAACTTGATCACTTCTAATTGGCACCTGTGCTATAGAAGCCTGACCTTGCTTAAACCTCATGTCTTAGAATGAGTGAGTTAATACATAAACATTTTTCTCTCTTCTGCACAGTTAAGAATAAATCTTCTGCAAAGGTAGCTGGCTTGTTTCTTTCCACTTATTTTTAACATGCTGACCACCAAAACAGATCTGCAAATACATTAAAAGAGAAAACCTTTAGAACCCCCATAGAAACCTTTCTTACATTTTAAATATTTCCATAACAATGAACACGCTTTTAAGCCCTTACAGTACTCTTAACATATAGCACGACTGTGTAGTCAAGGCAGAAACTACAGAACTGTTTTTCATTCAGTATATGATGATCAAGAGTGGGACTTTCAGGCTCACTTGCAAAGAAGTGTAGCATTCACTCTTGGCTATTATGTGTAAAGTTTAACAAAAAAAAATCAAATATTTTTATTTTTCATAATGAAGAACAGTGAGTTTTATCACTAAGAACATGTGAACAGCTGTGCTAGATCAGACCAAAAGCCTGTCTGGTCCTGTATCCTGTCTCTGACACTAGGGAAAGCAGATGCCTGGAAAAAAAGTTGAGGAAGATGACAAGTATATTGTGAAATTCCTCTAAATATTCACACCCCACCCAAAAGTTATATACTTAGGAAACTTTTGAAGGTAGAGCTTGTACCTCCGTTCCTCACAGACTCCAGTTACATTTCCTTCCTCACCTTCTTCCAATGCTTTTGACTCCAAACAAATATTTGAGTCCCACATTCTTTTATGTGGGGTCTTAACACAGCTAATTTACATACTGTGTGGAGATCAGCCTTTTATTCTTGATTTGAACCTGTTACCTCCTGGTTTTGTTTGATTTCATATAGTTCTAGAACTGGAGGGAAAGTGGTCCCTATACTGCACCACTTCTGAACTTAGAGATGTCATCATACCTCCCTTCGTGCTGTCTAGCTCAAACCATCCTATTTTCTTTAGCATTTCCTCACTTGGAAGCTGTTGCACACTTTTGAATAGACTTTAGTCTGCCATCATTTTGTGCTGTGTTGTTTGTATAGTTTTCCTGACTTCCTGCAATATCTCTTTCAGGATGGGAGCGTCAGATGAACATAACATTCATGTGCATGTGTGCTGGAGATTTGTATAGTAGCATAATTACATTTTTGGTCTTGTTTTAATGTTTTACCTATTAATTTGCAATATTTGTTTTCTTTCCTTTTACTGAACCCTGAAGTTATAATTTTGTGAAACAATTATAATTGATGAGCTCATTCCTGAGTGTGACAGTCATCTTAGAACTTATTATAGAACCCATTATAAAATTAGGTTGTTTTATCCATCTTCTCATCACTTCACATTTCTTTGCATTAAATTCCATCTTCTAGTTTACCATCCGAGACCTCAGTGCTGTATAGTCCTTCTGCAACTCTCTGCTGCCAACTATTAACTATTCTTTTAAGATCCAAAATAAACCAGCATGATCGGCAAACTTTTTCACACCTCCTTTTCATGAAGGTTTATTCAGAACTCCACTGGTCACTTCTCTTTGTGAAAAATAACCATTTTTCCATGGCCTCCTAATTTGTATGGAGTTATTTATCTAGTTTGGACCCTTTCCTCTTCTTATACCATGGCTGCTTATTTTCCTTAAAAGTCTCTGTAGATGCTCCAGACTTTGTCATATTTTCTAGAAGTTTAGTTCAAAGTACAGGCTTATTGATCTGTGGTGCCCTTGATCTCTAGATAAAGTCTCCTTCTTGTCCTCAGGTAGTAGGCAATTTTAAAAGTGAATCATAGAATCATAGAGTCAACTAGGTTGGAAAAGACCTTTAAGATCGTCAAATCCAACTGTTAGAAGTTACATACCTCAGTCCTGAGTTCAGCCATTTCTTTCTTGAATTTCAGCAGAGCTCTTGGATAAATGTGTTTGGCCTTGGTGATCTAAAATCATTAATTTTGTCAAGTTGTCCTATAAGCTGTGGTCCCGATATTTAAATCTGATATTTATATTCTTGTTTGTGTTTCCTTTGAAAAACAGTTCTGGCTTTTAAAAAAGTCTTCAAACACCTGCCTTATGCAGTGAGATTCAAAATAGTAGTTTTGTTCTTTTGCTATATTGTCATCTATTTCGTCATCTCATCCAAGCACTCATTTTCTGCCTTGACTGTTCATCATACCTTTAGACTGACAGACTTTCTGTTCCTAATAAGACATTTAAGCTACCAAATTTCATGTACTTTTTTGGTTTCTTTATTCAGATTGAAGTTCAGGTTTTTGAAAGATGCCTTTTTGTTTCTAATAGACTTCCATACTCTGCTGCTTGCCCATGATGACTTTCTTTCACTCTTTCAAAAATCTTTGAAAACATGTGCATTTATGTTGCACCTCCAAGACGAGGCTCCAAAATTATTCTATAACTTCCAGTGAAGATTTTATATTTTTTTCGCTGCTCTTTTCAGTTTCTTTTAAGTAGCTTTCTCACTTTCATGTTGTTGCCTTTTTAAATATCACACGACAATAGAGTATTTTTGAGGTCTTCTTACACAAAACTGTTGAGATCAAGTATGTTGTATCTACTATGCAGAGTGGCTCTTTGACAGTAGCATTATGACAGTTTCCTATGGACTGTCTCAGGACCAAGAGAATTATTTCTCCTAGGGGATTTCTTGTATAGCTCAGCCTAGGAATTATTAGTTGTCCAGGAATCACTGGCTGTTTCTAAAAACACAGCCTCAGCATCTCTGTGTTTTTTAGCCAGTCTAGGGTGAATTAGTTGACATTTCACATTCCTATTGAGATTCTTGCATTTGATGCTTCTCTGATCTCCCTTCAGCAGGTGGCAGTCACTTTTGTCCTGTGGCTAGGCAGTGTATTCCCACAGGTCTATTTTTCCTATTTAAACCTATAATTGAAATTAGTAATAATTAAAAAAAATGCTTTGTGAATGGCTTGTTAGTGTTTCAGACCAAGCTTTCTCTATCATAGAGCATCTTTCCTCCATAATTTTCCTCAGTGCTTTCAACTTCTATTCCACTGTCCCACTGATTTCTTTTATTCCTTTTTCTGACATGTGTATTCCCCAAATTGTATGGATGTCTATCAGTTAGAACAGTGCATATAAAAGGATCTTGTATAATATGTATAATATATGATTCTGTAATACCCCATTTAGAAGTATCAGTGGCAGATAAGCCAGGAAGGCTTCTTTGCCCACAATAGTGGTCCACTCATATTTTTTTTGGTGTGAGAACTGTAACAGAAGATCCAACACAGTGGGAAAGACTACACGATAAAAATGCTCTTAAAATGAAAACACACTCATATAACAAGGAAGTTATTAATATTAACTGGGACATGTGCTTAATTTCACTGCAATATAAACACACTTTTGATGTTCATTTTCAAAGTATGCATTTGTATATAATTATGCTTAATGCATATCATACTCTGCAGTCTTATGATTTTACAGTCAGTCTGATGGAAGTGTTTGGTTTTTCATCCTTTTTATTTGCATTGCAAAATATTTCTTTGTCTGTATTGTTATTACCTGCTGGAAACAACTTTCTTTTTCATGAATCATGTGGATAAGTATTTCCAAGAGTCATCTGATATGCCGTATTTGGAAAATTAGTAAATATTTCCTACTTTCATGTAAGTAAAGCACTGCAGTAATGCACTAATGTTGGTGCAATTTAGTTTAATATTTATATGATTTAGCAACATGAAAGAAAAAAACACTTACTCGTTATAATGTAGATTAAAAAGAGAATTCTGACTACAGCCTTATCAGTGGTACTTTTAGACATATTTAATTTTCTTTTTCAGTGATTGTTGTCACAACAACTATTGTTTCCAGAAAGCTTCATATCACCCAGCAATAATAATGCCATTTTAATCTTGTAATGATGTGTCTTCTCTAGCTGAATTAATAAGGAAACCAACTAAAAGATAATTTTGGATATCTCTGAAGCGTGTGCTAATAAAAAGGCTATGATCAGTCCCATTACATGTTGTTCTTAGTAATATTGTACTAATAATAGTAAATAATATTATTTTATTTATGTCCTTCTTCTTTTTCTTTACAAAAATAAATATTGGTAAAATTGCATAAAACAATACCAGTGGCATTTCCTTCTGAAGTATACAGGCATGGCCCTGCCAAACTAAACAGTGCCAGTCTTGACTCTGTCAATGTATAACATGCTCTCCATAGCTTTTCAATGTACGTCTTCTCACAAAAAAAAAAAAAAGTCAATGTTTATATTTATTTATCAGCTATTTGCTTATTTAAGTATAATAATACCATTATACACTAAATGTCATCATGCTCAATTATGAATGCTAAAAGTGTTCCCTACCAAAAAATCCTGTGACCCTGTGTTGGGTTTTCATGGCAAGGTTTTTGTAGAGGGGGGGGAGCTATATGGATGGCTTCTGTGAGAAGCTGCTGGAAGCTTCTCCCGTGTCTGAAGCTGCCAGCCAGCTTCAAGATGGACCTGGCTGCTGGCCAGGGCTGAGCCCATGATCAATGCTGGTAGTGCCTCTGGGATAACACAGTTAAGAAGTGGGGGAAAAAAAATGCACAACAGCATTTGGAGCCGAAGAGAAAAGTGAGAACATGTGAGAGAAGCAGCTCTGCAAACACCCAGGTCAGTGCAGAATGAGGGGAGGACATGCTCCAGGCACCAGAGCAGAGGTTCCTCTGCAGCCAGTGGTGTAGACCATGGTGATGCAGCTGTGCTCCTGCAGCCCATGGAGGTCTGTGGTGGAGCAGATATCCTCCTGCAGCCCATGGAAGTCCCCAAGCCAGAGCAGGGGGATGCCTGAAGGAGGCTGTGACCCCATGGGCAGCCCACACTGGAGCAGGGTCCTGGCATGACCTGTGGCCCCATGGAGAGTGTGGAGCCTATGCTGGAGCAGGTTTGCTGCAGGACTTTTGATCTTGTGGGAAACCCACACTGGAGCAGCCTGCTCCTGAAGGACTGCACCCATGGAAGGGGACTGCACTGGACCGGGGAAGGAGTATGAGGATTCATGCCCCTGAGGAGGAACGAACAATAGAGACACTGTGAGATGAAGTGACCACAACTCCCATTGCACATCCCCCTGTGCCACTCAGGGGCAGAAGAATCTGGAAGTAAAGTTAAGCCCAGGAAGAAAGGAAGGCTAAGGAAAAGGTGTTTTAAGATTTGTTTTTCTTATTATTCTACTCTGACTTGATTCACATTAATTTTCCCCAAGTCTGCTTTCCTATTAAAATAATTGTTGAGTGATCCCCCTGTCCTTATTATACTGACCCTTAAGCCTTTCCTTGTGTTTTCTCTCCATTGTCCTGCTGAGGAGTTGGCACGTAGCATCCAGCCAGGGTCAACCCACTGCAGACCAACAATTAGTTCAGTGATAATTAGACCACTATTTCTACATCCAGATGAGGACAGTCAATAGTAGTGTAAATACAACAGGTGTGCCTTTCCTCTGGCTCAAAAATATATTTTGAACCTGTGAAACTGGTGCTTTGTGCCATAAAAAACAAATAAAACTTATGCATCTCCTGAATGGTGAAACCTCTCTTTCCTCATGGGACATAGATACTTCCTCATGAAACACATCCTTTTTGCACGATGAAGGCTCTCTGACTATTGTATATGAACTTTTTTATACTTCAGACCTTTTTCTCTCTTTCACTGCTATGTATAGATATATATGCATTCTCTTTACATAGTCTGGAAGGTGGTACTAAGGCCACGGTAGGCTTCTGGTTTTATCACTGCAAATTTGGGCAGAGACCATCTGGTACCAGCTCAAGGGAGCTGTAAAATCAAGAAGCCACAAAGAAAACACTGTGAGAAAATGAATTCTCATACAAATATTTTATGTCCAGAGATTACCTGAAAAATATCAAATGCATATAGCATATTGGGCACAAAACACAGTTTCTGTTTTTTTCATTTTTAACAGAATCCCTAAACTGCTATGGAAAAGGTTTCCAAGGTTTCCAAATCCGTTGAATCTTGCCATTATGGAAAAGCCAAAAGTTAAGTGGAATGTGGCCAAAAAGAGTACATTATTATCAATTTTTTCTGGTATATAAAAGGGAAAGCAACAATATACACTATTTTTTCCTCAGTTTCCCATTCCTGTATCAGAGAACATATCTATGAAAAAACCCCCACCAGAGAATAAAGAGATATGAAAATTATGTATCATTACCCAAGCGCTAAAACTCCCCCATTTTCTTAACTTTGTATGTCTTATGAAGAAATGTGCCAAATTACTCACTGCACATACAGTATTTATAGTTTCTTTTTTTTTTTTTTTTCTCCGTTTCCTGGATTCTGGAGCAATCTTATTGTTTGGTTTGTTTCCAAATGCCAATTTTAGGCTAAATCTTAGCACAGAATGGAAATTTCATCAAAGAAAGCATTTATATCTCTGTGTTGGCATTGTGCTGCAGGGCTTATATAGCTTGGCATTGTGTGATATTGCATTACTTAATCTTCTGACAAAATAGAATCTCTTCCCACTATGTAACTTCTTTTAGGAGTATAAGTAGGGTCTACTTGCAGACAGGATTCCCATGTTCTTAACTAGAGCAGTCCAGTCACATGCTGTGTAGTCATTGTGTAGAAATATGAAAACTGTCAGAGGGAAAATAAGCCGTGGTGGCACAGCATATCATCATTGTTTTACATATATCCAAACTGTTTCCTTTAACTGGGACTTGATAATTTCGGTCAGTGTATAGGTCCTTAAATCAAGTAGTATTTAGCATTTAGTATCTTCTTAGACTTGTTTCTGTATGTCCAGAAATTTTCATTCTTTATGTGAAAACACTAGAGAAGTTTAAAAATATACTGAACTCCCACAGGAAGAACTTTATTTGCATAATTAATTTCACTGGCATTGTTAGGACTGCAATGAAGAGCATTCTCTTGGAACACTTATGAGAAGATAAGCAAAATGAGGTATGGAATTGCAGCTCCAGACTACACTCTACCATTTTATATTATTATTCCTTTTTATTTAGAAGTCAGTTCACAAAACCCAGATGTTGAATGTAAATTATGTTTTTGCAGTAGTAACATGTGGTTACTTGCTGAGTTCACATTTACAGGCGTTTTTGTGTCTATGCCTTTCATATAGGTAGGTTGAAGATGTGCTTCTAATCTTCTGTCTTTCCATGTAATATATCATAATTTAATTACTTTCTATTCTTCTTTCATTTGATTCACATGTGAAAGAAATTCCTGGCTAATCCCAAGTGAGATCTATAAATAAACTTTTATGTAGAAAAGTGCGTTTTTTTTCCTTTCCAGTAGCTTTGTTTTATTCTTAGAATTGTGTTCACACTTTCTGTCTAAGCAAGCAACCTATATGTCTGCTAAGGAGCTGCTTTCATAGGTCAAAGAAAAATATTTCACCTCTTCTTCACATGTAGGAAACTTGAGGGTCTTTCTGTTCACTTAAATATATTACGCAATAAGTCATGAAACATTATGATCTTATACACAGAAGTGCTTGCAAAGCTTATTCTGACATAGAAAAGGACTCATGAGCCTTTCTTAAAAATGCTTCAACTATGGACATGCTTTAAATGACAATTCATGGTTTTGCTAGTTATGAGTTTTCTTAAGCTTCTATGCTCATTGTACTTGGTACTTACTTTCTTCTTAGAAGAAGAAATCTGCAGGAGTGCCATCAACCAGAGGACAACAGGTTAAGGTATTTTCCTGGATGAAATAAAACATAATTGTTGTTTCATTTATCTGCATCAGAGAAGCAGTCACAGACACTTTTGCAATAGTTTTTGTCTTACTGGATTCCCATAGCAGAGAGTAAAACCTGGTGCTTGTCCCAGAAACTTTACCAAATCTAAGTGTGTTGACACAACACAACTTGTTTATAATTTTGTGATTCAGTTTCTACTGTGAGAAATGTGGGTAATATTTTGCAAAAGCACTCTGAGATCTACAGATGTAATTCACTGAATAGCAACTAAGTATTCAAGTTATGTGACCAATTCTCAGTGGATGGCTTTATTTTTCTGTTGTTGTTGGATACACTGGACCCATCTGTATACACAAGATGCATTTAAATATGCTTAGTAAGATGCTTGCTGTCAGAAGGAGTTTCCAAAGACATTTAATCAGGAGTCCAGGCATCAAATGAGCAAGTACATATTTTATCAGAGTCCTGGCAAGTGCCTTCTGAACACTTCTGCATTCCTAATTTGGCCAAAAAGAACTGTGTAGACATAGAAATTGAGGAACAGCTTGGCTTAAATCAAACAAGCTAAACACTAGTTATAAAATGCATTTTACTTCCATTTCTGTTTTAAGGCTATGCATAGATTCTGGTTTATGCAGTAAATATGTGTTGTGAAATAATTAGTATGTCATTAATATTTTTATAATGAAATATATATGGCACCAGGAAAGCAGAGTTTTACACATGAAATCATAGTGTCTGTTTCCATAAAGTTTTAATGACACTTCTGCCCTGTCCTGCAGAGTACACAGCGCATTTGTAAGGTTGTCCTCTGTTCAGGAAGGACGTAAGGAAAAATGTAGTAGAATTCAACCATTTCATACATGACACAGAAGACCAAGAACAATCATCACCTTGTGTTATGAGAAAACAAAATCTCTCCAGAGTAATTTCTGGGCAGTGCAAATTACATTTTTTCTCCTTATACAAGATAAATCCACAGTCTAGGCTAGTGACCTAAATAAATAAATATGAGATGAAGAAGCTAAGAACTTTTGGTGGAGACAGGTTCATGGACAGAATAATGGTTTAAAAATTATGGGTTTATTCAGTGTGTGTGCTGCATGTCTCAAACCAGGATGGTCTTCAAGAAATCATACTGCAGAAGTAGCTGGAGAGAGTTCAGTGTGTATCCCATGCTTGTTTTCTTTTTTCCAGGTAGCTTTTTCAAACCATGATTTACTGAGTGCTCCAAGAGATTTAAGTAGTAGTTGCCGAATTGCTCAGTATCTATTGTGAACTCTTCTGCTCAATGCCTGTGAGCAGCTCCCTTTTAGTCCAGTAATTTTGGAGTTGCTATTGCTTATAAGAAGCTGCAAGCTTCTTTTAGACCTCAGCACCTGTCAGGCTTGGACTTGTCTTACCCTGACTGGAGATTTTAGCTTGCAATGTTTTTTATCTCATTTAATAATCAAGTAACTGTTACCTGCTTCGGTTTAGCTTTTGCTTAACTTTGAGCAGTTACTTTTGTTCTATACACTTTCAAATTAATGCATGATAACAACAGATTGTTACACATTGTCATACAATAAAATGAAGCATAGAGGAATGGATGGTAGTGGAAATACTGAAAATACAGGGATAGGGTGATACCCAAGATTCTAGGGCTATAAGAAATGGACCTATGGCCAATTGTCACTCATCACAGGAATGTCATTTGGGAGCTATTTAAAACCTGGTTCAATTATAACAAAGAAAGCAAAGTACAAGTATCTAATGTCTGTAAAACACATAGGTATATCAAAAAAACCCTGGAACTTCAGAACAATAAAAAGCAATATGTGGAGCAGGTTAGTAAACACATAAAATTGCTCTAAGTGGATCCTAATGTCAGGACGAAGTCACTATTCACATCACTACCATATTGCTCTTAATAAAGGACTAGGGATACCAATGACTTGCTGTAACACCTTCAATCCCCAGAACTTTAGCCATTGGCTTTAGGGTCTCAGAGGATGAGCATAATTTCATATAAAGGAGGAAATACTTGAAAGTTTGTATGTGCATTATGTAATTGGAACTATAGATGTTATCATCACTACAACTAGACTAATATTTATTTCATTAGACTTTATTTTCATTTTATTTTAGAAATTTAGTATTTTAGTGGTTTAGTATTTTAGAGTTTTTTAATTTTAGTATTTAAAATATTTGTATTTAATTATTCTAACAGTAAATCTATGGATTTCCTTTTATTAAGACTTTGAGTGTGACACTCTCAGGCAAACTATACTGTAACTTTGACCCAAAAGAAATCATAGTGTAAGAGACAAAAATAAAACAGACAAAAAACAGGGTTTGGGTTTATTCCCCCAGATTCTAACATCTGAAGGTTTTTAAAATAATGTGTTGTTTCTGCAGGCTGGAAAAATATGTAGCCATTCATTGGAGCAAATCCAACAGGACATTCAAAAACAATTGAAATTCACTTTTGTGTCAAAAAAGAGTCTATAAAGCTGACAGAGAAAGAGAAATGATGTAGTAATAAGCATTCTATTTGCATATTTTGTAAGGTTTACAGGATTCTCAGAAACCTACATATTCCCAGAGTAGATGGCCCTACCTATGGTGGAAGACAAGCATTCATTATCATCATAAGACGGCTGAACTTCCTTTTATTGCATACATGTTTCCTGATAGGCCAGGAAAGGGTGCTTAGCTCTTTTCAGCTTTACTAGGCTTTTTCTTTTTCCTCTCCTTCTCTGCTAATGTTATTTCCTCAATAACTGTTGCTAAGGGTGTTTTCCTTTTTTTATTTTCTTCAAAGTTACTGGAAATTTTTAGCATTTTTCTTACAATTTCATACCCAGAAATGCAGGCAATATTCCAAGTAAGGCTGCATTGCAGCTGTAAAAGAATAGCTGTTCATTATTTATCTGCTTTCAGAGATTAAATCTCTGTGTGGGCAGTTGAAAATTGTTTTGTTATTTTTCTACCTCACACACTGTAAGATCAGGTCTACTTTGCTAAAGGTTCACACCCTTATTACTTTCCAGAGAGCTTTCTTCTTTTGGATTTTTTCAAATAATGTAATCAGAATGTAATTCTTCTATTTTTCAGACTTTGTAATTTTTGTATTTCTCTTTTTTCATTCCATTTTTATTTCCTTGTGATGAAAATTCTTTCTCAAACCTCAAATGATTGAAGGCAACTATTCTATATTGATATTATATTTTTATATTCATATTATATTTTAAGGCTTTTGCTACTGGTAGTAGCTTGTCAACACTACTGTTTTTTATAATCATTATATCTTCTTAGTGCCATTCATATTGTACCAAATGTATAAAGTGTAACAACCTTCTGAATGGCCTTCAGGTATGCCAAGAATTTTTATAACAAAGGTCTTGTAGGCTATGGGAAGCTGTCTGAAGTCAGAACGGTTGCATCAGAAAATAATTTCATAAAACTTTCCCTTTTATAAGTAGAAAGCCACTAGATATTCATTCTAGCATCTATAAGATGACCATATTTTGTTGCTATTAATTCTTAAATCACGCAGTGGAAATCAACAGCTGCAGGTCTATTTGTTGCATTTGTCTTTTTTAACTTTCACATACACTGTATGTATATTCCAAAAAAACCCTAAATGAACTAACATGAAGAAATGCTTGTAAATTGTCTTTCCCTATTGAAATTGTGGCTGATACCACCATTGCAGTTGAGGAGACAAAAAACCAAATGACCACTTATGGTCGGAAAATTTAGATTATTAAATTAAATGGGAATTTCACTTTATTTTTCTATAATATGCTTGTGATTATGCTCCTCTTCAAGGAAAAAGCAGCCCACAAAGACCTAAATCACAATAAACTAAGTACCATTTTCTTGACCTTCACATCTGACTTTCAAAATATATCTTCCATTTAAATAGGAAAATAGCAACCTGGTTTAACTAAGATAAAGCATACACTGTCGCTGACTCCGGGAATAGAAAGAAGACAACTATGATGTTTGCCAAAGGCATATGAAATAGATAAAAGAAAGATAAAAGCTTTAAAAAAATGTGGACAATAATAAATATACAGGAATGATAAAAATAAAGGGTTTAGGTTTTTTTCTCCCCAAAGTAAAAGGGAGAAAACTTTTTCTAGAAGACAACAGTTTCCCTGAGAAGCAGAAACCTGGCATGCTTCTTCAATCTTAATAAAGTATTTAGGCAGAAAGAGCTTTCTGACACTTGAAGGGAGCACAGACTGAAATGTTTTACCTCTAACATAGAGTCCTACAGTAGTGAGTTTTTATATTTAATGGGATGCAGGGTCATTTCCCGTGGGCTATTTAGTGGACCTTTGTAGCTTCAAAATGTGATTCTTGCCTCAGAAGGGCCTAAAGCTGATTATTAACCATGATTCATAAATTCTTCAGAAGACGATCAAGTTAGGTTTATGAATTCAGACTGGGACAGAATGCAGCCACCTCCGTTCTGCCTATAAATACCAAGAAGGACTATGACTTACAGAAAAATAACCTTTTTAAGTCTGTTTTGCTTCCTCATTGTCCTTTTCCGACAATGAAACAGCTGTTTACACGAAATTTGGTGCTTGTAAAGAGAAGTGAAAAGAATAAAAAAGAATGACAAGTATACCAATTTATCATTAGAATGGCACGTCTGGTGAATTAGTTTTTGAAAATAGTTATGGATTTTAAAGGGCGGACACAAAATAGTGGAAGGTTTGGGAACTGAATGAAATCTGTTCTGATCTATTAGTAAAGCAAACACTCCGTGATACTTTACTAAGTGTATGAGACACTACAAATACACGGAGGGATGCTTATACAGAAATCTTCTAAACATCATTACTACACTGAAGGGAGACTTTGCCCAAAACATGTGACTGTCCTTTTTCTCTAGGGTAGAGCTACAGATTCGTAGGGCAAATATTCTAAATAAATAAAGCCTGGACAGAATGTTTTGACTTCTGCAGATTTTCTACTGGTTTTGCTTTTCCAAAGGTAGCAATTATGAAAGAGGAAAATCAAAGTCCTACTTATTTGACCACAGATTCATATTACAAAATAGACATATGACTGCAGTGCATACAGACACAAATGCCATCAGGACATATAGCACTAGTTTTAGTCTATTCTGGCAAAACCCTTTTGCTCTACATAACAGTGGAAGTCTTGTTAATGTTAAAGGTGGTTGTCTTGTTCTAAGTATTTGGCTCTATACTTATGTGATCTTCTATTCTCCTTTGACTGAAATCAGCTAGAGGACTCATATTAACTCCATATATGACAGTAGTTCTATTTACAGTGTTCTTTATATTTAAAAATGAATTATCATCACTGCACCAGTAAAATAATTATTTTTGTCCAGTAAAATAAAGTCACATGTACTGCTATCTAAATAACTCAGATGGATTATTTAAGCTTGGGATATTAAAGTAACCAATGACAAATTCAGGTTACTTTGGTTTGGATTTGTTGGCTTGTTGGGTTTGGTTTGGTTTAGTTTGGTTTGGTTTGGTTCATTTTTTCTCACTAACAGATTAAACAAAGCAAACAAAATAACCTAAAGGAACTCAAAAGCAATGCTTACTAATCAGAGATTTATTGGTGCAAGGCTAGCAATCTCTGGGAGAGCATGAAAAAGACAGGCAAATGTGGCAACTAGTTAATGCATCTCCTTGCTATGTAGTTAAACTCCAAAGCCTTGGATTTAAGCGTGTTTTGTCCTGTCCTGGCTTTGTGCAGTTCAGAGCAGAATGATCAAGAAACTGACATATTATGAAAACTCATTTCAAGAGGATCTCCTAACAGAATGAACGTCATTGCCATTGATTCACAGGTAGAGTTTACTTGGAAACAGGGAGTCTGATTGCATTGTCTTCATGGTGGAACTTAATGATTTCTTGGTGTTTGTGCTTTGGGCTCACAGGTCTGTCTATTAGATGCAGACTTCATTGCTCCCAAACCATTTCCACCCATTTACTTCTTTGTTCTCTGCTATTTGCAACCTTATTTATCACTTCATATCTGGTCATAACCTGTTTTGTCCCTTGAAGGTTTGTTTAGAAGAAACACATTTTCTTTACTGATGATTACATCCCTAGAATCATTTCTCTTGAATGCTTAAAATGCAATAAATCCATGGAGAATCAGCACTGAAGAGGTTAAATATTTCACCACAAAAATATTAGCTGGTGGAAACCATCCGACTTTGATTTGTGTAATTTATTATAGTCTCACGTTCTTCCTGTCTTGATAGCAAACCTGCCAGTTAAGATCACACTGGAAGATAGCTGCAGTTTTTGCTGTTATTACATGATATTAAATTTACATTTTTATATTATTATTACTTGTTATTAAACTAAACCACTATCAAGCAGTATGTTCAAGTGTGTCACCATCCTTGTGCTATCCCACATTTCAATTATTTTCCCTCTGCATAGGTATTTAAATAGACATATAGTGGAATGTTCAGAGGGGGTCAAGGGAAGTTACAGGGAAGAATTGAGCAGGTACACTTTTCTTGTTCAGAATTGTCATAGGCTGTCCTTGCTAAAGTGGAAGATGTCTGGAGTTCGTCATTTCAGTGTACCTTTTATTAAAGCTCAGTGGAACTAACCTGACAAGATATTTTTAAATCAGTTATATACATCTACTTTTTTGTCTAATATCCTTTTCAGTTTCTTTTTATTCAGCCTGCTGACAGCAGTCTCATAATTATTCTAGTGTAGTCTAACTAAATTAACACCAAAGCTGTCATTCTAATTTAGTAAAGGTGTGGATTAAGGACATTGTCCTTAATATGACTGTTGTTTTTAAAGGGACTCCACAGAGGAAAGGTAAGGATTTATTTTTTTTTTTAAGTTAGAGGAGGAAACCTGGTATCTACAATGAACCTAGGTAAAAAATTTTTAGGCAAAAATTTGCTCCAGCTGTACCTTTAGTAGCTGCAAAGGGAAGTATATCTCCAGCTTCAGAGAATCCCATGCCACCCAAGAGCTTCTGTCTTCTGATTTTATCTTTCTAATCTTCTTCCCCATTTTGATAAGCAGATCCATTCCTGCCACTGTCCTCGATTATCTTTCTCCTTATGACACTTTCTTTTCCTGTCTGATCCCTGTAATTTTGCAGCCTTGCACATTCACACTTTTTAGGACTCCCTGTGCAGTTGCTGCTTTGTCCTTTCTTCCATGTACACTCTGCTCTGTCCAAAAACTTCTGATACTTCTCGAAAATGAAGACAAATATGACAGCCAAATAAGTTTGCTTAGTGATCACCCTGAAGAAAAGTCTGAGTATTGAATTCAGAAAGGTTTTGATGTGGTTTGTCCTTGGGTGATCTAAGTTTCATTAAGAAGGAATCCTGCTTTACAAACAGTTGCAAAGCAATTCAGCTCTTCAAACTTATTGTAGAAATTACCTTTAAAAAGATTTCCTTATAGCTCCTACTGATTTAATTTTTTACTATTAGATAGGTTTCTATATAAAGTATCTAATATATTAGAATTTTTGAAAAAATAATATTTCTGGAAAGTAGAAATTAATAAAAAAGTTTACAAATGTCCTCAATGACATTTTAAATTTTAAAATAGTTATTTTAAAATAACTTGGATTTGGAGAATTTTTTGTTCAGTATTTTGCAGAATTCTATAAAATATATGTCTGTAATTCCTCTAGTTCACTCAGTCTCAAATTAATCTTGATGATGTAATGGGCAATTATAAACATGCAAAGGTCTAAGCATATACTTTGAAACACTATGGTTTACAAAGTAACAAGTAATATTGTTGTTTTAAAATAATGCTTTTTCACACAAGTAATGATGTATACTGGTTCTTAACCATAAATTTCAGAATTAAAATTAAACACTTAATGATATCTTTGGGTCTGTAGGCTGTCCTTATCAGGATGCAAGTATCCCAGTTAGGCCCTGATTGTATAAAAAGCAAATTTATGCAGGCGAACTTGCAAACTGTAAACCTATACCCTATAATACTAAAATCTTGCAATCTATTTTGTAGGGGTTAGGCCAAAAATAGCAGAACCTTTCCAGAACATCCTTCTTTAATTTATGGGAAGAAAAAGAGACAGTCTCATGACTCTATTTAGAGATTTAAGTTTGCAGATCTGGGAAGAGAAACCAAGACATTCTGGTCTAGTCTGAACCCCAGCCAAGTGATAGGCTTGGATCAAAGCATTTGGATCTGCACCTTACCTGCATGTATTGTGGGAGGGAGGGTGTATGTGTATGTATGTATTTATATTTACACATTGCAAGTGTCTGGATGTGTGATTTAATCTCTTCATCTTCATGCATTGTATGACTTTATTTGCAGTCCACAAGTGATGAGCTGAGAATTTATTTAGATATTAAAATAAATTTTAAGCCTCAGCGATTATTTTGTTTTGCATCTACTGAAAGTATGTGAAAGCCATAGTAGCTGATACTTATATAGAATTTAAACATACAAAGCATGAAATGCTACCAGTTTGTGATGCAGATTTAATCTACAAAACGATTATTTTTTTCCCATCATTGCTAAATCTATGCTACAGTTTATGAATCACAAATAAAAAGTGAAAAGGTAAATGCCTGGAATATTTTTAGAAATGCAATTCGCTTTAATGCAAAGGAAAGAGAAGTGGCAGGAGGAAAGATTTTTTTTTGTTGCTGTTTCTTCAAAAGCAAAAATAATAAATATTATGGAGTTTCTATTGTTTAGCTTACATTCTTCATTTGTGCACTTTAAGCTTCACAATTTCATAAATGGGGATAGTAGAAGTCAGTTATTCTTATATTTATCAACTTTGATCCACAGTTAATATTCTAAAATGATGAGTGCTCTCTCTTTTATTCTGTCCCCTCCTTTAACACTGAATGTAGGTTGATCCACTGTACATTTTAAGATCAAGCTTGGAGTTCAATTTAAATTCTAGCACATTCAAACTTCTTAAAAATATAAGTTCCATTCAAATGGGAGTTTTTTCGCTGCACACAGAGCTCTAATCAAAAGTAGAGCTGTATAGAATGGTTTAAATTTAATCCAAATCTCAGTGAATTTCATGAATCTGACTATTCAAGCTTTACATGGCTGGGTTCATAAATGTTATTTCTGCTTTTATGCATGATAGGTTGCGGGTTGCTGCTGCTTCTGGGCTTCACAACAGATGCCACAAACCAGAGTTCGCCTCTGCTTCATGCATTTTTCATAACTCCAGCTAAAAAGTAAAAGTGTATGGATTGATAATAGCTAATGAATGTGTAAGCTGTTAGTGAATGTTTTCCACAGGTTACTAGTTTGGGTCACAGGCAGTTGAACTGGATAACTGATTATCCATAAAGATCATATTAATGCATTAAAGAAGAATATGTCAAATACCCAGGCAATAGGAAAAAAAAAAAAAAAAGAAGTCTAAAAAACGGTAAAAACCAAAAATATTTGTTATTTCTCTTATTTGTAGTATCCTTGCACACTCTAAGAAAAAGTATTTTACACTTTTTACTCCTCATTTGTAAATATTCCCTGTGGTTTCTTTTTCCAAGGGTAAAAATATTGTGGAGTGTCTATCCTAAATGCATTCCTTACTTAAGAAATTAGCATTGTAGGCTGAATTATACATTTTTTCCCATTCTTTTCTTGTGACAATGCCAAAATTTGTCCTTTTTCCCAAAATATATGAATGTATGAATGTATGAAAACTGACAATTTGTCCAGAATTCTGTTATTACACATTTCTACAGATTATTCTTTGGTCTAGTTGCCTTTGTAAAATAAACAGAGGCGCTTCAATATCCTTTTTTACTCCTGCTGGTATTTAATGACTCAATTTCTCACCATAGCAGGTTAAATGTTTTCTCTTTCATGACAGGAATGAAGTTTCTCATTTCACAGTTGATAATGTTTGGAAGCAAGTACCCATGGTAAGGTTTTAGATTAACAGTCACATCTGTAGTAGGGCAATATCTGAAAGAATGGGTGTCAGATATATTCACTAGAAATACGGACATACATTTTGAGAAATGGTTAACCAAAATTAATGTGGAAATCTATACCAAAGAGAGCAGTTTAAGCTTCTTCACTATCATTTTAGGTTGCATGCAAACTCAGGAGAATATCACGCTTACTTCTTGTTGGAATTACACAATTAAGGAGCTCATTGTTGGATTCTTAAAGTTAGGCACTGCAAATAGAACATGCTGGTCTTATTTTCCAGGCTTTCATTACACCTTCAGTGTTTAGAAATGGGGTCGGACAGTCAGATGTAGGAAAGACAGTGATTTACTCCGTTTGAACCATAATACTTTAGAAAATTAAGTGATTTTACAGGAACATCTGAAATGGCCACAGATTCTTGTACTGCAGAAGCTGTTCTATAAGCTGCAGAAATCACAGCTTCTCTCATTCTGTGCTGGAACATGATATATGATTGGTGTAGAGTTAGCTGAAGGTGATGTCACAGCCTGAAACTTTGATCTTGCCTCTTATTTCAGATTAAAAATGCTGTATAGGATGAGACCATATAGAGGATGATGAAGCTTATCACTATTTACAGCCTCTAAAACCAATATGAATGAGAAGGCAAGTAACTGACTAAGTATTTACCTGGCACCAAAAAATTAAGATTGGTAATTGGAAATTGAAAGGTTTACACTTCATCATGCAGTCATTTGAGTGCTCTTTTCAATGATGCTAAGATTGTCTACACAGTTACAGGAGATGACAAGTTCCTGTGTGATGTACTGTAGGTACCCTGCTCTTGCAGGGGGGTTGGACTAGATGATCTTTTGAGGTCCCTTCCAACCCTTGGGATTCTGTGATTCTGTGATTCTGTGATTCCTCCTTTTCTTCCCTATGGTATGCAAGACTCAGAACTAGCTGATACTGGACGTACTTTCACCCAGCCTTTTGAAGAGTTCTGAAAGAAAATGTCATGGATATAAATGAAAATTTTGCTACCACCAGAAAAATTATGAGGGAGGGACAAGCTCTTGTTCTCATTTCACTATGAAAAACCTGTTTCTGAATAGCCAAAAAATTACTATGAATTTCCAAACCTGAAATTTCCTTAAACATTTCAAGGAAATACGGATGCACTTTTATAATACTTGGGAATATCTCAGGTCAGTGTTTGCCCAGATACAGAAGATATTGTCACTAAAATATTACAACTGGTTTAGAATTATATTCTGCTGAGATCTAGACTTATGCTATAGGTCTACTTGTAGCAAGTAACAATGCAAAAGTGCATCAGTTGTAAAGGAGGTTCCTGTATTCCCTTATACCTGATTTCAAGTGGTTTGTTTTTTAACAAATTTAGTCTCCATTGCACGTCTAGTTTACAGCATTTTGAAAGAAATATAAGTGTATGTCATGGATCTGCAGGTGGAGCAGTCCACACATTGGTTCTGAATTTAGTTAAAAAAAATCAAATATCATGTTAAATATTCGGTGTAATTTTGGAGCGAAAATTCTGATTTTGTTTTCTCAAAAAGTGTAGTTTGCACATCTCAAAGTTGGCACCAAAACTGACTTGATAAATGCTTAGTATCAAAATAACAGGAAATTTCCTTCTAAACAGAAGCTTAGTGCTATTTTTACCGTATAGTTCTGGAAAACATATAAGAGGTTGTATTTTGTATGCAAATTTGTGTGTCTGGAACTGTATCAACCTAAGATTATGGCAAAACCTTACAATATTTGAAGCATCTATCATAAAAATAAGAAGTACTCTGCTTCCATATTTTGATGGTTTTATTCCCAAATGAATGTGAATTGATGAGAAAGAAGATACAGTTCATTTTTGTTCAGTAATAAGTTCAACTCTATGAACTTGTGAACTCCTGCACATCCAGCATTATGAATTATCTAGGATGATTTGGATCAGTTGGAGATTCATAGCCAGGGAGTATGAAGGGACATTTGGAGCAGTTAAAATCTTTGCTAATTGAAACAAAAAAAATCCATATTCCATGAGGTTCACCCATCTTTCATTTTGAGAAGACTGATTTTAATGTTTTGAAGTTTTGTGTTAAATCTACCTTCTTGAAGTATTTTAGGCAGGATGCTTAGATGTCTAGAGCCTGTGGCAGACAACTAGTGGAACAGGAATTTTATCACCCTAAAATACCTGGATTGAAACTTAGAAAGAATTTAGCAAGCTTGTGTTTCTTGATCATACCACATGGAATTTTGAGATGGAGTGCTGAAAAGTGTGAGAAATGACTGCCAAAAAAAGATGACTTAATAATTTTCACTTAAATCTTACTATTTCTTTTAATTTGCAATATTTGCAGTTGAGTATACTGAATTTATTTTATGTATTTTTCTCATTCCTTTTACAATTTACATGCATCAGTAAACCTCTTTTGAAATTGTAATATAAATCTGGCTATACTAATTAATGTTAATTAATTGATGTTAGCGGACAAAAGCAGCTTTCATGTCATTTTGGAAATACTGACTTTCTTTTAAAGTAGACTGTACAATAAGAGTTTGTGTTAATGATGTAATGGTAAAACTGGCCTGTTTAGTCAGTTGATATCCTTTTGGATAGGGCTGAATTTATGTGGAAAATACAGATTTGCTCTTTATTCAAAGATTTGTAAAATTGCTACTGAGTTGCTACCCAGCACTCCTCGTGAGTTTTCCATTACCTCCTGCAAGCACATTAGTAAAAGCTGAAAAAGAGTGACTTAATAAAAATGATGGTAACTAACTCAATCCATAAGGATTATGGGTTGGGAGGCAGAACAAATAGAATGACTGATACACAAAAAGAAGTATACCTCAGAAAGGGATGGAGAGTCATGAAATTGAAGAGATAGGTTTGTCCCCTTATTAAACTTAACCAATGTGTTCTTTGATAAAACCTGAAAAGCAGAGGTCTGTGCTGTCTGTCAGGAGCAAAGCTTTATACCTATGTCTAAGAACAATCCTGAGGAAAGCAAAGAAAATACCTTCCGAGTGATGGGTCAAGCAGCATTATAGAAATCACAGATCAAGAATGGCTGTACCAACTTTGAGATGACAAACAAATGGTATAAAAGGTGGTCTTTGAAGACATAACAATGGTTAAGAGTTATTTTTAATTAACAATACCTTATGGAAAGTTTTGGAATGCTATGAGATGCATTTCTGGAAAAATAACTTATCTCACTGAAGTAGGCTGTACTACTTGGGATGCAAATCTTTAAGTAGAGACTGAATCCTCTATTAATTATTTATTCATACTAACAGAATATGAGGCAAAATAATTTCAATTTGTACACAAGACTTTGGATCACATTAAAACAAATCTAAAACCTGAAATGCCACTGCTTTGCAGGCTACTAAAGGGTAGATTAATGTTCAGAAGATATAAAAATATTACTGATAAGAGCAGTAGTCAAGAAAATTAAAAAGTTGATAAGTGGCCTAATAATTATTGATGAAGGAATTCAAACTGTCACTGTGAAATTGTGTATAAATAAAGGTCTAGCGTCTTGAGTTTTTTCCACATAGAACGTGGAAGCTGACTATGTAACACCTCTAGTTTTATGGGATTATTTGTAGTCCTAGAACGGACTATTGGCTCTTGAGTGTCCTTGGCTTAGATTCTGTGAACATGCTTTAAATATGCATTGGCATGACCAAGGAACTACAAAATAATTCAAGTTGGAAGGGATCTTAAGAGGTAATCTAGTCCAACTTCCTGCTCAGCAGGAGGGTCAGCAGAGTCAGCAATGAGATCAGACCATCTTGCTCAGGATTGAATCCAGCTGTGTCTCTGAGGCTGCAGATTGCACATCCTCCTTGTTCCCCTGTTTGACCTCCCTTATAATGGAAAAGCTTTTCCTCATATCGAGTTGAAATCTCCTATGTTGCTCTATTAGTCCATGGGTAATCAACAAAAGACTTAAACACTGCAAGCTAAAAATAAATAAAAGTGTTTAGGAGTACTTGCTCACAAAATTGGAAGATTGCATCAAATTGGGGAGGGGAATCCCTCTTTTGAGTAGGATGACCTCCTGAGATTTGACTGAGAGTCAAATTCACTTTGAGGAAGTCTGGAAAATTAAGCTTTATGGAGGACTGTGAAAGACCTGCTATGGAAGCTTGGGTTTTTATTTGCATTTGGATAGAAATATCTGCAATGCCATTAGTGAAATAATTACTAACAGAAATTGTTTATGGATGTTTTAAACTTATAGCAGGAGTCTTGCAGTCCAAATACAGAGTGTAAAACAAATGCTATTAATATACAGAGGATGCAGAAGTTTATGAATGTGAAATTTCTGCATAGGAGAGTTCATAGAATCATAGAATCATAGAATCAAATAATTGTTAGGGTTGGTAAGGACGTTAAGATCATCTAGTTCCAACACCCCTGCCATCAGCATGGGCACCTCACACTAAACCATGTCACCCAAGGCTCTGTCCAGCCTGGCCTTGAACACTGCCAGGGATGGAGCATTCACGAGTTCCATGGGCAACCCATTCCAGTGCCTCAACACCCTCACAGTAAAGAATTTCTTCCTTATAGCCAATTTAAACTTCCCCTGCTTAAGTTTTAACCCGTTACCCCTTGTCCTATCACTACAGTCCCTAATGAAGAGTCACTCCTCAGCATCCCTATAGCCCCCCTTTAGATACTGGAAGGCTGCTATTAGGTCTCCACGCAGCCTTCTCTTCTCCAGGCTGAACAGCCCCAACTTTCTCCCCTTATCTTCATACAGGAGGTGTTCCAGTCCCCTGATCATCCTCATGGCCCTCCTCTAGACTTGTTCCAACAGTTGCATGTCCTTTTTATGTTGAGGGCACCAGAACTGTACACAATACTCCAGGTGAGTTCTCAAGAGAGCAGAGTAGAGGGGCAGGATCACCTCCTTGGACCTGCTGGTCACGCTCCTTTTGATGCAGCCCAGGATACAGTTGGCTTTCTGGGCTGCAAGCGCACACTGCCGGCTCATGTTCATTTTCTCATCGACCAACACCCCCAAGTCCTTCTCCGCAGCTGCTCTGAATCTCTTCTCTGCCCAACCTGTAGCTGCGCCTGGGATTGCTCTGACGCAGGTGTAGGACCTTGCACTTGGCATGGTTAAACTTCATAAGGCTGGCATCAGCCCACCTTACAAGCGTGCCAAGGTCCCTCTTGACGGCATCCCTTCCCTCCAGCGTACCAACCAAACCACACAGCTTGGTGTCATCGGCAAACTTGCTGAAGGCGCACTCAATCCCACTGTCCATGTCATCAACAAAGATGTTGATCAAGACCGGTCCCAACACTGATCCCTGAGGGACACCACTCATTACCAGTCGTTATTGAACGATTAACTCAATAACACTCATTATTGAATTAAGGCATTAATATCCTTCACCATTAATATTTTTGTAACAAGACATTTAATTGTACAAGTGACCCTTTTGTAATATATGATTATTATTAACTTCAATTTCAAAGAAAGGATAAGCAAAAAACATACTGAAGTTTATAATTTTATACTTTTAAAAGAGTGAAGTGAGAAGTAAGAAATCAAAGAAGAGGTTCATGAACAAATTGTCTAATACTTAGAGGGTTAAACAAGGAAGAGATCTGAAATTTCTCTAAAGACAATTGTGTAAAAGTATCTGAAGCTTCAGTTTAAGACAAGCAATACTTTGTGGAATGGGTTCCAAACTATAAACACACCTTAGAAAGGACACTTGGATCAGCCAATAAGTCTATAAATATCAGAAAAAAAATGATTAGTTAATAAAGGAAGCTATAATTTAGAGGTGGTGGGGGTGATGAAGAAGGTGAGCAGAGGGAGAGGAGAGAATAGCCAGAAGTGGAATTTAGTTTCATCTTGGAAAGAAAGTTCAATAGTTAAAAAAGTTTCTTGGACACATCATAAGAAAACGAAGGCTTCTATGAAAGCATTAAAAGCCCTAAATGAATATATCACCATGGTTTTTTAGTAAAGACACTAACAATGAACAGAATGATAAAGGCAGAATGACAAATGGGGATGAAGGTGCGGAAACTGAAATTCCACATCTGAGGTTAAGTAAAAAATAATTGTCCTGGTTTCAGCTGCAATAGAGTCAATTTTCTTCCTAATAACTAGTACAGTGCTGTGTTTTGGATTTAGTCTGATAATAGTGTTGAGAACACACCAGTGTTTTAATTGTTGCTTAGTGTTTATCCCAATCAAAGACTTTTCAGTCTCCCATCTGCCAGTGAGGAGAGGCACTAGAAGCCGGGAGGAAGCAGAGACAGGACACCTGACCCAAACAAACCAAAGGGGTATTCCATACGACAGCACATCATGGCCAAACTGGAGAGAGTAACCTGGAAAGGGCAGACTGGTGCTCAGTGATGGGATGGATATTGGTCGGCAGGTGGTGAGTAATTGTACTATGCATCACTTAGGCTTTTTTTTCAGGGCATGGAGTTTATTCTTCTCTCTCTCCACCTTCTGTTACTGTTGTTGTATTATATTTTACTTTTATTTCAATTATGAAACTGTTTTCTCCATCCATAGGTTTTTATCTTTTTTCAATTCTCCTCCCCACCCCACTGTGGAGTGGAGTGGAGTGAGTGAGCGGCTGTGTGGTACTGGGTTGCCAGCTGGGTTTAAACCACAACAACATGTAACAACACATTTTGAATGAAAATGCAATAGTACTTTAAAAAATGTGAAGGTAAATGAAAAATGGGGAAAAAAGAAACATGCCTTAAGAGAAGGCAGATTTTTCCAAACTAATTTTCCAAACTAATAACTGTCTTTCTATAGTAGAAAAATGTGATAGATCTCATATAACTAGCATGCAGGTAAAGTCCAGATATTGCCCGGAGAGGAACTTAATAATTAAGAATCATAATGCTAAATAGGAAGTTAATACCTAAGATGATAGAGATGATAAATAAATTCTAATATGAGCAACAAACTGGCTAAGAGGTGACCCAGACTGTCCTGGAAAGAGAAATAGTGGTCTGGCACAAAGATGCTTATTAATGTTTTCATTAGTGAAGTCAGTGCTAAAAGTTAAGCTGTGATGATGAAAATTCTTGTGACATACCATATGGTGTCGCTATCAATAGAAAAAAAAAGAACTGAATATAGTATAGAAAGAATAGTGTGTCTGCATTAGCGTATTTCAGGGCAGCAGAGAACTTTGAAGTCAGACTCCTGATTTTCCCACTTACTGAGCTGTGTTTCACAACATGAGTGCCTGGACACAGCCGGAGTATTAGGAAATGCACCTAATTCTATCTAATCATAAATGGGTTCACTGTACCAGTCCCAGCTATATCAATTTTTTAAAAAACCCATACCCCAAAATCTATGAACATTAAGTCCTCAGTGCCAGCTGTTTCAATGTACAGATCCACCCATACTAGTCCACATTGTTCACTAATTTAGGCATATAATGTAGAGGTAGCGTTATTTATTTGTTTACTTATCTATTTATTTGTCTGTTTGTTTATGGTTACTGTGGAGCCATAAGCTACATTCCTTTTAGGTAAAATTAAACAGAAGCCTGAGCTCCAGGACAGTACCTATCATACACCAGCCAGCCCTTAGTGCTCACTTTGTAGGAGCAGACTAGCCAAACCTGAACTAAAGCCTCAAGCATCTGTCTTGGGTAGACAGTGGGGTCTGAACACCAAACCTTTGTGATGCCTGCTGAGCAGCTGTACTCTCTAAAGCAGATCATAGGATCATAAAATCATAGAATACCAGGTTGGAAGGGACCTCAAGAATCAGATGGTCCAACCTTTCTTGTCAAAACATGACCTAGACTAGATGTCCCAGCACCCTGTCCAGCAAGTCATCCGGCAGGTTGGTTCTCCTTTACAAAGTGTCCACTTCCCCACTCAGCTTGGTATCATCAGCAAACTTGGATGGGGTACACTTCATCCCACCTTCCAGATCACTTATGAAGATACTAAACAGCATTGTACCCAACACTGATCCCTGGGGGACTCCCTGGGGAGCCCTGTCATAGTAGTGACAGGTAGCCAGTTGAAAAGAAGCTATTTACCACCATCCTCTGGGTGCGACCAGTCAGTCAGTTCCCTACCCACCACACAGACCACTTGTTGAGACTAATGCATCAGTTTCTCAAAGAGGCTGTGGAAAACCGTATCAAAAGCCTTGGAGAAATCCAGGTAGACAACATACACCGCTTGCTCTGTATTGTCTGAGCAGGTAACTGTCATAGAAGGCAATTAGGTTTGCCAAGCATGATTTGCCCCTGCTGGATCCATGCTGGCTTTTCCCAATCACATGATTGATTTGACTTGTGATAGCCATCAGAAAGTTTCACTCCATAACCTTAACAGGGATTGAGGTAAATGTGATGGGTTTATAATTTTCTGGATCCTCCTTTGAGCCCTTCTTGTAGAAGGGGGTGACATTAGCCTTCTTCTAATCTTCTGGGATATTCCCCAATCTCCATGACTTCTCAATTATGGAGAACAGCCTTGCAACAACATTACCTAGTTATAGCCTTTGAGACACTCATAGCTGGAATAACAGAGGTTTACACTGTAAAACGGGGATTTGTCAGCTGGAAACTACTTGGAAGGAGAAACTGATTATATTAGTTCATCACAGAACAGTATAAGCCACTGAACTGATGTGATCATGGAAAAAGGAATGTGAATGAATCAACATATTTCCTATATTGTTGTGTAAAACAAAGTACTTATTTATTCTAGAATCTGAAGGCTCCAGTTTTCAAAACTAAAGTGTCTTTAAATATTTCATTTTTTTAGCAATGTTTATGACATTATGCTTTTTCTTATACAATGGTTGCTCTTCAGGTTAACCGATTACGGTGTCTTGAGAACATAAAACTGAGATTCAGAATAATGACTTTTTTTATTTGTCCAAAATTACAAATAATTTAAATAACCAGAATGAAAACACATTGAACACTTATAAAATAATATTGAAATAACTCTATGTTAATTTAAATATAATGATCTGGCTGTGGATCTGTTACTGAGGAACTAGAAACTATCAGGTCTCTCTGAGCTCTTTGGTAACATGGATGAAAAAGAAGAGTTTGAGTGGTAAGTTATATTAGCAATGTATTTGTACATATTTATGTTAATATACATAGAATTATAGAATGGTTTGGGTTGGAAGGAACCTTAAAGATCATCTAGTTCCAAACCACTTCCCATGGGCGGGGACACTTCCCACTAGACCAGCTTGTTCAGAGTCCCATGCAACCCGACCTTGAACACTGCCAGGGTTGGGGCATCCACAGTTTCTCAGGTCAAAATGAATATATTTGCGTTAATTATCACATTATGTGTTGGTTTCTTTTTTTTTTTTTTTATTTCCTCATTACATTTATTCTTAACCTCCTTGCATACTTTGCAAGAAACTATTTTGATGCAAATCGTTATTGTTTGAATTTAAAAAGTGAAGAATAAGGAACTCTTGTTTTAAAACCGTATTGTTGATCATTATGCAAATTACAGAAAACAAAATATTAGAGGATGATATGAACATTGATGTTTGAATCTTGAAAAGTACTAGTTTGAAAGCTGCTTCTTGAAGACGCTTGACAATAGATCAAGGTTTTAGTTGGACCTAACACAACCGTTTCAATTTCTTATGCTTTCCATTTGAGGTAGAAGCTGGTTACTTCTACTTCCTGTTATTTGTTGGTTTTGCATAAAATCTGGTGTTGAATGGGCTGCTCCCACTTTGGGTGTTCTGAAATTCATATCTACTTTCTGACTTTTTGCACTAATCTGTGTGCCATGTTTCCAGTGAATGTGAAACCGAGCATGTGGAGTGTCTTACACTTCAGGGAGGGGCAGAGTTGCCTCATCTCTTTATTGATCACAAAATCCTGCACAGACATTTTGGTAATGGTTATTCTTGAAGATTAACATTTTCAGGTTCTGTTCTGTATCTCTATTTCTTTGTTTTCCAGATGTGAAATTTAGTAAATGTCGTAGGAACTTTGCCACATGTGGGGGGAAACTGTTCTTGAGTCAGATTGCTCCTTAGTACCTGCTAATTATTAATAGCTTGCCTGTGCTTTGAGTCAGTTACTTTTTCCAAGTTCTGGATGCATCTGTTTCCTTCCAAAAATAGCACAATGTTGTTCCAAGAAAACCTCAGTGTTCTGTTATAAGCTCTATTCATATTGTATCACTCAGTACTAATTACCAGGTGTTTCTTTAGGCCCTCATCTTTTAAAGATGTGATCATCTGCTCAATTTTATATACTGTGAATACTTCCATTAATGGCACAGGGCTTCTCACTGAGATTAAAGGTAAAAGCACATGTTAGTCTTTATGAGATGCCTTTGGTGCTGCTATTATTAGCTTTGATTTATCTACTATCTATTAAAAAAATAAATTGAATAAAAGATAGATAAACTCTTATCATATTTTTTAAATCTCAGTAGAAAACAAGTTGGCAAGTTATTCCTATATTTCATTTCTGAAACATAGCAAACTTACAAAAATACTTTTTGGCCACTTTATTACATAATATGAACTTGGGTTTGATGCAGTTTTAAAATCAGTACTCCATATGTACTTTATTTGCTGTCTTTCAAGATTTTAGAAAGATATTATGTCATATTCATCTGTTTATTGCTATTTTGGGATGTCAGGAAACTAGACCAATTAATGAATCCAAATGCAACTTACATCAAATTTAGGATGACTGGGGCATTTTTTACTTATTAGTTATGTACAGTTTTATGTAAGGCTGGAAAATTGTTGAAGACTTATCCTACTGTTATTGAAAGGAGCAAGTTTTATTAATTTCACCAGTAGTGGACCTGGATTTTGCACAAGGGGTTTTGTCAGCTTAGTTTTAGCCATTATTTATACTGTAGAAAATATACTGCTGTTACACCAGTCTACCTTATGCTTGTGCCACATGCTGTATTGATATGCATCCAAAAATAATAAAACACTCAAAATGTGAAAGGAAGAAACTATTATGCATAAGTCATTGCAAGCACAAAGCCAATTTTGTATTGTGGGATGGTGTCCAGAAACATACTCAAAGTGAGGAAAGAGTTTTCTTTCTGTAAAAACAAATCTGAACCTTAATTTAAGCAAAGTTTAGTTGAAATTATTTTCTTTTCTTTATTTTCCCTGAATGGTTTAATTTCCATCACGATACAGGGATTAGGTTTTGTTTCTTTTTTTTCAGTTACAATCCTATTTACAGGTTTTGTTATTTACCATGAAACAAAATTTCTCTTAAATGTTTCCAGGCCCAAAACTAAAAAAAAAAAAAAACAAACCAACAAAAAAACAAAACACCAAAACCCAACTAAAAAACCTCTTTGATTATATTGATCTCAGAAACTCTCCTGCTGGCAAATCATTCCTTCTTTTTTTACTTTTTCTTTCAGAGCCAAAGGACATGGTAAATTCTGAACTGCCTGGGCCTGCTTTGCTCTGGAGAAGCTGCTAGTCCGACAGTTAGGACATGTGGTAAGCATGTGGGAGACCAGTTTTTAGATGCATTTTTTGGGGGAAAAATATTCACTTTCTGTTATGCTCAAACTGTTTCACTTCCTATAAATAGTTAGATATTCTCTGGACCAGAGAATGAATGGGAAATGTATCTTCAGTAAGGCAAAGGTCCAGTATTCAACTAGCAGATGGAAGAGGTAGATCTACGTTCTGCAGCATCCCACTTCTCACGTGGTGGCTGACAATGTTTTCTAGAAAGTTAGTTCTTACTTCTAAACAAATGGATGAGCTTCAGGAAACAAATTATATTCTGATTCTATTTGTCAAATAAAGAAGTCCCAAGGGATAAGAAGGAGTAGCCAGTTAGAAGAGGAATCTGTCCCAAAAAAGGACTTTTCTGAACTTGCTAAAAATTTAAGCTACCTGCACAGTCAATGTTTATTGAAAACTGTATGGTTTTAAAAGCTTTGATTTAAAAAACTTAATGATTTTATACAGGAAAGAGTTGGCCATATATCTACTTCAAAGTGCAATATAGTTAATTTTGACATAATATTCTGAAAGTCTGATGAAAGACGCTATGTAAATGTAAAGCATGTCTTAAATTAATGAAATACACATTAGTGTAAGTCATAAAACCATATATAACACAGCAATTTTTTTGCAGAATGGAGGAGAAGAAAAGAATGGAAACTTGTTATTTATTTGTTATTTATTTATTATTTGTTGTGGGGTTAATGTTTTAACCAAGACCCCAAACCATTATTGAAGTGAGAAACAATATTTTCTCAGAGAAATTAATCTTTTCTCTCAAAAAATTACAAACAAGTCCACATTCTGAATGAAGAAATATAAAATATTGAATAAGCTTGGGAGGGTTTTCTTTCAGCTCCTCAGCTAGTCTGATACAGCTAATATGATGGCGAAAAAACATGCTTCATGAACTCTTTATTGGTTCCATTTACAATTTTTATAGATAAGGTCACAGAAGTTCATGAAAAGATTCTGATGTTCAGATGCCATAGTATGGGGTATTGTACACATTGAAAAATGCCCACATGTGCTCACACTCATATATAAAATATGTGTAATTGAATAGAAGTTGGGGAAACACCTACAGACAGTAGAAAATTAACAATTCCTGATTTGCTCTAGATAAATATAATTCCTCACTGCCTCATTCTGGTGCTGTATTTGTATCTGCAATAAACAGTAAAGTAGCACCAGTCTTATTCGGTGATTTCTTCTTGCACCAGCCCTGGCACAAGAAGCACCCCCCCCACCCCCCAAAGTCTCTGCCAGTGAAAATAAAGTCCCAAGATTTAGAAGGGTCAGTGGATGAAATACACTCAAAATCACATGAAGCAAAATAATGAGAGAGGATTTTATCGGTGGCATTCAAAATCAACTTCAACAGCTAACAATTTTTCAAAGCGTTACATTTCCAAGCACAGCAAAGGTCTTGGCATTTTGTCACACGTTGAAGATCTTGTTCAGCGGTGTGGGTGGAAGCTCGCAGCAAACAGTGCAGACACACAGGTAACGGTGCAGCCTTCTGTTTGCCCTGCATGGGAGAGTTTTACAGCTTTAAACCAAAAACTGCCCCAACTTCTTAAAAATTACAGGACAGATCCTGCCAAATAACAGCATAGAAAGAAGCATGGTGACAGCAAGAACTGAAGAATCACAGGATCAACTTTACCGAGCGTGCTGAAGGCCTCCTGGATCCCTGACAGGCAGCGATGGGCACAGCCACACCTGCCAGCACTGGGAGCAGCATGGACACGGCTGTGCAACCCTCCCATTTCGCTTGGGCTGCATCTGGCTGGAGATGAGGCTAGAAAATTGGTTCCTTTCAGAAACTTTAAGCCTTTGGAAAGCTTCAGTGGGTTGTTATTTCCTTCTGCTTCTAGTTAGCCCTTACAGTTGTGCTATTTTGATGTGAGCTGACTTTGTGAGGTCAGGCAGGTTAAATGGTGTTTGATTAAAATCAGAACACCCAACAACTACTGTTTCACAGTTAGACTCTGTTGGCTTCTTCATCTGGGAATTCAGGAAGACACCTTTAGCTTGAAAAAAAAAAAAAAAGAAAAGAAAGAAAAAGGAGCTTTTTTTTATCTTTCTTTTTTAATATGGCTTAAAGAGAAACCAAGAAAAAAAGCCACATTGTGTATGTTTTTCTGGCAATAGGCCTGCCACTGTTTATCAAACCAAGGCAAATCCAATTAGCCTGTGGCCTGCCTCCCAACCTTATTAACCTGCTCAGCTGTGAGAAACTCAACAGCCCCTGCCAATATCTCATTTCTCCAGCAGCTGATAAGATCAGTTCAAGATATTCAATGGGGTTTCCTTTCACTTCGGCTTCATCACAGTCACTGGCATCTTAACCGTGGTAGCCGGATCTTATTTTCCTCTCATTTACTACATGAAATAGGATGGCGACTCCAAGGCCTATGCAGCTTGTTGGAACAAACACTGATCAGGCCTTCGTGGTGTTTGACAGGACGGGCTGATTTTCCTTATCATGGCTTGCCCACAAAGGCCTGGGCCAGGCTGGGGTTATTAGCATTCCTCGGTGAGATGCGTCAGGCCTATTTCTGTCACGCAGACAGATTGAGCCTTTCACTCAGGCTCGCGAATGAGTGACACATGGCCTGACTGGGAGGACAACATTGTTATTTGAGTTAAGAAATCAATTTGTATCAAATGTACACTGTAATTTATTTGTTGGCTTTGAAGGGAACCTGGCTGAGATAAATGGGAATGGGCTTCTTTCTTCCCCCCTATGCTGAGCTGATAAAGTTCTTGTGAAGCTCCAGATAGCTCCAGTCAGAGCCAAAGTGACAAACATGTTTAAAGTTGCACAGTGATCTTTAAATCTCAAAAAGAACACCTTGTCGGACATGATAGAACATTTTTTACCTTTTCCCTCTATCTGTCAGAAAGCTGCTGTGACACATTGCTTTAGTATTTTTGCTGACATTTTCTTTATCAAGCACATCTGTTTGTGGTCGAAAGATGCTTATTCCTATTTTCTTCAATCTACAGCAGCCTAGGGAACTGCCAAAAGGAAGGAAGAAAATGAGACATTCTTTCCAAGAATAATGCTTGTTTAAATTTTCTTCATTTTCTAAATTGTGACTTTTCCTGGTCAGTTTCCAGTTTTCTTTTTACTTTTGTTAAAGTAGAGAAAAAACGTGGGGGAAACACATATCATGAGATCCTGCCCATTTCAAGAAGTTTGGTTGGGTTCAGAGTGAATGGTGCATTAAGACATTTGTGTTATACGTTAAATCATGAGCTATGAGATTGACATTCTCCTCTATCAGAGTTATAAATATGAGCTCTATGCATAAGTAGTTTTATCTTTGAAATAATGTGAATAATCAAAAGTTACATCTATGGTTTCACATATGATTGCAGTTACGAATCCATAATGAAAAAATGCCAGCAAACTAGCCACAGGCAGAGTAGCTCAGTGACATTTCCATGCAGTAATCTGGTTGTTTAGTTTTGGTTTTCAAAAGTGATCTAAATGTAACATGTCATAATAGATTACTATATAAGACCTTACCCTTCCTCTGCGTTATAGCTTTACACCTGCATATAGGCTCTTTTTTTAACAGATGTGCAAGTGTATGAATGCACATACACACAAAAAATATAAAGTGTTATAGATTGCTATATTCAGATTAGTCCACACAAGGTCCTCAAAGCAAGCAGTCTGAAGTGTGCAACCAGAGTCAAACACTCAGTCCTTCCAGAAGCTAGGTTGAATGCGATTAGCAGCAAAAGCATTTTTGAGATGTTAGCTTTAAGAAGTGCTAAACTTATTAATGGCCTGATCACACCATCACCAAAACAGTTACACCATTCTCAGAAATCCCAGGGAGGGCAACACATGAGGATTAACTCTTTTTTCAAGCTGCCCAACCAATATATTTCGTTCTCCTCTTTCCTGCCTTTCCTCTGGGAATGTTGCAATCCTTTAGGCTGTGCACAGACTGCCAGCCTTAGATCTTGTTATACCTATGAGTACTGACACTGTAATAGTGTTAATCCTTGCTCTCAGGTTTCTTCTGTGCCATGCCCTTTGGGCAAGAGCTTGCCCTTTTGCCTTTCTGCCCAGGTGCGTAATGACAGTGCTGTTATTCTGACTTGCCTGACATTTTTTAATGTGGTGCTTTTTAAACCTTAACTCCATATCTTTACATTTAGGCAATAGCTTCAGATTATGTCTCAGTTTAGCAGCACAAAGACAATATGTCATTTTAAATATCTTAAATGGTTTCTGATTTTCATCCCATGGCACAGCCTAGAGGTGTGGCTTTTGATTTTCAAATGCTTACAGTAAGCAGTACTGCAATCTAGCTCTAATTACCAAGAATAAAGTGTTCCCTACTTGCACACATTTATATTTCTGTATAAACATATTTCATAAAACATGCACCCTCTCAAATAAGAACAGTACTTTACCATGCTCTTTTAGCTATATTTATACAGCTGTTTACAATTATTACAACCTAAGCACATCAGTCAACTCATTGTCAGATCAAACTCTTCAAGAAATCATACCAAATACTGTTTTAACCTCATTGCTTTAGAAATAACCATTGACAGTGGAGTAATTTAGACCCCAGAAATGGCAGTGCAAAATAAAACACCCTCTAGCTCTGATACAAGAGCACTCTGTCATGTCTACAGCTTCACTCTATTAAAATAATACATCCTCCAAAGCACTTGTTTTGGCCTTCTCCTGCCTTATCTTATACCCCTTAATGACAGAAAATGGAAAACACTTAATTTCTCTTCCAGGTTTGCATTATGAGCACTGCCAGTTTTGTCTCTGCTGTGAGCAGGCCCCTGGTGATACTGTAAAGATGAACCATTTGCATGGAACTCGGAGGGGAAAAAACAGGCACAACGATGTGCCAGATTTGTTCGTGATTTACTGTTCATTATGTCCTCTAAAAGTAACAATGGCTGGTAGCAGGACCAAGCTGCCATTTGTCTGGTCCTCACTAACTTGGAGGAAATCAGAAGGAATGCTCTGGGTCAAGGGACTCCCTTCTGCATCTTACCTGAGAGCAAGTGAGTGTTCACAGCTGGGAAAAGCTCTTGATGAAAACTGTGAGGCAGGTAGTGTGAGAAACCTTACAAGCAGAGAGCCTGCAGAAGGAGCAGTGGCTCCTGGGGAGATCAGGAACACAGATATAAGGTGACAAAAAAAAAATAAATCCCCTTTTTCTCTGGAGAGTATTGCATAGAGTTTGTTCAGGAAGCCCCTGAAAGCTGCTGGTTTCAGAACAAGGCTGGAAATAAGCAATGATACAGTGGGCAAGGGAAGATTTCTTTTTATATTTTCATACTTTTATTGTCATAAAGCAGGCCTTGCTTGTCTCTTTAAAAACATCTATTGTTTTAGTCTGAGCTAAAGTAAATTATAACTTTGGAGTTCATTGGATGTTTCTGGCATGCTTACTGTAAGAGTAATGTCTGCCTCAAAACTCTAATGGATGCAGGGTCACTTCCCTGAAAATACCTTTGCGTATCTTGAAAGCCACAAGAAACAGCAAACTGGATGACAACGAATAGAGATTCCAGCTATTTCACCACCAGTTAGTAATCTAAACTTCACACATTATTTTAATCTGTAAATTAAGGAAAAAGAAAACTCAAAATAAAATTCTGGTTCTAATATAACAAAACACAATCTGCATCCTTAACAATGCACTGGCTAATTATTCATGTGAAGTGTCTTGCATTGTGTAACCTGTACTCACACAAAATGCCTCTCTGTCAGCTTTGGATAGTCAGATCGCTATTAAGAGTATTGCGAGGGACAGGCTGTGGGCATTGTCTGTTTGAACCTTAGTAAAACATTTGACACCTTCTCCCACAGCATTCTGCTGGAGAAATTGGCTGCTCATGGCCAGAGTAGGATTCTCTGCTGGGCAAGGGCAGTGATAATCCCCATGTTTTCAGCACATGTGAGGCTGCACCTCAACTCCTGTATTCATTTCTGGGCCCCTCACTACAGGAGAGATATTGGGGTGCTGGAGCGGGGCCAGAGAAGGGCAATGGAGCTGGTGAAGGGCCTGGAGCACAAATGTGATGGGGAACAGCTGAGGGAACTGGGATTGTTTAGTCTGGAGAAGAGAAGGCTCAGGGGGGACCTCATGGCTTCCTACAACTGCCTGAAAGGAGGTTGTAGTGAGGTGAGGGTTGTTCTCTTCTCCCAAGTAACAAGTGATAGGACAAGATGAAATGGCCTCAAGCCATGCCAGGGGAGGTTTACACTGGATATTAGGAAAAATTTCTTCACAGAGAGGGTGATCAGGCATTAGAACAGGCTGCCCAGGGAAGTGGTAGAATCACAGTCCCCCAAAGCATTCAAAAACTGTGTAGTGACATGGTGTGGTGGTGATCCTGGCAGTCCTGAGGTAATGGTTGGACTTCATGATCTTAAAGGTCTTTTCCAACCTAACTGATTCTGTGATTCTATGATGTTGTTGCTCTAAGTATGATAAGATGTGAAGCTTGATCTCAGGGTATCAGTGTCCCCTTCCTAGGTCTCAAGCATAATACGGCTAGAAGTGGTTATTATTTTCATAAAAATACCAGGTTTCCAGAGACAAAGGTTACCTAGATTCCTCCTGGGAGAAAAAGGAAAGAGAGGAAGTATATATGCAGTGTACATCTTCCCAAGTTGCCTAAAGCTAATATGGAAGTAAGTTTTCTGAGTGTATAGTTAGACAAATAAACCACAGTGTACACCTGAAAGATCAAGACAAAATGAGAAAAAAATGAGAAACCAGTCTGCCTCCTTTGCCCCCAACTCTGAGTGCATCAGTGTGAAGGGAAGTTGAACATGGGAAGCAACAGGCAGTGTGGAAATGAGCGGTTTTTACAAGTGTTGTTTCACTGGGTTTGGGAGACACACCTGCTAAAAAGGAGGATACACTGTGAAGTGGGATAGATGTTAAAACTATAAACATAAAAGCTTGGACCAAAACTAAACATGTCTGGTAGAAGGAAGCACTCTAAACTGGAGGTGGGAGGATGAGGCGTAAAAGTTACAGCCTCAGGAAAAAAGGAAACAGAACTTCCACTGAAGGGTATTTTAAGAATGGCAAGTATGTCTGTCTGTGAGTAACTCATGTCTAGTGCCTGTATGCTATATGCTCACACTGACAAGTGAAAACAGCAAGTGCCCTCAGCAAAGTTACAGAACATAGCTAAACCTAAAATTATGATATACATTTTAGGAATAGGAAAAATTGGGCACTAGAAAAGTCAATTTCATTTCCCCTGGTTTCTGAATGAAGGTTTGAGACGGTGCTTGTTAATTAACCTTAAGTTTTGAATCATTTCCTTGTCCCCGACAGTCCTGGCTAATACAAGAGAGAAGTCTATCACCACTTATTACTATATCTTGAGAGAAAAGCCTTGCAGATATTAGGTATCTTTAAGTTTGCTGAGTATATCTTTTCAGACAGGAAGTATCCATATAAATATTTGCTTCACACTGAATTTTTTGGACAGTTTCAGCCAAATCAATTTGGTGAATGATACAAGGCAAAATATGTTGTTTTGCTATGCTAAAGGAATTCTGATGACCTTTTAGTTAGTCCAGTATGTATTCCAGTAAATTCATACCTTTGAAAAGAAGTAATGTGGTGGAAAGCAGACCACTTGGCAGACTGTTGGTTTTCACCAGTTTTTCTTCTTTTTAATAAAAACAAATAATTGTGATGTTAACATCTTATTAAAAACTGTATGATATTATATATAGAGTAGATAGCAGGACCAAGGTTATAAGTAAACATTTGTATTTTTATAACTGTGGTAATTTTAACTCTGGATTTGAAAGAATAGACTTAAAGTATTTTCTGTGTTCATATATCAGATTTTGTGCAAGGGTTCTGAAAGCAGAACACAGCAGAACATCACCCTTAGGTGGACATATAGATGCGGCTAAGATATTTTTTATGTCACATACGGTTACATTTTAGTTAACCTTTAGTAAGAAAATCATTCAGGTTTAGCAAGTAGGAGATTTTGATATTTAGTAGAAGAAACTGCTTTTGTTAACATAACAATATTCAAGATATAAATGAATAAAATCATCTCATCAAAAGAATCTAGAGTTCCTATAGGTTTAATATTAAATCTTTTAGGGGATTAAGTGTTACAGTGGTGCTGCTACAGATCTAGAGAGTCTCTTTCATATGATCTCCTAGTCTTCAGCCTGTCCAGCCCTGCAGGGGTTAGAGATATTCTAATCTGTATGAGATGAGTATGGTGAGGATCATTTCCCACTATCGAATGCAAAATTACTATCATATATTGCACTAAAGAACATCCTTGCTCAACAGTAATTCTTTAATTATCAGTTGTAGAAGGCCTGAATTATGGAGAGCCACATCTCAGCTAGGCTCCTTAAGTCAGAATTGTCAGGAGGCATCAAATGGATCATATTACTCACTGTAATTTAAACAAACAAGCAAGCAAACCCAAAATAACAAAAAAAAAAAGAAAACCTAAAACCTAGAAATGCCACAATTCTCCCAGGTGATTTACACACAATTTTCTTTTAATTATTTTTACTTTGGCATCAGACATTTTTGACCTCTCTCAGTGAGCCACGGAGAGAAAGAAAAGTTGTTACTCAAGACCAGCTTTCTCCTCCACAGGCATTCAAACAACACAGGAAAAGGACTGAGAAGGTCTTGCCATAGCAGTCCCCGAGGCAGCTGCAGGCCAGAGCCACAGAGGCAGCTTCCTGTATGCCCAGCAGGTTGTTAGAGGAACATCTCGAGGTGGATGGCTCCCAGCATGGGTTTCTGCAGCCCATGGATATCAGCAGATAAACAGCTGGTTGTTGAAGACAGCCTAAAACACATGTAAAGCACAGCCTGTGTAACCGCCTCACATTCTTTCTTCTTTTTCTTACTGTTCAAGCCTGAAAATGAAGAAGAAAAAGGGTATTAAAAACACGCAAAACCCTAGACACTGAAAACTGGGAAGTGATCTCTTCCAAACCCGTTTTATAATTTGACTTTTGCTGCATGGGAAAAACTTAGCACTGTACTGCTGCTTTGGGTGCTAGCATGAAAGACTGATGTAATTGTGTTAGAAATCTCATTCATATTAAAAATAAACTAGTTTACTAACACTGTATGTAAGACAACCATGTATGATACTATTCAGCAGTCAACAATCTACTCTGCAGCCCCTTTGTAAATGCTTGCTTTGGGAATATCTAAGGTATACTGTGATATCCAGTTGCCACTATTGGGTTAAGCAAATTATAGCAACTTGTTTCCAGCAAACTCACCTTAGACTGAGTAATGTACTTCCAAACATTTTCTGTTGAAGTGTTTGTGTGCTTCCAAACATTTTCTGTTGAAGTGTTTGAGATAAGAAGATTTAATGAATTCCCCATAGACCAGGGTCATACAGTTTAGCATCAGTGGAGGATGAAGCTGCTTCCTGAAGTCGTTTTTTTCTGGACTGGGTAGTGTTTGAGAATAAGTAAGAGAACTTGTGCGGTGCTAGGAATGCTGTAAAAACCACATGTGAATAGATACAGGTATGTGCATATGCTTTAATGGTCATAAACACCTGTAGTTTTATGTATCTGTGTGAATAAGGGTAGCCTCCAGCCTTCTGAGTTTTTCTAGATCTCAGACTAAGAGTTTTTATGCACTTTGACCTTGTGCAAGTCATTGTTCTTCGCATGAGTAACAGGGCAGATATATAGACAAATGGAGACCTCATAGCACCCTTCCAGTATTTGAAGGGGGGCTATAAGGATGCTGGGGAGGGACTCTTCATTAGGAACTGTAGTGATAGGACAAGGGGTGACTGGTTAAAACTTAAACAGAGGAAGTTTAGATTGGATATAAGGAGGAAGTTCTTTACTGTGAGGGTGGTAAGGCACTGGAAAGGGTTGCCTAAGAAAGTTGTGAATGCTCCATCCCTGGCGGTGTTCAAGGCCAGGGCGGACAGAGCCTTGTGTGGGATGGTTTAGTGAGAGGTGTCCCTGCCCATGGCAGGGGGGTTGGAACTAGATGATCTTAAGGTCCTTTCCAACCCTAACTATTCTATGATTCTATGATTCTATGATGTTTGGATTTATTTAAAAATAACAAAGGCAAACACACTGCTCATCAATAATGGGATATACTGTAACTGATAGCTTTCAACAGAGTAATAGAGCATAGCAAACAAAGATGAGCAGCAGAGGCAAGTAAAAAGGAAATAACTTTGAAACTCTCCTGATTAAGATGCTAAAGTGGTTTCCAGTGTTTATTACAAAAAAGCTAATTAAAGAGTTTATATTTTATCATGAACAGTAAAGAACTCCTGACAGGCATTGTTATAATATGAAATGTTGCAGTCTCCAGTAGAGTTTAATTTAGAGCAACAACAAAGGGAAAAAGAAGAAGTAAAACAATTGAAATGTTGCAAACAGACTGCCTTAAGCTCAGGGGAGACCTTTCAGAAAACCGTTTGGTAGAAGTAATGCAAACTGAGCTACTACCCTGGGAATAATATTTTTCCTGAGATTGTTTCAGGTTGAAGTGTTTATAGGAGGCAGTATATAGGTTGTGTAAGCCACAGGCTAAAAGACTGGGGAAGTATAGCTTTTCATCAAAGGCTAATCACACTGATTATGCAAGATCCAAGATGCTGGTGTTAACCATTCACTGAAGGATTAGTAATTTCTGCATCATTAGTGATCAGATCAACAGATGTCAATGCTGTCACTAGTTACCAACATTAACTTGCTAACAAAGAGCATCATGTTTACCAAACATATTCAACTAGAGCAAAATTTTGACATCTTGTACAGATGTGTTAATATCTTCCAAGCAAGAGCACATTGGAAACTGTATTGATTTCACTTTTGCCCGTTTGCTTTGTGATGAATAATGGTAGATTATGCATGTCAAATACTTTAAACCTGTCAATTATTGTTTATTTACTTTAACTACAACATTTTGTTGTCACACCTACAGACTTGAGGTTGAAAAGATTATTCTAGTTTTGGTTAGTAATTTTTCTGCAGGAGATATGAGAAGGCAACTTTTGTTTGTCATTAGCAGCCCTTGGGATCTTCATATTTTATTTCCCTGGCAGTCAGACATATGAACTGTTTCAGAGGACAGAGTTGAGCTATAGGACACTGAATACACAGAAGACACACTGCTCTGTCTCATTTTCTGTCACCGATATGGCTGTATGATTTGCTTTCCTAATGTTTGACTTGGTGTCAGAGTTGGAGGAAAATTAATTGGCAGAGAACCAGCTGAGATAAGGTGGCAGCACGAGGAAGGACCACAAATACCTAGTAGCAATGTTTCTTGCTCTGCACATTGAACAGGGATTTCCCATCCCTTGTTCAGCATATCATGAGAGCAGTTCTGGGACACTACACTTCTGCTGGAATCTCCTGGAGCCCAGACAGTCCAAATATATACGATTATACCCACATGATATATCAACACAGACATCATTCTTTCTTTCAGATTTTCCATTTTAAATTAGTGGAAATGAATCACTTCAGAATTGCCTGCAAGACACCAGTACAACTTACTGCCACAAGAGTGCATTCACACTTAGTACATATCTTATTTATGAAAAGGTTTTCTCATATAAGTGGAAATCAGAACACCATAATTTTTACTAGGCAGACTTTCTTCTGTTTCTAAAGCTGCTTTCTTCCTATGAACTTTTTGTATTGTCTTTCTTTAAAAAAATTATATAAAAAAAAAAGCTTTTTTCACCTTTTCTCTGAAGTTTGCCTGGGCTGCTTGTCTCTGTAGAAGACAGTACAAATCTCCATGAATCACAATGTATATCTTTCTGTCATCCAAACATTGCTGCTGTAGCTTGTCGACTGAATTATCAAATGTATTCTACACTAAGACTGCTAGAAATAGCTGGGCTGTCATGTGGCTGCTTGGCTGTGGAGTGATATTAGTCAAATTATACTGTCGCAGCTCTCTGAAAATTTTTCCAGACATAGATCACAGTTTAGCTTTTTTCATCTGTAGTCTTATAAGTGGCACCTTCCCCTACCTTCTTCATGTACTGTAGCATTGTGGGGACACTCATGTTAATAAGATCCTCTCTTTACTTTTCTACTGACTGTAGAAGAAAACTTTTAATAAAATGAATTTGCTCCAATGAAGCTCAAGTCAGTAGATAGATCACAGCGTGGTGCAAAGTCAATTTGTTCACTCTGCCTTTTCAATGAATTGGATTTGAGATGGTTCCTTTTGTGTGTTTATTGGAAACTAAATGCTTTCCTTAGAGCAAATGCACTCATATCTCCCAACAAGGTCCCTTTACTCTTAGGTACTGCATTATGCTGTTTTACCATACATGCCAGCTTGCATTGTGGATACCTTGTGTTATGCACCTCCCAGTATGTATCAGCACTACCGTCAGCATTGATGTAGGGTGCTGAACACCAGCAATGTCAAAGCTGATTGCACTGTTGGCTGTATTTCCCCACAGTCAAACACAGGGTTTCATGCTCCTATTTATTTATGAAGTGCCCACTCCAGTTCACTGTTTAGGATCTATTCCCAAAACCGTTAAAATCAACAGAAATTTGTTCCTGTTGTACCAGTTAATTTTAGGATATTTGGGGTATATTTTCAAAGATATTCACATTGCTTTTTAAAATTTGCCTTCTCCTTGGTGACTGTAGTATATAAATAGCAACTTCTTATTAGTTTATGTCTTTATTTTCCTAAGCTTACATATGAAGAAAATTCAAGGAGTCTTCATACAACACTGGGCTTAAACATACCCATTGCTTGGTTGTATTTCAAACAAGAGAATTTCCATTACTCCTTTTAACTCTTGCTGTCTGTTTCCAGCCTTCTCCATTCACACTTACAGTATCATCATTTTACATGAAAGGAAGTTTTTCTTCAGGACTGGGCCTATAAAAATAAAAGATAATACAATGAATGAATATCACTGAAAGCCAATTTTTCTCAGCTAAACTTTAATGCAAGTTCAGGCTACCTAGAGTGAGCTGTGATAGAAGACTGAAATGAGACTTCAGGCAGCTTTCTAAGGAATAAAAACCATTCTTCTCTTGCTGTATTGTTGTTGCACAGGGCCAGCAGGTTAATAGAAGAGGAGCTTTATAGCACATAGAATTCACTGGCTGTGGAGGAGAGAGAGACACATGATCAGGGATGTAGCCTATGGATTTGTGCACTGGTATTAAGTACCCACAGGTGCATTGCTCAGTAGTAGAGAGTAGCAGCAGTTGTTGGTACCAGATCATACTAGAACATGACAGTATTTTGTCTCTAACAATAGTTGTGGCCAGATATCTATTTGCTTGGCTACTTTTTAGAGAAGTTTTGGTTGATTTTATTTTTTTTTTTTAATTTAAAATAGTAGATTACATTTTTTTAAATGTGATAATTGAGGTCAGTGCAGCTTTCTAATTGATTTTTTTTATTATATCCAAGAAATTTGGGTTTAGCTTTTGCTACAACAGTAAAAATCTCAGAACTATTACTAACTGCCAACAGGATATATATATGTCTCAGTGCAGAACTGATTCTATTTATTCCTATTTACTCAATGTCTTTCAGAAAGGACGTGTTATTGCCTTATTACTTGACAAGGCATGTGATTCTTCATGTACAGACACTATTTGACTATGAATTGCAACCCCAGCCAATGCCACTTTGATTTTACTCTTATCTTTCAAGGAAAATTCTCACAACCTTTACCCCTCCCCCCACATAGTCCAACACTCTGAAACACAGTGTCAATCATTAGACACAAAAATATTTTAGTAATTTTAAAGCTGGAGCATTTGTCATAGCACAAAAGACAGAGATTTAATGACTTACCAGGGGCTTTGTTTATAAACACACACCTATGCTATTCTCAGAGCTCAGTGTTATTATTTTTTTCTCATTCTTTCACTTAAAACAGAAACATATTTTCTCCTGGAAAATGCTGACATTGTGTCTTGGTATCTCAAGGCAGAAAGGTTGCTTTCCCCCAGGCAGTGTGTTGGCAACTTTCACATGGACACAAATGACTGAGCTGCCTATAGGTACCCTCACTTTTGTTGTTTCCATAATTCAGAGTGCTTAAAAACAGCCATGCTAACAAACATTAGAAAGAGGACTGGGAAGTGAAATTCTAGGGAGTGAACTTCAGAAATGTAGTACAGCTACAAGAAGAAGGTGTTCAGAGTAAAAACACTGGAGGGATTTGTTGTGCAAATGTAGGACCTTATCTGAAGCTGAAAAGTTACTACATGCAATCAGAGTGAAAAGCAGTGCTTAAAACAGTGGAGATTGTTCTAACACTCTTTAACATGTGGTTTGTAAGTAAATCTTTAATAAATGACATATTATCAGAAATAATTCACTGGTTGCTACCTTTTGCTGCATTTTACTAATCTATTATGTACCACACACAAAGCCCTCCTGAGTGCGCTACAACAAGGATTTAAAGACATGTTCTGAGTCTAAAATTTTTAGCAAAATTACATTGGTCTCTTAAACAAGTTTGGATTACAGTAAAAATACAATTAAATTAATACATTTCTAAGCTGGCAAATTTAAAAATCAGGAGATAGAATACACATTAGATAAAATGGTAAATCTCCCATAGTCATGATGAACAAGAATTTTGCCCTTGTGTAGCTGCAGGATGAAAAAACATAATATATATGGCAGAAATAATTTTACTTGGGTTACTAATTACTTCTTTATTATTTACTATAATCTCATCAGAATTAGATCAGTTTATAAGTAGGAAGTGCATATTTTTAAAAGCAAGCAAGTCGTGTGAGATAAAAGGTATACAGGCATAGCTCAGTACAACTCCTTAGCCACTTAATGAACTGACAGAGGACATGACAACCGAATTATGAACTGAGATACAGAGAACTTATTCCCTTTTCAGTATTAGACAAGAAATTGTATCAATCCCTGAGGTAATTCTGAAATATGATTACTAATACAGTATGTTAAGAAAAGCCATAAAAAAAGGACGATGTTCCTTCTCATCACATAGTTGGTGAAAGAGCAAAGAACATGGAGATCTATGGAGGCTGTGAATTTCCACATGCATTTTTATCTCTGCAAGAATATTTCTTTCAAGATCTTTTGAATGCACATATACTTTGTATGATGTCGATGGCTTTCATTTGAACAGATATATATCTGCCTTTCCTGTGTCAGCATTGTTTTGCTCTTGCACATAGATATGATGGTATTACAGAACCACATCATGGTGCAACTGCAAAATTTGAGCCCAAGTTGAAAGCTGCAGCTGATGATTTATTTCATTACAAGAGGAGTTGCTTACTTCTTTGACTGCGTAGAACATGACACTAACACTTGACAGCCTCTAAGAGAATTTTGCTCATCCACAGAGAATTTGAAAGATCACCTGTGACTGTGGAATGTATTTTTCTAGCATTTATGTTATGCAGAGCTCTTGTTAATGCCTTGGAAAATGCTATTGGAAAAAATCTTGCACAATGTTTTAGAACTAGCTTACCAAAGAGTGTCATTACAGATCGCTACATTTTGTGAAGTAACATGAAAAATTGCTATAGGGAATAGCAGTAGTACTGTTTCACCAAGTATTCTGGACACTTATTATAAAAAGCACTGCTTCAATTATTTGCATTCTAATATACTGGATGAGCTTCCTGTCATATGTTTCATAAAAACCTTCATTATAACATTAAATCTGCTGTTAAGCCCTAGCTACAATTATGCATTTTAATTAATATGGTGTTTGCAGACCAAGAGTGCAAATTAGGTTGTTAGGTTTTTTATTCATTGCAAAATGGTTATAAAATTTGTGAATATTTCAGACCTTCTACATTTGCGATATCTCACCATGGTGAGGCTGAACAAGTCTTATTATTGACAACACTAGGCCTTACAGGAATAATATTAATATCTTAGATGTAGCAAATCATTAAGGCTCTTTTCCAACCTTAATGACCCTGTGACTCTGTAGTTATTTCCAGCAGTGTCCTGACATTTTATGATTACAGATTCATAGAATCATAGATTAGTTAGGGTTGGAAAGGACCTCAAGATCATCTAGTTCCAACCCCCCTGCCATGGACAGGGACACCTCACACTAAACCATCCCACACAAGGCTTCATCCAACCTGGCCTTGAACACTGCCAGGGATGGAGCACTCACAACCTCCCTGGGCAACCCATTCCAGTGTCTCACCACCCTAACAGGAAAGAATTTCCTCCTTATATCCAATCTAAACTTCCCCTGTTTAAGTTTTATCCCGTTACCCCTTGTTCTGTCACTACAGTCCCTGACGAAGAGTCCCTCCCCAGCATCCCTATAGGCCCCCTTCAGATGCTGGAAGGCTGCTATTAGGTCTCCACGTGACCTTCTCCAGGCATGGAGGGTTTTTTTGCTAATGTGCAAAAGAGAAAAAATAATCAAGAATTAAGGTGATCTAGTACATGTGGTTTTAAATGTATCCACAGGAGATAGTAGTTTATGTGGAATAAAATTGGGATAGTGTAAATACTGTACATTGCCATATATCAGATGCAAAATCAATGCTGGTCTTATTGTATCTTAGAATGCCAGCTGAAATCAAGTTGGATATGAAATACCAAGCAATAATTATAGTGTATAAACTTGGAAGCGACTTCTTATTTTTCCAGTGCAATAGCTCATCTCGCTAGGAGAAGCTTTCAGTCGTTACATGAGCTCAAAATGTAACTCTTACACACTAATACCAGATGTGCGTATATTATATGTTCTGGTATGTTTGCTTCTTGCTTGCGATAGAATTTATTTAGTGATATACAGTCCTTATATATTACTAATATACTGTAGTATAGCACAAGCAAAGCATGAGACAATACTCTGTCTAATTGTTTTGATCAAACATGACATAGACTTTGTACTTGTGCTAGACATATTTCGGTAAGTTATAGCTTTCACAGTACTTGCTTTCATTTTTTCTGTAATCCTGTCTGTTTCAGACCCTGAAGAATGCAGCACAACCGTTTCAGTTTTCAACTTGTCAAGACCTTGCACAAATGATTTGTCAAGAAAAAGTCTAATTATGCCTGGCTTAAGGCTTCCATGTTAAACAGGAACAATTGCAGTGACTGTGAAAGAGCCGCCTCCTGGCACTTGAGCAAAATGTGAAAGCAGCATGATTGTCCTGCCTTGTTTCTTTCCATCAACACCCTGTGGTCAGAAAAAGAAACCACCAAATACTTCACTTCCATTTCTATCAGTTTCTTGTGACTGGCAGCACCTTGGCATTTGCCTTGTACTGTATGTGAGTCATACTGCTAAGGCAACAAGAGAGCCTGTTGAATACAAAGTCTGAAACTAAGCAGACATCAAGACAAGAGCTGCTATAGCAGCAATCAAGCAGATTAGCTTAAGTAATTCTGATGAGCATGTAAAAGCTCAAAATGAATGAGAATGTTTGGAGGAAAAACATATATCAGGCCAAGTATGAGTGACCTGGTGCTGTGAAACACTTTATATACCTATATTGCTATGGGTGTTTTTTTCAATATTCTGACATATCAGCAACCACTTAATTAGTGTATCTATTTCAAAATATTATTTATCTATCTTATATATCTTACATATTTATCTACTTATCAATAAAGTCTACAAACAGCAAAACTTGTATTCTTTACTGAGGACCTGATTCACATGATCATTCAGTGGTTTCATCACTAGTATCAGTGGAATACTTCCAGAGACATTGTGGTTGGGTGTTTTAAAGTAAAATCCTGTAAAAACAATACTGATACATAGCAAGTAAGAAAATGCATGGCAAAAACAACAGAGCACAGATTGCTTCTATGGAAATCTGGCCTACATTCAAAATATGACTGCAGCCTCAGGTGCCTTCATTTTGTAGTGTCTATCTTAAGACAAATAAAAATGTCTGCTGAGATTTTAGAAAGGATTGATCACCTACGCCCTGAAAACTGTTTTTGAAGTCTTTAAGACATCCTTTAGGTAGCAAGACCACAAACATCTCTGGAGGCTATCCTGTCCAGAGGGAATGTTTGCCACCATTAAAATGCTAACAAAACCTAGACTCCCCTTTGCCACCTGCCTCGTGAAAGTGCTTTGAGATAGCAGGAGCTGCAGAGTTCCAAGCTCTTAGGCAGCCACACTTTATTTCTTACTCCTCTGCATCTGCTGGTTACCAATTCTCTCTAGTCTGTAACTGAATAGGGCATAGGAGAAGACTGGAGGTCTTAATGGCTCTCTTGTCTCCTAGGAAAATATGGGTTGACAACTAGGAATTCTTCCCCTTTTGTTTTCAGAAGCTCACTTCACTGTTGACTTGCAGAAAAAGAAGGAGATACCAAAATACTTGAACAAAAATGTGATGCTCTCATTTTGTGAAAAAGAAATGAAAATAACCAGCCATTCTATAACAAGAGCCTCATAAAAGCAAGCACTTAAATTGAAATTTTGTGACATCAAATCTCAGAGTGGTGACAGGACACTTTGTAGAATAGGAGATTCACAGAAGCATGATGGTGACATTGTGCAATGTAGTAAGTCCTGCATTTATGGGAAAACTTCTGAAGTCAGGTGTTGTAGTTTCTAGTATAGACATGATATCACTGACCTATATCATAAGCCATTTTTTATCAGCATCAACTTACTGAAATTTTCGCAGGGGCTCCAAGCAGGACATGTGGAATGAACAGTCCTGTGGTAAGTGATGCTTAGACAAGTTGTCACCAATCACTAATGATATAATAACCCTCTACTCTGCTCTTGTGAGATCTCACCTGGAGTATTGTGTGCAGTTCTGGTGTCCTCAACATAAAAAGGACACGGAACTATTGGAACAAGTCCAGAGGAGGGCCATGAGGATGATCGGGGGACTGGAGCACCTCCTGTACGAAGACAGGCTGAGAAAGTTGGGCTGTTCAGCCAGGATAAGAGAAGGCTGAATGAAGACTTCATAGCAGCATTCCAGTATCTGAAGGGGGCTTATAAGGTTGCTGAGGAGGAGCTCTTTGTTAAGGACTGCAGTGATAGGACAAGGGGCGACGGGTTAAAACGTAAGCAGGGGAAGTTTAGATTGCAAGTTCTTTACTGTTAGGATGGTGAGGCACTGGAATGGGTTGCCTAAGGAAGCTGTGAATGCTCTGTCCCTGCTGGATTTTAAGGCCAGGTTGGACAGTCTTGGGGGATACGGTTTAGTGCGAGGTGTCCCTGCCCATGGCAGGAGGGTTGGAACTAGATGATCTTGAGGTCCTTTCCAACCCTAACTATTCTATGATTCTATGATTCTACATCAGTACTTGCCTTCTGCATGATCTGAGCAGAATAATGAGGCTAATTATGATTAAAAACTAGTAAAAGTCTCTGTTAGTCTTTCGATGCCATGAGCTGACACCTGGTGACAGACATATGGATTTCCATGCAACCAAGTACATTGACCAGAATATTTAGAAACAGCCTTTATCACTGCAGCATTCTAGTATATTCCCTCAGAATAACCAACAGATTGTGCCTCACCAGACATGTTTCTGTGAGTTTCTGCTGCTAGGTATCAGCCTATGCACTACAGCAAGTGTGAATTATTGTCTTATTCATCTAACTAGAACATGAGACAGAACATTCCCCTCAGTGGTTCAAATCATCGTATGTACAAAATGGATTTGAAAGTGGTGGCTTAGGTACTGCATTAGGGTACTGAGCTTCTGGGCATGGAAGGACCTGAGTTAATGTTTGAGGACTGATCTGGTAGGTCTACTCAAAAGTGTTCAGCTGGAGCTATCCTGCAGGCAATATAAATTCAGATGCATTAAATTCAGTCCTTTGCTTAGCTGCTCATTATAAACCATTTCTAGTGTTCCTTTTAGGAATCAATGTTTAGTCAAGAAGGACACATGCCTATACTGTATAAAATAGTCAAAATTTCAAAGCCAGTATTTGCTGTGTAAAACCCACACTGAGATTCCATACCGTACAATTAGTGGATTGTGCTTTAACATCCTGATATGCTGTACACTATCTTCCCCATGTAACTAGGCCCTTAGGGCAGGACTAGAGATAATTATACTGGCATTAGACCTACAGTAGTATCTGAGAAAGTTACATACAGATTAACATAGTGAAGATAAAGAGCCTGTGGTCATGGCTCAGGAGACTGCTGGCTTCTTGGGGAAAAAATCCAGCAAAGCCATGGATTCATTTCTTCAGTGCTCATCTAAAGAGACAGATCAACAACAGTCCAAGTTTCACATAAAGTTGTTCTGTGTTCTCTGCAGGGTTGGCACTTTGTCCAGGAACACATGGAAGGGTAATAGAGAACCTTTTCTCTGTTTTCTGCAAAGGAGACTTGAAGCAACTGAGACCACAGAAGGGAACTCCTTATTAAAACAGATGAGCCACAGGACTGTTGAAACAAATGCACTTACCACATTGAAGTAACAGTATTTGACAAAATACCAAGATTTTAACTTCTCAGGAAATGCTTTCTGGCTCTTATACTCTTTCTAAATTTTCAGGTGATTTTCAGTAAATGTTATGTGGAAAAAAAAGAAAAAAAAGGTCCCTTTTTTCCTACTCAAACCACATTTTTAAAATTCATATATTTTTAGATATCTATTGTTTTACCTACATATTTTAGAAAAAATAAATTGCGTTTTCAAGTACTGCATTTTATAAAGGCCAGAATTTTCTTCTCTGAAACCCCTTAAATGACATTTAAAAAAAGCAGATTTATATGATTTTGCTTTTTTTTCTTCACTAAAAGGCTTGTAATAAAATTTCCCTCCATTTTGGACAAATAATTCAAATTCATACGATCATAAAATGTTGTTTTGTTTTTTTTTGGAAGGGCCCTTAAAAATCACCCTGTTCCAACCCCCCCACCATGTGCTGGGACACATTCCACTATACCAGGTTGCTCAAGGACCCATCCCGCCTAGCCTTGAACACTGCCAAGGATGGAGCATCTACAGCTTCTCTTGGCAATCCATTTCAGTGTTTTACCACCCTGACAGAAAAGAATTTCTTCCTAATATCTAATCTAAATCTGCCCTTTTCTAGTTTAAAGCCCCCTTATACTATTGCTACATGTCCTTGTAAAAAGTCCCTCTCCAGATTTCTTGTAGGCCCTTTACATATTGGAATACTGCTGTAAGGTCTCCTTAGAGACTTCTCTTCCCCAGGCTGAACCACTCCAACTCTCTCAGCCTGTCTTTATAGAAAAGGTGCTTAAGCTCTCTGATCATCTTCATGGCCTTCCTCTTGACTCCCTCAAGTAGTTCCATGTCCCTATTATGCTGGGTTCCACAGAGACCCCAGTACTCCAGGTGGGGTCTCATGAGAGTGGAGGAGAGCAGGAGAATCACCTCCTTTGACCTGCTGGTCATGACCCTTTTGATGCAGCCCAGCATACAATTGGCTTTCTGGGCTGCAAGCGCACATTGGTAGCTCATGTTGAGCTTCTTGACAACAAATACCCCTAAGTCCTTCTCCTCAGGGTTACTTTCAATCCATTCTCTGCCTACCCTGTATCTGTGCTTGGGATTGCTTTGACCCAGGCTCAGGACATTGCACTTGGCCTTGTTTGACTTCATGAGATTTGCACAGGCTCGCCCCTCAAAATTCGCTTGAGCCAGTAACTGTATTTTTAGGAAAAGCAATTAGATGTTCCTGATTAGTTCAGAGCTTGTGTTGTCTCTTGATATGTTTGAATAAGTAGGTGAAATAAACAATGGCACTCCCAGGAAACTGGGTTTGCAGTTCTCAGAATCAAATTACTGCCTTGTTTACCCCAATTATTTGCCTCTTCCCCTTCTCCCCCTACCCCCATGTTAGGCAAATGCCCCTGTCATAGTTCAGGTTGTAGTCATGCTATATACCTTAGAGGCCTGTGTTAGTAACAGATAAGACTGCTTGAGGATTCAACACCTCATAGAAGCAAGAAAAAATGAGAGACAAATGTCACAGGGCATAAAGGCTGATAATTGCTTTATGGGAAGAAAGCCACAGGACACTGTTCCTCTCAAATGGTCCTGGGGAGCATGGGAATTTGCATAGTGTTTCTCCTATAAGCAATGTTTATTATGAAGCATGCTTTGGCTAATATGAAACGGAAGAGATAAATAGTTTTATATTTATTTGTATTTGATTTGTTTTTTAAAAAGTTAATCCTGATCTATGTCAAATTCCATGCTGATTTAATTTTTTTCCTGCTGCTATGTAGCTCTGGGGCAGAAGGATTGCATGCCTTTGGTGTATTATGGTGATTGTACAATGACTAGTACAACCAATTACAATAAAAGAAACTTATTCTATAGCTAAAAAAAAAGTAACATGTATTTGAGTATAGTATGTTTTATGCATGTGTATTTGTTCTTATACATGAAAACTTTACTAAATACAGTTAGAGTTATTTAGATTAAGGAAAACTGTCTGAAGGGATAAAAGATAAAATACTATATTTTGTGCTGTGAGTACAAATTATAATCTGCACAGGAATATCCTTTTATTATATGCCTAAGTGCAACAAGAAAGTTTTGGAAATTCTGTTTGAATTCTTTATCTTGCAAGATTTATGGCTCAGTTTTAAATCCAGGTTGCTCAAAATCTTCACTTGCAAGTCCTATGAAACACCTGTCATCTTCTTACCATAAGATCATGAAACAGTATTTTAAGGTACTTATATTTCATATAGAACAAAATATGTTTCTGATAGTGTCATTGCATGGTGAGACCCTAATGTTTGACTTATGTAAAATTTATAAAAACAGTGGAGTAAACAATAGCAAAAAAGAATCTTTACAGACATGAGCATAGCAAGTTTCAAGTCTTGGAAATATATCTATCTGAAAAGGCTCTTCTTAGCAACTGAAAAGATAAATGATCTTCCTTGAGAGCTTTCTAGACATTTATCATTTAGATAATATTGGTCACTCTTTTTGAGTGAAACTGACCCATGAGCATATGGTACAGGGCCCTCAATTAAACAGAGAATTTAAGGACTTGCTGAGTTTTCAGGATGTGAAGCAAAAGACAGAGATGGCCTATTTGACAAAAAAAAAAACAACACCAATACCAAAACCAACAACTGGATCGTTCTTCTTTGTCCATGTGCATGATTTAAGCCATAAGCAGAAGAGGGGCTTTAAGCTCTGAATTCAGTCTTAGAGATGCACCAGCTACAGACCTGAGCTGAACACATAAGTGTGGGCTCTGATCATTCACTACCTATGCAATGTTTCTTCAGAATTAAGTGCAGTCAATGGAGTTACTCCAGATCTATATCAGATAGTAATTCTATTTAGATATAATTCAACTACAGAAAATTAAAAATCTCTATTTGGCTTTATTATGTATTTATAATTGTATTTATCAGAACAAGAGCTGGATGTATAATGCCTTAAATATGCTATGTCAGCTTGCTTAAAAATATACAATCGTCTTAACTGATAAATCATCTTATTAAATTATTTCAAATCCAAACTGCCTATCGCTTACTTCATTTTTTTATATATATTGTAAAACAACTGAAAGCATTGTGATGCACGTGCTTCAAGAACTTCTTGTTCCTTTTAAAAAGGGAAAAAATAGGGCAGGGTAGGTTAAGGTATGGAAGGGAAGGGAAAAAGAATCCATCATAAAAATCCTCTGCCTTGATGAGCAGTCCAGACTTGGTCTGTGGTTCCCAGTTTCAGTCCTGGAAGTTTATTATTTTGCAGAAAATTGTCTGGAATGTCCAATATTCTTAACAACTGCAAGGCTGAATTGATCATGGGTAGTCTGCAACTTCTTGTGACAATCAAAAACATTGTCAGAAAACATAGTTACAGGACCACATTTGTATGGACCCAGGCTGGTCTATTGCTGCCCAAGTTGTTCCCTGATCCCTGCTCTTTTCTTTCTTATCACTCAAGGTTCTCTAGTGAAGATGCAGACAGAAAGATTTGACAGTCCATTTCAGTAGTTTACAATAAAATTATGCAGAAGCCTCCAGCTAAGACCCTAATGACCGAGAAACCTTTGACTCAAAAGATGCCTTCCCAGATGCAGAGACTTTCTCCATCTATTACCTCAAACCTGGCTTTGGCTGAGTGACTTATTGGAAAAAGAAGGGGGAAAAAAAAAAAAAAAGGCAAAATTGATGCATCCTGTAGTGCACTGATGACAAATTTGTTCAGGACTTAGAAATTCTAGGCTGCCATTACCTGTTTCAAGTGATCCAGTATCACTGGAGTAGCCTTGACTACTGAAGCAGCAAGGGCTGCAGACAACCGAGAAGCCTCTAAACTTAGCTGGAGATGGTTCAGCATAATTATATCTCCCTCTCTGGTGTAGCATGCTGACATGTAATTATAGCATTCTGATAGTGAGTTGCAATGATACAGTGTTTCAGAAGGCAAAACACAGCGGATTTGTCCTTTGAGGAGTGTTAGGTCCTAAGAGTCCTGCAAATCTAAACTGCAGTTTTCCCATTGATTTCATTTCTGTGAAAGCTAGTGAGTTTTGCCTGAGAAAGCACTAAAATAAAACTGAGTAACCACGTGAGGATTTGAATATTTTTGCAACAATTACAGTTTGTATGACATAAGTTTACATGAAGCCTTGACATGTAAAGCAAAGTTTCAGCAAGTTCCATACAGTAATTACAAAATTTGTCAAAAGCCTTGTTAATGTGCACCTCTCATTCAATGTTATACATCATTAAAGATTAATTCAAAACTATTTTCAAGGAAAATCAAAGCAATTCAGGCTCTAGAAATTAGTTTCTCCATATAATATTAACTGTGCATTTATATCCCAGCTCTGTTGGTGTCCAACTGAAATAAGCTAAAGGAACTACTGTCTGCTGGTAAACAGGAAGAAATGCTAACAATGCTCTGTCAAGACAGGTGCAACTCTGAAATAAAATTTCCTCTTATTTAGAAGTCAGGAAATCAAAAAACAAAACATAGCTAGTTTAACAACTCGTTCAGGACTGCACTAACTTCCTCTCTGAGTTACTCCATCAACTATAGGTCTGTGTTGCAGAATCTCTGATGTTGCACGGAGGAAAGGCTGCAAGTATGTGTGGGATTACATACAAGCTTCGGTTATCCTGGACTTTTAGGCCTGGAAATACACCTTCATTTGCCAGGATACTGACTATTTTTGTGCTAACTAGTGGTGTATCACTCAGTGCAATTCCTGCTTTCAGAAGAAAAAATAATTTAATAAGATTTTAGACAAATGAGTTTCACTGATTACTTTAAACCTATCTCCAGTCCCCAGACCTGGTCTTAGCAGTTATTTGTTCATAGCAAATGCTTCAACTGCAGGTCAAACTAAGTCAAAAGCAGCCCTTGAGCAGCAGTCCTTGAGTACTGGAGACATATAAGGCTCCTTTTTCTATTACTCTTCCTTTTTTTTTATTACTTACCAGTATCTTCAGTGTGAAGATGCTGTATATCTCTTTGCCACTAGGTGTTAGTCCCACTGGTATCGATACCACCTGCAGAACTCTTTTCACACAGTTTCTCCTATATGAAGAAACATGCTTCTAGTGGAAGGTGTCCCTGTGTCAGGGGAGTTGGAACTAGATGATATTTGATGTCCCAAAGGCAACAAATAACTGAAAAAATAGGTGATAATTTTTGAAAGAAGTGTTAGCAAATTAGTAAATCAGTGCTATGGGTTGTAACAGGTTTCCTTTTGATACACTGCTTAAAGCCCTTGTCCTAAATTGCTGCTTGAACTCATTTGAATTTCTGGACCTTCCCAAAGGTGCAGCAGGTCTTCCACAAACCACTGACTACAGAAGAAGGATATAAGTGCAAAGCACTAAAACTCAATTACTTTACTATTTTCTTGACAAACTGTTCTCAACTTTCCTATTATTAATTTAGATAACAATCTGAAAATAATCCTTTGGTATATTTTCAAGATGGATAAAATTTGAAAGTTAAACTTCTAGTTGTACTTCCCTGCTAGAGTCATTTTCTGCCATATTGTCTCACAATTACATACTCAGCACATGCCTGTGTGGCATATGATGTGAGCTAACCCTGCACCAGATTCACAGTAACTAAAGAGCAGTATGTTGCATAACTATACAGTAATGTCCTGCGCGTAGCATAATGAAGATCAGTGATGCAGAATCCAAAATTAAACTATTTTTTCCAGGGTAGCCAGAACTTGATTTCATCATCTCCAAGGAACAGCTCAAACCATCAAATTGCAGTTCTTCATTCAGGCTCCTGGTGCACATCCTAATTTTTTCTTGAATTGGTGAGTAGCTGAAATGTTGAATTGTCACTGGATAACGGAAAGCTGTTATGGAAAGGATTTAAGGCAATTCTAGTAACATTACTGTGGTCTTTATGTTATTGCATAGATTTTGACAGAAATTCACATTGAGACCCCATAGAAGTCTACAAGAATAACATGCTTCAGAGTTTTATCCTACTCGGGACAAGTGCTGATGTTATTTTCATCACCATAATTGTATAATTACATTACTCTGGTGAATGTGGTATATACTCTGGTGAAGGATGTCAGACAGACATACTAGTGCAAAAATATGTGCAGTGTTACACTTCGTTTCTTGGAGCCTAGTTATAGAATCATAGAAGAAATTAGATTGAAAAATACCTTTAAGGTCATCAAGCACAACCATTATCCCAGGACTGCCAAGACCACCACTAAACCATGTCACTAAGAGCCTCATCAACACAGTTTTTGAACACTTGAAAGGATGGTGATTTCGCTAATTCCCTTGGCTGCCTGCTCCAATGCCTGATTCTTCTGTGAAGAAGCTTTTCCCAATATCCATTCTAAACCTCCCCTGGCACAGGTTGAGGCTGTTACCTCTTGTCCTATTCCTTTTCACCTGGGAGAAAATACCGAACCCCACCTCACTACAACCTCCTTTCAAGCAGTTGTAGACAGTCATATAGTTCCCCCTGAGCTTTCTCTTCTTCAGACTAAACAACCTCAGTTCTCCCAGCCATTCCTCAGAATAAGTCTCATGACTTATTCACCAGCTTCATTGCGTTTTTCTGGACCTGCTTCAGCACCTCAATGTCTCTCTAGTAGTGAGGGGCCCAGAACTGATTTGAGGTGCTACCTCATATGTGCTGAGTAAAGGGGGATGATCACTACTCCAGCCCTGCTGGCCACATATTTCTGATACAGGCCAGGATTCTGTTGGCCTTCTTACTATCCTGGGCACAAGCTGGGTCATGTTCAGCGACCATCAGTCAGCACCCCCAGGTCCTTTTCTGCCTAGCAGCTTTCCAGCTACTCTTCTCCAAGCCTGTAGTGTTGCATGGGATTGTTGAAGTTTAGTTCCCAACACACTTGTGACTGAGGGAAAAGAACATGGGTAAGTTTAAATGTGCAATTATGTCCAGTGACTTCAGAGGAATCAAAGCAAATTTATACAAGCTAAGTCACTGTTTCCACCACTACCAGAATATATCATCCAACTGACTTGCCCTTGGGTAGTCAAAGTGGTTTGGTTTTGATCTAAAAAATAATGCTTTTCCCTTGTCTTTTCCCCATTCTTCAAGTAGATTTGTTTCTTCCTCCTTACAGTTAGTAGTCTCAGATTTATATGCTATCTTAACCCTCTTTTAAGTATTCTTTACATTTCACACTCCTTGGGCATTACTTCTTCTTATTTTAAATGCATTTCTGCTGTCCTGCTTGAGCAAAAATATGTGCTGATCCAGGGAAGGACTGTTTTTACAGAAGGAAGAAATATGATTTCCATTTCAAAATATATGAATTTAATATCATTGGTCATTATAACATGACATCTTTTGTTCTCCTGAGCTGACCTGTGGAAATTCAGGGCCTTAATGTGCTGAAAAAGCATATTTATTACTGAGAATCTTTATAGAGATACAACAGGTCCCATTATCTGCGCCCATCATTCTGTGTAAGTGGGTGAGAAAGACAGGCACTGTGCTTACACCTCGTTTCTTCCTCCATTGACCTACAATGGGAGCCACAATAGTACTGTCCATGAGCAATTAATTTTCAAGAAGATACAATTAGAAAGGCATATACTGTTTTGTGTACTGCTTGCCAGGACCCTGACTTCCTCACATATGTGTCAGGAAGAACTTGTGCTCTATATTTTCTTTCTTGTTGCAGGACAACTTCCTGTCTACTTTCCTTTTTCTTTGATAGTTTAGCCCTTTGGTATCAGCATCTTATGACAACATAAGAAGAAAACAAAAGCTGACTTCTGAACAAGGCGAGCTTAGCTTCAATCTCCTCACCCTCGTACAGATGTCCCTGAAGACTGCTCCATATTTGAAAAATAGATGTTGAAAGGAGGTTTCTCAGCACAGTGCATGTAATCCAGTGTTTTTCAATCAGTGTTTTTCCTTGTCTTCTGTACTTTGTATTTCTCTCTCCCAGACATTTCAACTCACTGCTTCTCTATCAGGTTAAATCCTCCAAACTAAGGTAGGCAACTGGAGGGAAGCAGTTTAGAGATATATGGGAGTTTACAGAAATAAAGGTCAAACAAATGACAATTTTTATGTTAATTTGTTCTTACAGTTCATAGGTCCTACCTGACTTGCCCTTTTTGGATGATAAAGGAATTGCATACAGCCCATTTCTTACTATTAAAGAGAAGGAGGTGGTAAGCAGCATCAAATACCAGTTTGCAAAAACTTTCTTTGCACCACCTTTTCCTTCAAACGTATTTGGTTCAAATTCTCCTGCTTTTGTTTTCTTTCTTTCAGTAATATTCTGTCTCACAAGTGTGCCAGCAATAAAATACAGTAGCAACCATTTTGATTTTTTCATACTTCGTCATTGTCTGTTTCATATGCTTTGAATTTCTGCACTATTTTTTCTGTCATCCTTTGTTATAATTATCATGACATATTTCAGAGGCTGGTTTGGTCTCCTAGGAAAAGAAACATTTTTTTTTTTTTTGCTTATCAGGAAAATAGGTGTTTAAAGTCTCTTTTCTTAATAGCTGGCCTCATACCTCTGTCATTACTTCTTCAACTCACCCTTTCGTTAATGGAGAGAAGTTTTAGCTTTGGCATCACTGATAGCTGACCCACAATTTGCAGACTGACTGCATCCCTCAGCTAATGTACATTATAAGAGTTCTAGTCAGAATACTTCTGGGATTTCTTCTATCATGGGTTCACATGAATTGTGCCATTGTTTGTATATGATTTGTTTCCCTGTTGGCACCTAGGAATTATGTGTGCACTGGCCAAATCATCCCTGGGTTATCTGCTGTTTGTAGAAGGCTATGTTCATGTAAAAAGTGATACATCTTTAAACTGAGTTACTGGAGAGGATTTTCACTCTCATGCTAATCCAATTAAATTCTCCAAATTATTTTGAGTGTAGTAGTTTTCACATAATGCCACCTGAAACATTCTCATACATTAGGAGATAACAGTAATGTAGAAGGAATTTGTGCCCCCAAAATAATTTGTTTCAAACATATGTATGCCTTCCTATGATGACTCATTAAAGAAATGTAAGAATCATGGGGTCATTAATGCCACTGTATACATGTACAATTTCAGTATACATCATCCTGGAAAGACCTTGGTCTTCCCAGTGTAGAACTGAAGAAATGATTGTTGTGTTGCCCTGACATAACAGCTGATAGACATTGTCTTTAAACCTTCACTTCCTCTTTCAAAAGTAATCCAATCATTTCAGGTGATAATTTTGTTTTCTTTTTTCCCCCTCTTTCTACCTCTGCATGCACACAGTACCCAGCGAAAAAAGCAGCAGTCAGTCCTTCATCATCAAGACATTGTTCTGAAAGAGAAGTCAGATGTGGCTGTTTGAAGACAAAGCAATGAACATCTGCTGTATTTTTGAGGACACCAGATCTGTAGACCTACATTTTATCCAATTAGCATCAAAGAAATTGAGAACATATTATTTTGCTTTTATTAAAAAAAAAAAAAAAAGGAGAAATTTCTGAGAGCAGTTAAATCCTTCCCACCTACATTTAATTGCCCAAAACATTTAACAAGTACCAAGCCTATAGGCAGGAATGCCATGCACAGTACTTTCTTCTTTGCTCCTCAAGATAAAGGCCATGCTCTGAACTTTTGAAAAGCAAACGAAAGAAATGGAAATACCTTCCATTTCCAAAGATCTGCAGGTTTTAAAGGATGCTGGGATAAAAATCCTCAAAGCCGTCTGCATGGTGGCTAAACAAGATTAGGTAAAACACATCCTCTCCAATGCACACACAGAATATAAAGCATCTTAATCCCTCTCCAGTATGGTACCATAAGCAGTTACTATGCAGAAGAAACTGGCATACAGTAAGAAGGCCGACAAATGCCTCCCCCTTGGTTAGACTTTGTACTCTAAATCTGTGCTGCTGGACTCCTAAAGGAACTATCCAAGACCACTGGTAACAGAATTACATAAAAAAAAAAAAAAAACAAACAGTTTTTTTTACCCTTTATTCTGCTAAAGCGAAAATACTTCAAGTGGCTTCAACTGATAGATGATTGTTATTAAAAGATTAATTTCAATGGAGATAAGAGTATCTCCATATAAAAGTGAAAGATTTCTCTTTTTATCAAACTAACTACAGTAAAAAGTTTTTTAAAATCCCAAACCCCTCCCGATGATGTAACCACTAAAGCTTTTGTGAGCTTAAGGAACCTGGCCAAGCCTCTTCCCAAATATGCCTGTCTCCCTATCAGTTGAATTAACAGAGAGCTAAATCCCTTCATTGCAAGCTACCGCTGTTAGTTCCCAGTGAGTACATCATTTACATGTATCACCCCGCTCTTTCTTTTATTGTGTTCTTGTTTTGGTTCACTGTTTCCCTTAATTTGAAATGCCAGTTTCTCTTGCTGTACATTTGGAGGTATTTGGTAGCAGGACAGAAAAGGCTTGTTATTGAAGCTGAATTAACCTAACAAAGAGAGAAGGAAAAAAAATGAGAGCCTCACACAGAGCCATTAAACTTCAACCACAGTTTCAATACTTAAACAGCATAAGCTTGATACAAAAATAATGTTTTTTTAATTCATGTTTATTTTTCCTCTTATGCACATCATACATCTGTATCTATGTAATAAATATGTTTGATGTATCCAGTTATAACAGAAGTAGAAAGCACACTATGTACAAAGAATAGTAAATTACACCTAATTCTGATTTCTTATTTGTAACTATAAATTAGTTCTTTTGTACCCGAAATGACTTTTATTATCAGTGCAAGGACACATCTACAGTACTTCAAGTGCAAAGCTCAAATTGTACGTATTCGGCATATACAGTACAGTATTTGTTTCTTCAAAACCCACTGGGATTTCAAGTCACCAAGCATTTATTATGCTGAAACAGTCTTTTAAAATGGATTATTTTGAAAGCTTACAAGGAAGAGCTCCTCCATCTCTATTAGCAAGCTGTGGACTGGTTCCCTTTGTAAGAAGCTGCAGGGGATGGAAATACTTGGCATCACATTGCACTTTGCTCAGGAAAATGTTCAATATCCTAGTACAAAATACAATAAAAGAGCTGTTTACCATGGTGTCTATCACAATATCTGTTCAGAACCGCCAAAAAAACCAAGGGTCTTACAACAGAGATAACAAAATAGCCAGGAAGACAAAAATCTACTCAACACTTGATTTAGAGAGTTTCTGTGGGAATCTGTGGCTCATGCTTGAGGGTACAATGCTTCTTGTTTAACATAGTTAATAGTCCATTGAACATTCCCTGCACCATTAGACTTACACACATATTGTACACAGAAAGGGGACACAAACACTGTGGATTACCACCTATGGTTTTATTAACTGAAGGATAGATGAGGCGAGAAATATAATAAAGGCGTATGCTAGCCCAAATGAATGGATTTTTTAAACAGCCATGGGGGAAAATAAGAAACATTGTTGCAAGGTGTTATAGAAACTTAAATGCATTTTAGAAACAGGAAGGTTATAATTTTCATTACAGATCAATTTGGTTTTCTCAAGATTCAAAATCAAAAGGAAACAAATCTCTTGATCACCTCATAAACCGAGCTCCTTTTAAAGCTGGTTCGAGATGCACCATCTCCAATGAAGCAACCTAAGGAAACATGCAACAGACCCCTCAGACAGGTACTCATTTGTGATTTTTTTCATCTCTCTCAACAAGCATGACTTGCTTCCTATCTCTGGATAGGATGAGTTTAACTTTGTCAGCAGAATACACAAATATTTTGAGCTTATCCGTCAAAAATCATTTTTATATGTAAGGCCATTGAAAGACACTTAAAAACTTTACCAGGTTTTATAAGTTTCTTCTTATGTTAGGTGAAGATTTATCAAAAACTGGGGATTTTCTGGCCAGTGGGGTAATAATAGCTTTATTGATGTCACTTGATCAAGACTAGGATTTCAAGTCTTTAACACATTTTCCTCTTACTGATCTTTTTTTGGGCCATCTTAGTTTTCTCACCATAAGCACCAACAACTTCAAACATCAACTCAATGATATTTATTAGAGGTAAAATTACATCAGAAGCAGAAGAAATGGTCCAACAACAACAAACAACCAAACTTATTTATGGTGTAAACATCACCTTCCTTTTATCAAACAAATGTGACTAAATTGTGAACACTGGCCCTGAATGGGATAATACACTCTAAGCATGAAAGAAAGAAAGTGAGCAATCTTGCACATTCAAACAGCTTTATCATCACCTGCAGTCATTTTACCCCTATATGATTTCATCCTGTTTTGCTTTTCATAGAATCATAGAATAGTTAGGGTTGGAAAGGACCTCAAGATCATCTAGTTCCAACCCCCCTGACATGGACAGGGACACCTCACACTAAACCATCCCACACAAGGCTTCATCCAACCTGGCCTTGAACACTGCCAGGGACGGAGCACTCACAACCTCCCTGGGCAACCCATTCCAGTGCCTCACCACCCTAACAGGAAAGAATTTCCTCCGTATATCCAATTTAAACTTCCCCTGTTTAAGTTTTAACCCATTACCCCTTGTCCTGTCACTACAGTCCCTGACAAAGAGTCCCTCCCCAGCATCCTTATAGGCCCCCTTCAGATACTGGAAGGCTGCTATGAGGTCTTCACACAGCCTTCTCTTCTCCAGGCTGAACAGCCCCAACTTTCTCAGCCTGTCTTCATACGGGAGGTGCTCCAGTCCCCTGTTCATCCTTGTGGCCCTCCTCTGGACTTGTTCCAGCAGTTTCATGTCCTTTTTACGTTGAGGACACCCAGAACTGCACACAATACTCCAGGTGAGGTCTCACAAGAGCAGAGTAGAGGGGCAGGATCACCTCCTTGGACCTGCAGGTCACGCTCCTTTTGATGCAGCCCAGGATACGGTTGGCTTTCTGGGCTGAAAGCACACACTGCTGGTTCATGTTCATTTTCTCATCGACCAGCACCCCCAAGTCCTTCTCTGCAGGGCCACTCTGAATTTCTTCTTTGCCCAGTTTGTAGCTGTGCCTGGGATTGCACTTGTCGTGGTTGAACTTCATAAGGTTGGCATCAGCCCAACTCACAAGCGTGTCAAGGTCCCTCTGGATGGCATTCCTTCCATCCAGCATATCAACCGAACCACACAGCTTGGTGTCATCAGCAAACTTGCTGAGGGCGCACTCAATCCCACTGTCCATGTCAGCGAAGAAGATGTTAAACAAGACCGGTCCCAACACCAATCCCAGAGGGACACCACTCGTTACTGGTCTCCAGCCGGACATCAAGCCATTAATCACAACTCTTTGTGTGTGGTCATCCCGCCAGTGCTTTATCCACCAAGTGGTCCATCCATCAAATTGATATCTCTCCAATTTAGAGACAAGGATGTCGTGTGGGACAGTGTCAAACGCTTTGCACAAGTCCAGGTAGATGACATCAACTGCTTTACCCTTATCCATCAATTCTGTAGCCCCATCATAGAAGGCCACGAAATTGGTCAGGCAGGATTTCCCCTTAGTGAAGCCATGCTGGCTGTCACCAAGCACCTTGTTGTTTTTCATGTGCCTTAGCATGCCTTCCAGGAGAATCTGCTCCAAGATCTTACCAGGCACAGAGGTGAGACTGACTGGTCTGTAATTCCCCGAGTCTTCCATTTTCTCCTTCTTGAAAATGGGGGTTATATTTCCCTTTTTCCAGTCATCAGGAACTTCACCTGACTGCCATGATTTTTCAAATATGATGGCCAGTGGCTTAGCAACTTCATTTGCCAGCTCCTTCAGGACCCGCAGATGGATTCCATCAGGTCCCATGGACTTGTGTACGTTCCGGTTCCTAAGATGGTCTTGAACCTGATCCTCTCCTACAGTGGGCCTAAGGTCTTCATTCTCACAGTCCCTGCGTCTACCTTCTAAGTACTGGGTGGTGCAGTCAGAGCCTTTGCCAGTGAAGGCCGAGGCGAAGAATATTGCTCTCAGTATGCTTTTCAGCTAAGTGCACATTGCAATAAAAAAAAAAATCTTCCTCTTTAAATAACCCCAAAATTGCTTTAGAGTTCAAGCTGGCACTCAGTTTTGCTGATGAGATAAACACTATTGTCCCAATATCTTTAAAAGCCTTATACAAAGGGATATAACCTTAACTGGTATAAATACCCTATATAGTCTATATCTCCTAACTTTGTATGGTTATGTTCATCCCTTGCAGCTAAGGATTCACTCCAGTTATCACATAAGCAAAATTATTATTTGCTTAAACAAAACGAGTTGTAGCTGACAAAGTGAAACTCCGAACATCACAACCTGTAAAGCTATAAATGAGCCTTTTATTGGAAGTTACCTTTATGGTAATGGGTAATGCTGAGGTGTATGTAACTGACAGTTGCAGTTCATGCATACAGTTCACAAACAAGGTCTTCAGACATTCTTCTCCCATTATGGGAAAATAAGAGCCTTCATGAGGATCTCAGGATATTTTTTCCAAATAAAGGGTCTTTTCTTTCACTGTCACAGTGCCCAGGAAGTCTGCATCTCCTTTTCTCCTGTCTTTAGTTGTTCTGTGGCACACTAAGCTGGTGGGTACAACCATTTGTAATGAGCCATGCAATACTGATTCTTCAGTTTGTCTTCCAGAGGGAGGAATTGCAGTGTTTGGAAGACTGTTCCCCTAGAATTATCAGCTATATCACACCGAACAATCTGACCAACTTGTAATTCTGGGCACAATGCCACTGCAACAGATGGGCATAGATGCAGTGAGCCAAAAAATCATGTATATGTATCAAATGTGAGAAATGAGGGCAAGACTCCAAAGGCAAAAATATAGAAGTGTCAGTCTTGATCTGATACAGCTTGCATTCAAACATGGTTCATAACTAGCATCTTGGCAGATTAACTAAAAGAAAATATGCTTGAACTGTGTAATAAGAAATGTGGCCCTCTTAACCAGGTAGAAACAAGGTGGTAATCAACACAGTAGTCTACCCTTCCTCATCTTCTTGCAGTGGGTACCAAGGAATGGGCTAAACCAAGAATAATAAATTAACAGGCATCAACTCTGCTCATCTGTATTTCAGCTTTACAATACTATATGTAGAGAGCCACACACCTCTAAGAGCTGGATAGAAAGTAATGAACAGAGGAGTGGAGCTGAATTCCATCTTATGTTAGAGTAATTCTGGACATCTGACAGTTTCTGTTTTGTGGAAGTGAGATTTATGGAGCCTCATGATGAGGTTTGAACCTAAGCTCACAGCTTCTCAAGTAGTATTCCTGGTCTTTGTGCTGTCCTTTTTCTAGCCAGCACTTTACAGAAAGTGCAAACATTTCCAGTCTTATGTGCTGAAGAATGAGCAATGCTTATCCATGCTTTTACTCTTGGTTGGTCTCCACTTAGGCATTCCCCCAAAGAACAACAATTTTCCATCAACTGCTGTGTGTGGTTGGCAAGATCTTGCAATATCACTGCCTTTATACACCATATTACATTTCTTCGCATATAATATCTTTTTTACAAATGGTGATTACAATAAAATGCACAAGTAACAGAAAACTGTAAAGAAATTAACCTATGCAGACATATATATGAAAAATTAGTATATATTATTAATTTCAAAAAAGAGAAAGTAGATGTGAAAAGAGCAGTTAAATCCATCTCCAGATATCTCAAAATACTGCTGTTGGCCTATCCAAACTTTGATTTATTTCCAAGACACAAAATGTAGCTATTCAGTTTTGTTTGCTTTTTAAAAATATTTTCCTTATCAAAATACTAGATAATTGTACAGTTCTTATGACTGAAGGAAGAGAAGGAGGAAATCTATCAATCTGCAGGTTCTAGAGCACAAGTCTACCAATTTTTCAGTTTTTATATTTGTTTCAATTTACAGTGCACCTGTAATTACACCCATGGTGGCACTGAGTTTGGTTCAATCTCCACTGAACTCAGTGGAACAACATACAAGAATACAGGTGTCCTCTCCACCCACCTCTTCCTGAAATATTGAGGTCAGCAAGTAAAATGACCAGGTCAGATCTATGAAATAGCTATCATAAAAGAAATGCCCTCTGCAAAGTTCACGGGCAATCTGAAGTTCAGAGGTTTTAATAAAGCACACAGCACAAAATCCTTATGCCTCATTCAGAGCATGACTTAGGGAAATCTATAGTCAAAGGGTGTGGTAGAGGAAAAGTCCCAGTGTCTATGGATGCTTACACTGTCAGAGTGTTAGACGGGATCTGTAGATTTGTCTTGAAACACTCAGATCCTTGCAAACATTCTGAGTAGATCTGTGAATCCTATTTCTAGTGAAATAATTTATATGCAGTATTTTTCTAAATGTACATTTCAGTTCACATACATTTATTATTTAAAATTCGTATTGTTTTGAAATTGTCTTATTTAAAATCTAACTGACATTACATATTCAGAATTAGTCTTACTGGACATGTAAAACTTTCTGTTTGGAAGGATTAAAGCTGTTAATAAGTTTCTGTTTTATTTCCAGCAGAAACAAAAAAAATGTGGTTTTCCACTTTTGTCAAGCAATCATGCTACAATTAGCCTTAGGCAAACACAACTTCATGACCCAACTGTGGTCACTTGACAAGTAGTGTGAAAAAGATCAGAATGAAAAGTTAAGTTCCAGGTAACTTAAAAGTTATCCAAAGTACTTAAAAAGTTACTTGAAAATGAACCTTTAATTTTTACTTCCTTCTTGAAGTAAGAAATTATTTTCAATATTTGCTTATAAAGTTACTGAAATTTTGACATAGATTTTCTTCAGTACTTGAAAGATAATAGCAGAAAAATTAGGAATAATTAAGTCTTGATAAATTTTTCTAGAATTGCTAAAAATAATTTCTCTGCAGTAAAAGATTATCAAAACTTTTCCTCTGAAACTTCAAAAACACATTTTGCATTCTGAAAATTATTTCAAGTTGATGCCCTTTTTTTTTCCTTCTAATGTAACTCTGAGTAGCCTATGCAAGTTTATTATTGACATATGAATGTTTCAGATTACATTTTCTCATTGGTTTTAGTTAGCTTTGGTTTTACATAAAGATAAAACTTTTACTCATACATGTTAAGATAGAAGGACCTCATTTCTTTCACATATGCATGTTTATAGACCTACTTACACGTAAACTTTAAAAGTTGCTTTCTACAGTATATATAACACAAAACAGCAATTTTGCACTCTCTTCCTTCACTGTCATCTTTTTCTCTATATATTGTTTTTCTCTCTCTACAGTTCTCCACTATATTTACCTTTCTTTCTACTAGCTTTTTTATTTTCATTTTTCCTGCTTCACCTGAATTAGACAGGGGCACAGTGACTCATAAGTTAAAATTTAAACTTAAAAGTACTCGTGATCAAGTATGTTTAACACTAGGCTATATCTACATGCAGTTTTGATAGGTTATCAACTGGCATGAATATATTTAATAAGTAGATAATTCTTTTATCTTCATGCTAAATTTCAGTGAATAATTTCAAAAATAAGAAGCACTAGATGAAACTAAAAGAAAAGGATGCAATTTTGTGGCACTGTAATTCCCATATACAGTGCCTGTTAGTGAAAATCCAAGCTAATAAGGAGATAATATTTCACGAGGGATGATATTCAGACATGATTCTTACCCAGGCAAGGTTTTTGCAATTGAATTAATGATGGGACTATCAAATTACTTTATATAGGATCTGTCATTTGTAAGCTGTTTAAAGTACAGTTAAAGCTAGCATTGTGGCAAGAGACTATATACCATAGGTCTCTACATCTTTAATGAGGAAGGATTTATTTTTTTGTTGAAAAGAAATTCAAAAGGGGGCAGTGTGCTTTAATTAAATAAAACACAATAAAGAATTTTTCTTCATGGCCTCTGCAGTAAAACACACACTGATAAACCCATGTGTGTGTGTCTTGTTTCCCCCTCCAGATTCCAGTGCTAGCAAAAGATTTTGCCCTTGATCATGCGGTTTTAGACATGAAAGGCTTCAAATCTATCCAAGCTCAAGATGAACACAGAATGCTAATTTGGGTTCACATGAAGAACTGGACAAGCAGTCTTTTATTTTAAATTGTTAGAAATTCACTCTTATTGAGGTCCTTTTCCTACTGCATGTTTCTGAAGTACACAAAACTGAATCACTGATCCTTTATGAAAAAAATAAATAATTTCTATAAAATATGCATTTTATACTAACGTGCTTCCCTATATTTGAAGAAGCTTAAAATGTTATCTCATTTAAAAAAATATTCTTTTTTATATACTTTATACTCTTTTATCATATTGTAATTATACACTATAAATGGAAGTAGTTTTACACAAAACAATGTATACTGAAAAAAATAAAATGTTTAAAATCAAAATGTTACAAAACTCACCAAAACACGACACTTCCTGAGAATACATCAGTTTGGAAAAAGGTATTTTGGATAACACTGACAAAAACAGCAAAGGAGGTATTCACTGAATTAATAATTTTCTAAAAACTATGTATGGAAACCCAAAAATGATGTATTAAATTTATAATATATTATGATACCATAAGAAATAAAAGGCATGTTTAATTGCGATGAGTTTGGTATGTTGTATGGCCATGCATCCCTCTCTCTCTCTCTCTCAGTCCAAAGGACTGTCAAGTAAATCTCTCTAAGTAGAAAAGTGTCATAATTTCAAGTTCAGTATCTGGGGATGTGCTACAAGCAATTACTTCATATCTCACTGGAACACAGAGAGTTTGTCCCTTTTTAAGACTGTAATGGTTTAAAACTACTAAGTTTGCAAGGCACAAAAAATTAACTTACAATTGGTTCATTCATGAACATTGTTCATTATTGTCACTGAAAAATTATAATTAAATTTCGGGCAAGGAAAAGGGAGAGAACAGGGGAGGAAGAGCTAGTAGATTTATTACTACTGCTAGATACCACATCTGACTAGATACTGGCTGACATTTCTCTGCCACCTGGAAAACAATTACCTCAACCATTTAGACTGCTGACCTCCAAATCTGACTAGATCAGTTTACTTCTGAAACCATCTATTTCTGTTGTAAACTGGTCAGAAGCATGTCTCTTCAATGTAACTGCAATTGCTCTTGCTGTCCGAAATTGTTGCTGTTTTTCTTGGAACCAAAATTATTTGCTAACAGAAACATTCCGTAACTCTGAGTTGTAGGTAGGAATGAATGGACGAATAGAAATCCAGTCTAATGAAAATGACAAAGAAAGGAAGTGAGAACTGGTTTCTTGTTCTTCCCGAATTCATTTTCTTGCAGTTTAGTCTTCTTGAAGTATTTTGATTTTTTTTCATCTTTTCTGGAAACCCGATTAACAGGAATGTAGTATTCTGGAATTACCACCTAAACCTCGTATCATCTTCAGATACTCATATAACCAATGTAGAATAGAATGTAGGTAGAATCAGTATCAAGACACAAAAAAAAAACTTGGTGTCCCAGCTGCATTTTTTTCTTGCAGCATTCTGAAACTAGTGGAAAAATTTTTATGACAATGAAATCTGAAGAATGGAACACTACAATATCTTTCATTACAGATTGCAATCTTTTTTTACTTTTTCATTCACTACCTTCTGTAAACTATGAAATGCCCTCCAGTGTTGATCGACCCTTGTGCACATCCTTGGAAGCTATATAGTAAAGAACAAAAAAATAATTATTCAAATTTGACCACAGGAATAGAAATACAAGCATAATATTCATGTAATGTATGAATCCAGCCAAAAAGAAAACTGGTCCCCATAAGGTTTTTGACCAAAGGCTTTTCTTCTCTCCAGCACTTCATGAAAGATCATAAGCCAGACTGTGGGTAAACCACATGAAAAACAAATCACTTTTCTTGAAAAGTGTCTTGAAAATACTATAAAGCCATACTAAAATGAGGTGAGATCAATTAATTTAATACTACCTATCTTAGAGATCCTAGGCTCCCTTTCTAAATAAAAAATGAGAACACACTAAACACATGTATGTTATATGCATATGCACACATATATAAAGATCAAGAGAAGACCGAATCTCTGAGCCTGTAACATCAAGCAGATATATTTTGTGTTGATGACCTGCAGTTCAGGCAAATGTAGTTGGCTTAGAACATTTGGCTAATAGACAAGCTTCATTCAACTGTATGTCAAGAAAGCACCTGGAAATGGAAAATTTGCTGACATTTTCACTGCCAATCAAGATTCTATCACTTCAGCACCAATACTACCACTTGCTGAGGAATCTTACCATGCTGCCTCATGGATAAAAATACACTTATCAGATTCTGACTTACCACAGAAACACCCAAGGCACAGATTCCAGATCCAACAGTAGTACTTCGGTTTATACTTGTGTTAAGTTCTTACGTATGAGCAGCAAAATTCACAGCATGATCCAGAACCATATCTGCAATTGCCAGGTCAGAGGTGACATTGTTAGAACTTTAGCTCTTGCCATCTTATTACTATACATATGTCCATTGCCCACACTCGTATATAGTGAGATATTTTAAAACACAAACCAGAAACAGTTTGTGTCCCAGAAAATTTATGGACCCACTACAGTATGAGAAAATGGGTGGAAATACACGTCAACATTTCGTAACAAAATAATGAAACAACATAGATGCAACACTAAGTCCTTCACAAGCATTCTGGCAAAACCTAATTTTATGAGAAATTTAAAGATACAGATTTTTGTTGAGAACTTAGGGATATTGAATTGCTTTACAGAGGACTGTGGTGAATAACATAGCAAAGAGCATTAACATTAATTTTAAAAGCTGAAAATTGGCTGGACAAGATTTGTCTGACTGATGACCAGTATCAAATGTCAGTAAATTCACAAGAAATTGCAAACATAACAGTGGTAGTCTACAGTTTGAAAATGTAAAAAATCATCTGATGTTTATAGCCTCAAAGAATCATAGAATCATAGAATACTTAGGGTTAGAAAGGACATTAAGATCATCTAGTTCCAACACCCCTGCCATGGGCAGGGATGTCTCACATTAAATCGTGTCACCCAAGGCTCTGTCCAGCCTGGCCTTGAACGCTGCCAGGGAAGGAGCATTCACAGCTTCCCTGGGCAACCCATTCCAGTGCCTCACCACCCCAACAGGAAAGAACTTCTTCCTTATATCCAATCTAAACTTCCCTGTTTATATTTTAACTAGTTACCCCTTGTCCTGTCACTACAGTCCCTAATGAAGAGTCCCTCCTCAGCATCCCTATAGGCCCCCTTCAGATACTGGAAGGCTGCTATGAGGTCCCCACGCAGCATTCTCTTCTCCAGGCTGAACAGCCCCAACTTCCTCAACCTATCTTCATACAAGAGGTTCTCCAGTCCCCTGATCATCCTTGTGGCCCTCCTCTGGACTTATTCCAGCAGTTCCATGTCCTTTCTATGTTGAGGACACCAGAACTGCACACAATACTCCAGGTGAGGTCTCACAAGAGCAGAGTAGAGGGGCACGATCACCTCCTTGGACCTGCTGGTCACGCTCCTTTTGATGCAGCCCAGGATACGGTTGGCTTTCTGGGCTGCGAGTGCACACTGAAGCCGGCTCATGTTCATTTTCTCATCGACCAACACCCCCAAGTCCTTCTCTGCAGGGCCACTCTGAATCTCTTCTTTGCCCAGTCTGTAGCTGTGCCTGGGATTGCTTTGTCCCAGGTGTCGGACCTTGCACTTGGCATGGTTAAACTTCATAAGGTTGGCATCAGCCCAACTCACAAGCGTGTCAAGGTCCCTCTGGATGGCATCCCTTCCCTCCAGCATATTAACTGAACCACACAGGTTCGTGTCATCGGCAAACTTGCTGAGGGCGCACTCAATCCCACTGTCCATGTCACCGACAAAGACGTTAAACAAGACCGATCCCAACACCGATCCCAGAGGGACACCACTCGTTACTGGTCTCCAGCCAGACATCAAGCCATTAATCACAACTCTTTGTGTGTGGTCATCCAGCCAGTGCTTTATCCACCAAGTGGTCCATCCATCAAATTGATATCTCTCCAATTTAGAGACAAGGATGTCGTGTGGGACAGTGTCACTTTGCACAATCCAGGTAGATGACATTAACAGCTCTACCCCTGTCCATCAGTTCCGTAGCCCCATCATAGAAAGCCACCAAATTGGTCAGGCAGGATTTCCCCTTAGTGAGGCCATGCTGGCTGTCACCAAGCACCTTGTTGTTTTTCATGTGCCTTAGCATGCCTTCCAGGAGAATGTGCTCCAAGATTTTGCCAGGCACAGAGGTGAGACTGACTGGTCTGTAATTCCCCGAGTCTTCCATTTTCCCCTTCTTGAAAATGGGGGTTATATTTCCCTTTTTCCAGTCATCGGGAACTTCACCTGACTGCCACGTTTTTTCAAATACGATGGCCAATGGCTTAGCAACTTCATTTGCCAGCTTCTTCAGGACCCACGGATGGGTTTCGTCAGATCCCATGGACTTGTGTACGTTCCGGTTCCTAAGATGGTCTTGAACCTGATCCTCTCTTACAGTGGGCCTAAGGTCTTCATTCTCAAAGTCCCTGCGTCTACCTTCCAAGACTTGGGTGCTGCGGTCAGAGCATTTGCCACTGAAGACAGAGGCGAAGTAGTCATTATGAACCTCGACCTTCTCCAAATCCAGGGTAGCCAGTTCTGATAGCTTCTGGAGAGTGCCCACTTTGTCCCTAGCCTGTCTTTTATTTGCAATGTAACTATAGAATCCCTCCTGTTATCCTTAACATCCCTAGCTAAGTTTAATTCTAACTGGGCCTTAGCTTTCCTGACGTGGTCTTTAGGACACCGGAAAACATCCCTGTACTCTTCCCAGGCCACCTGTCCTTGCTTCCACTTTTTATAAGCCTCTTTTTTCCTTTGAATTTTCTTCAGCAGCTCCTTATCCACCCAAGGAGGTCTCCTGGCCCTCCTGCTGCACTTTCTTCTAGTTGGGATGCAGCACTCCTGAGCTTGTGGCAGGTGATCCTTGAATATCGACCAACAGTCTTGGGCCCCCCTGCCCTCCGGGGCTATATCCCATGGAACCTTACTAAGCAGGTTCCTGAAGAGGCCAAAGTCTGCTCTCTTGAAGTCCAGGGCAGTGAGCTTGCTGCACAGTCTTCTCACTGTCCTGGGGAATCTCAAATTCAACCATCTCATGATTGCTGTAACCAAGGCTGCCCTGAAGTGTCACATTTCCAGTGAGCCCTTCCCTGTTGGTGAGCACGAGGTCAAGCATGGCACCTCTCCTTGTTGGCTCCTCTATTATTTGCAGAAGGAAGTTGCCTTCCACACAATCGAGGAACCTTCTGGATTGCTTGTGCTGGGCTGTACCGTCCCTCCAACAGATATCAGGGGGGTTGAAGTCCCCCATGAGAACAAGAGCCTGAGAGTGTGAGGCTCTTCCTATCTGTCTATAGAGTGCTTCATCCACAGATTCCTCTTGGTCAGGCTGTCTGTAACAGATCCCCACAATAATGTCCCCCATAGCTGTTCTGCCTTTAACCCTGACCCACAGACTCCCTGTCAACTTCTCACCTGTCCCCAGAGTTCCATACTCTCCAGCTTATCCCTAACATAAATAGCAACTCCCCCTCCCCCTCTGCCAGGCCTGTCTTTTCTAAAGAGCCTGTAACCTTCCATTCCAACACTCCAGTCATAGGAGCCATCCCACCATGTTTCTTTGATACCTATTATATCACATCCCCGTAGATGTGCACATATGTCTAATTCCTCTTGTTTGTTCTCCATACTATGAGCATTTGCATAGGGGCATCTGAGCCCTGCTCTAAGTGAAGCCAGCTTATTCCCTGGAGCAGCTGGAATAGTTTGGGATGGAAGGGACCTTAAAGATCATCTATTTCAACCCCCCCTGCCACATGCTGGGACACCTTTCACTAGACCAGGTTGCTGAAAGCACCGTCCAACCTGGCCTTGAACACTGCCAGGGATGAGGCAGCCACACCTTCTCTGGACAACCGGTTTCAGGGCCTCACCACTCTCACAATAAGGAATTTCTTTGTCATATCCATTCTAAATCTACTGTTTTTCAGTTTGAAGCCATTCCCCATTATCCTTTCACAATATACCCTTGTAAAAAGTCCCTCTATGGATTTCTGTTAGGCATCCATTAGGTACTAGAAGAATGTTATAATCTCTCCCCAGAGCCTTCTTTCTCCAGGCTGAACAAGCCCAACTGTCTCAGCCTGTCTCTATAGTAGAGGTGCTCCAGCACTCTGTCTTCATGACCCTCCTCTGGACTCACTCAAGCAGGGGGGCCCCAGAGCTGGATGCAGTATTCCAGGTGGGGAGGGTCTCATGATAGTGGAGCAGCAGGGTAAGATGACCTTCTTCAACCTGATGGCCATACGCCTTTTGAGGCAGCCCAGCATACAGCTGGCTATCTGGTCTGTGAGCACACATTGCTGGCCATGTTGAGCTTTTTGTCAACCAATACACACAAGTCCATCTCCTCAAGGCTGCTCTCAATCCATTCTCCACCCAGCCTGTATTTGTGCTTGGGACTGCCCCAACCCAGGTGCAGGACAATGCACTTGGCCTTGTTGAACTTCATGAGGTTGGCAGTAGCCCACCTCTCAAGTGTGTCAAGGTCCCTCTGGATAGCAACCCTTCCCTCCAGTGTGTCAACTGAACCACAGAGCTTAGTGTCGTCAGCAGACTTGTTGAGGGTGCACTCAATCTCACTGTCCATGTCACTGACAAAAATGTTGAACAATGCCAGTCCCAATACCAAACCTTGAGGAACACAATTCGTCACTAATCCATACTTGACCATCAAACCACTGACCACTATTTAAGTGCAATCATTCAGCCAATTTCTTATCCAGCAAGTGGTCCATCCGTCAAGTCCATCCCTCTCCAGGTTAGAGACAAAGATGTCAAGAATGTTGAATGTAATAATGAAATTAATATTTGTTGTATGATGGAAATAGAAAAAATACACACAGGGGCACTCTGGGTAGATCTTAGCTGATGATCTCAGAACCAGAAGAAAATAATACTGGAGCAGTACATATATGCAAATTCAACCAGCAGAATGGGCTTGAGAATTGTGAATGTACAGGAAATAGTGTATCACAGAGAATCTGCTTGACACAAACATAATTTTCACAAGAATATCGAGAGCCATGACAAAACTGAACTTAAGAATAGGGCTGGAAATCATGACCATCATGAAGACATTGCTTGTATCATTATAAAAGATAGAAGAACTCCACTGTGGTAGGAGCTAGCAGGTGGTAATTGATGAGGATTCTTAAGAGGTAAGCCAGCATTTCATTTGGTCAAAGGACACAAGTTAGAGTTTGTTTTCAAAGTATATTGTATAATTGCTTTTTGATTAAGACTCTGCAGATGAGAATAGTGTTATAGAGAATATATATAACATAAAGAAGGAATCCTGGTATCCAGATCAGATCTCATGTCTGATGCTACTTCATTTTGTCCCTTCCTCTCTGGGCTGCAGCTCACAGGAAATCAAACTCGTGGGATGAAGAGACACAGACAGCAACCCTTATCCCAGAGAGAGTCAGGTCCTTGGTCCAGTCACCCTTACTGTTACTGAAAGTGAAACAGAAGTTGGATTTTATGGCACTCTCACAAACCTGTAGGAGGTGATAAAGACTATTCAGAGAGAATACCAGTGAAAAAGGAAAGAAGAAAACCATACTAAGGACGAAATGAAGATAAGTCCTGCTTGCAAGAAAAAGATGTTCTATCTCTGTCAAGACAAGAAAATAAATCAGTCAATACGTACTGTTGCAGAGGTTTGGATTTGAGAAGGTATTTAGGGAATTAGGTGAAAGCAATTTCAATTGCACTGAAGATACAGAAGTGGATTGGGAAATGTATAGAATATGATCAGAAATTAATACTGAACAGCAATTGTAAATGTTCTCAGTGAGCACGCTGATAAAAGAAAGTCAAAGTTTGTAGAATAAAGCAGAGTCAAGCAGACTTCTTCCTATGAAAAGAAAAACTGAACCATTTTGCTGAACAGCACTGGTTTTGCTGAACAGTAATGCACTGTGTAGTCCTGTATTGTAAAATGCCATCAGGAAAGATGGAGAAGATTAGAGTGGCATTTGAACTAGTGGGAGAGAGAAAGGAGATAAGATAGAATACTGTGAGGGAAAAAAAGTGGAAGCAGAAGGAATGAAGGAGCTTGAAGAATGGTGTTACATCAGCTTGGTATGTCTATGTAGGGTCCAGATTAGATTTGTTTACCTAGGATGAATATAGACCTGAGGAACAGGAGATCGAGTATAAGGTGAAGAAAGGCAGCATAGTTGTGATAATTGCAGGCATTTGCTTCTTTCTGAGAGCAAAAGCCTAGGACGTAGACTCTGCAAATGGCAATGATGGGACAGACCTGCAGAAAGAGCTAAAAGCACAAAGCACAGGAAAGCCTTGCTGATATCACTGGGAAAAAAAAAAAAAAAAAAAAAAAAAAAGGAGAAGTCACAGTGTAGGAAGCTGAAAGATTGTAAGAAGACACAGAAAGGTTGAAGATGGAGACGCTGAGAAAGGATAATACCAAAGATGATACAAGAGGGTCACAAAATGCTGGAAGAAGAACCAGGAGAGCTGGGTTTGATGAAGACTGAGTGGAGTGAACAGCCCATGTGGGTATCAGCAAAGCTGAAGGAGTAAGGGACAACTGAAGATGGGTAAGAAAAAGCTTATCTAAGGTGTTAGACAAATAACCAAATACAACTGAGTTACTAATACTATTAGCTGTAGATAAACTCATCTGTAACTGTGCACCTTAGTCTTTCTAATCTGCACTAAATAATATATATTTAACAGTATATTTATATAAAAATATATTTAATATATATTATTTAATAATATATATTTAACAGTGCATTTCTGATTATTTGAAGCTTACATAGAGAATTCATAGCCTCTTTCTTATACCTTAGTAAGCTGGTTTCTTCCTAGAAGACGTATATAAGAGAAGATAAAAGCAATTTAAAGGATAACTTTCTTTCTGGAGCCAATACTGGCAATTTTATTTGGATTTACACGTCACTGTGTGGTGAGAGAAAAACAGATTAAATGGAAAAAGATATAAACAAAATCATTTTGAAAGAGTACTCAAGGATTTACGGTACTATACTTGCCTAGAAGTGATTGGCAGCACATTAAATAGAGCTTTGTGTCAGCTGCAGAGTGGACTCTGCAAAGACAGGATGTCAAGTTACGAACTGCAGACTTTGAGACTCCAACTTAACTCCTTGTTACATTTTGTGATATTAGCTGGGAGAAAGTTTATATCTACAGCACTGAAGAAATTAAACACACACACATTGTCATGTTAGCCAAGCAAAATTTTAGCTAAAATAAAATATTTGTGAAACAAAACTAAAAAGAGAAATAAAACAATCCTGGCACTTTATAAGTAGGTTATTTCAACAAGAGCTGGATGTGTTGCAGAGGCCCTACACTAAGCTGTAACTTTGTCTTTGAAATAAAACTATTAGTTCTCCCCAAAGGTTAAGGCCTCTTCGGTTTGACAAACTTCACTTAATAGGTTTCTAAAGATTAGTTAACAATCTGTGCTCCAGCTTTTTTTCTCCGTTAGTGTTTATGACACCATAGTCACCGTACAGTATCATTGGCACAAACAGAAAAGCCTGGTTTATGTACAAGCAACCAAGTTTATTTTTTTGTTCTACTCATTTAAAAGATTTTCTCAAGAAATGCCTACTGGGATCTAATTGAGTTCTGGAAACATATGGAAGCCTAAAAGATGTGGACACTAAAATCAAAGTAAAAAATATTCCCTACTGGCAAAAATAAATACTTGGAACTGCTATGTTCATTCTATGTGGGGAACTCAAAGTGTGTTGTGGATATTAGCCAGCGATTCTACATTCATGTTGGCCCTGTTAGAGAAGTAAGAAGAGTTTTAATGCCACTGTCTACGGCCCACAGACTATAGTGGGAATTCCATTGCCTTTGTGAACTATAGACTTCAAGGAGGCCTGTAGACATCATTCAGTATCAAATCCTTCTAATAGTAACCTTCAGAATTTAGTAAGGACTCTGAAGGGTTTTACTATATATGTTGTTACTGCCATACTTAGAGTAGCTTGAAATCATTTAGTGATTTGTTTGCCTTTGCTTACAAATACCATGTATAAATGACAGCTGCAAATAAGAGCGATTTTGTCCAAAGGATTCTGAGAGAGAAAGATTTAAACTTTCATATGTTCAGAACACAGGCTCTGCACCAGTTACATTTTCCAAGATCTGACTCTGATAGAGACGCAAAATTAAAAAACTATCTGTATCAATCAGCAGCTTCTTGAAGAAAGCCCAAAGATTCATCAGAATGATTTACTTTAAAAGTTACTTTGCACAATATTTCAATATTACTGAATTTTGTGTTTCCTCAGGTGTCTTCTCTCGAGTCTCTTGTGTCTAACAGCTACTACTCTCCCTCAAATAGGTCTGAGCAGAGGTGCCATGTGATTGTCAGATGGGTTGAAATTTTGGTGTCCATTAGGCTGTTTCCATTCATTGCTGAGCCATCTGGAACCAGGTTTGACTGGCACCAACATAACCCTTGCTACCTATCCAAACTCTACCAATTATGTCCAATACATAGATCCAATTTTTACTCATGAAGATGGCTCAACTGTGAATTTTAAAGGATGCAATTCTGCCCTTCTGGCTCCCTTCTAATCCCACCAGCCTTGCCAACCCATTCTCCATCCTCAGCATTGCTGACTCACTGAACCACCGTAAATGCTGACCTATATGAAGATCTGATCTTTCAAACTGGACCTATTACAAATACCAAAATGAATTTTAAATATTTCTTCTTTTCTACTCAGATGACTGTGCCAGACTGTCAGAGAATATGAACTAATGAAAAGCTATTCTTCCTTGTAACAGCTGAGTGGCTGATCCACTTCCTAATTGAGTGTATCACCTCCCTTCCTTCAAAGAATGTCAATTTACAAACTAACAATTAGTCAACATTTAAATTTTATGAACATAGTCTGAAACTGCTGGGGTTTATTTAGGAAAAAAAGAAGGATATATTCTGCGGCACTACATACACATTAATTTGAAAAACGCAACCATTGCTTTACAAAGATAAATAAGATGGACTTTGCCTTTACCTCCAGCTTTTTACTGAAGCAAAAATTCTCATTGTTCCTTGTAGAGAGAGTAAATATTGCTTCATCTTGCACTACTGATCAATGAAGAAAACCAGAGAAGTCAGTTTTAGTCATATCAATGAGTGTATATCACTCTTCCAAATTAACTATCAAAAGTTAAATATATCCATGAGATAATGATATTAAGAGAATGTACCATGTTTTTTCATAATTAATTCCATGGAGTGCAAATAAAATTGGCATGAAATTCTTTCTTACATACAGAATTCTGAATGAAAGAAAATGAAAGGAAGAAAAGAATAAAAACCAGCGGTCTATAATTTTTTTCATTTCTTTTGTTTATTATTTTTCCTAACATACATTCTAAAGTTGACACCACAGTAGTATCATTAGAAAGTAAAGCCTATATGTTGTTACCGACAATATTCAGTTACACCTTATTGCGATGTAATGTACTCTAATGTGACATTTCTAAGATTGTCAGTTTTAAGACACTGTTCTTACAAATTTTGTCCTTCATATAAATTTAAGAATGAAACCTAATAATTTCCCCAAGTATTCTTAACAAGAAAATTTTTTTCAATGATCCAGAAACCACTACATAATATGAAAAGCTTGGATTATGGAAGAATAAAAATAAATTAACTTTTTCCAGTAAGAATAAAGATAGAAGGAAAGGGGCCTTTATTATTAGAAGTTAAAAAGGATTCTTTCAGATAATATTTAACAACAGTTTGAGGAGAGATGCTGTGATAATTTTCAAATAAATCGCACGTATATAGTAAATAGAACGATAATAAAAAACAAATGACACTAAAAGCACTACGCTGTTCTCATTGAAATAGTTTCATTTTCTCAGTTTCCCTATATTGTTGAATTCACTGTACTTGTGTGGTTTATACAATATACAGTCAAACACAGTACATTCATTTTTATATTTATGTTTTAATTATCTGAACAAGGAAATACTTAAAGAGGAAGTAGACACTCTGAAAGGAAGGTATATCACTTTTTTGTCTTTAATGGATATTTTTGATGGATCACTTTTCAAAATTTCTGATCTCCTAAAGAGACAAATAGAGAGACAAATAGAAGGTGTATCCTGTTAAGGCAAAATGCGCTCTTGTGCTTCTACCCTGTATATTTTACAGATGAGGGCACAATCATCAGGGGGTTTCCATAAGGTGAGGTTTCTGAGAAGTGTTGCCTACACACACAGATAAAAGAACGAACATTAATAAACATGGCATTTTTGTACCAGGCAATCTTATTAGCAAGGAAATTTTCTGGGCACACTGATACAGTAAGACTAGCAAAGGGAAAGTCCACAAAGAAATAAATGTTGCCTTAAATGAAAAAACATAAGTACTGTGCAATATAGACTCCACACAGAAGAAAGTTTCCAAGTATTTAAGTTCTCCTTTAGATACATGACCATGTACTTTTCATAGTTACTCAAAATCACAATAAAACTAAGAAAATTAGTATAGCTATTAAGTATATTTAGGATAAATATTGACAGGATTCTTTTAAATAATAGCATAAATGAATGAGAGGAAATTTTATTTAAAAATATAGGGATTTTTTTTCTGAGGATGGATTACATTGACAACATTCACATTTAATAATTAACTTGAGTAACACATGTACTTGAAAAATAACTGGCTATAATTTAAAGGATATGATAGTCTGATTTGTTGTCACTATAAATAACCTTGGGTGTGTTTTTTTGTTTTAAGAGCTGTCTTATCCCTTGTGAGGTGTCCATTGAGCGCCTGAGGCTGAGACTGCTGCTATGTGCCTCAGATATCCTGCTCCTTGGCTGCCAGTCCCTACCCTGACTGATCCTGAGGAACCCCACCACTCCCAGCCTCTGGGAGCCACCAGGCCTTGGAGCATCCTGAGAGTGTAGTATAGCCCTGGGAACTCATATTTTCCTCTGTAAAACATGCTTGTAATATTTATAAACTCTCAGAACTGCTGTGAAAATTAATTAATTGTCTTGGCAAAGTGCTCTGAGGTCTTCAGATGAAAACGACTATGTACAGCCTCATTCCTCAGACTGCTGATGATTATTCTTGGTTCGAAGTCATGTTCTTGTCTGGTTGTCACACACATGCTTTGTATTAGTCTTACCTCATGCTCTTGGTCTCATAATGAAATATTCAGTCTTATATCTTAGGCCATCCAACACCATGCCTGGGTGAGAGGGAAGGTTTGCTAGGACAATGAAAGCATATTGTGGCACTGGGGAAGAAAAAGGTGGGAGAAGCAACGGAGAGTTTTAGCAGCGTAAGGTGCAATTCAGGTCTTTTTGTACTGCAGAAATAAAGGTTGAACCACTTTAAAATTACATCTGTTAACACTCAAGTACCTACTCTGAATTCTTTCACTTGAAAAATTTAACAAACTACTGTGATTGTGCCACAGATATTATAATTTTGTCTTTATATGTGTCTGTGTTGTTTTTCCTTAGAATCTGAAACCGGAATGCAAACAGAAAAAATATTTTGTGCTATGCATTGTCAAAGGAAAAACAAAAGAAGAGGTGGTGAAGGGAATTTGGTTTCATTTCAGTGAAAAGGAGTGAGGTTCCTATACCAACAAAACCATTTAAAAAAATAATGAAAACTAGAACATGTATAACTTCAGAAAACATTCATGTTAAATCAAAATTTTGCTCAGAAACAATGATTCAGCTCTGTCTCAGGTCAGTGATGAGGTAAAGTTTAGATTATCATCTAAGAAGTGTTTAGTGCTCCATGATGTGTTTGATTCTGGGTGGAGCTGCACACCTTGCCTGATAGTCTTTGCCAAGACTCTAAATAAAGGATGTCAAATATCCTCCATATTTTCATGCCAAGAGCTACTTTTACTCAGGTTCTTGGCAGGAGGAGAGGGTTGACAATATGCCTGCCTTCACCACAGCCACATTGTTTTCAAACTGACTGTCAGCCCCCAGACCTGCCAGATGTTCCCTTCTGTAAGGTCTGGACTTATACGAAAAAGTTATTAAAAACAAATAAACTTTTAATATGTTTGATTGCTCTCCCTCATCATTGCTATCTTTGTTTTATTAACATTTTTTTCCAGTTTCTATTTTCTCTACATAATAGCTTAAGAATTTATTCATTAAGACTTAAAATCTATTTTACATTAAGTCAATACGTAACTTACTTTTAAAAATTATTATTTTTGGATTATTTAAGGTAATTCAATCTTTAACTAAGAGATTGAAAATGCACATGACCCACCACCACTGCCTGTGTCAAATCCTATTACCATGCCAAACTCAATTGTTAAGATAATTAGGTTAATGTGCATTTATTGATCTCTTTTTAATGAGAAGAAAATAACTTTTCAGAATCTTGTGCTTTGATAGGTTGTCTGAATTATTTCTGATTTTGTTAGATCCATAAAAATAAAACTAAACTGAACTCATAATCTTTCTGTATAAGAAATAGAAAAATAGTATTATCGCCAAGCTGGATAAAGGCATGAGAATGGCTGTCAGAGAGAGGTACAGAAATAGGAGGGCATTCATTGAGTTCACTGTGATTTATAATCAATATTAACTACATAATATACTGAGCACAATACTCAGAGAAAAGGCATGGTTGGTACTGTTCTTTTATCCTATGAAGGCTGTAATAAGAAGGGTGAAATGACAAGAAAAAATGATGGAAGATAGTTTAAACTACAATAGGGAAAAAAAAACCAAAACTCTCTTATGATGAAGAATTCCCTCCAGAACTCTTGCAAAAGGACTGACCTCTGCTGTAAATTTGCTTGAGAACTAGAACAGAAAGTTTAAATGAGATCTTTAGTGATTTCTGGCCTCACTGAAAGCTGGAAAATGACAATTATTCAATTTAAGGGTCTCTCTGTCTCAGAAAGGTAGAAAAAGGGTCTGACTTGATGGCTCAACAGACTAATGCTACAGCCTGTAGACCCTCTTGCTTCTGAGAACTGCTGTTCTAAACACCGCTAATCATGTCAACACATTTGCTTGTTGTGTCAAGTAGTGGAAGGCTTTGTGAATTGATCTTGATTTCAGTTGAAGGGGAAAAGAGGAAGAAATGTTGATAAAATTCCCTCAGGAATTTTCAGGTAGATGTATGTAAGTAATTTCACCAAGTAAAATTCCCATAGAAGCCTTAAAGTGCCTTAACGTTTCCCCTAGTTTTGCTCGCCTCACTTAATGATCCCCCATAGATTTCCTTTTAGATAAATTTTGAAATACTCTAGGCCAAGGAAAGGCCAGTACTATGAACTACGATCTGATATTCCTCAGTAGGGCAAGGAAGCTAACATTATTATGAATTCTGTTTTTTATTACCTTCTATACTAATTTTACTTTTAAAGTTGCTTGCTTTATAGAGTTGCTTCTCTTAACTGAATACTACCACAGTGAACATTTCTGTCATTCACAGTGAAGAGTTTAATGCAAATTAGGGAAACAGTGTCATTCTTGTCACTTATATGATATAATACTAAAAATGGTGAAAGTGTCCTTGTGTGAAGAGTGAACTAAAAAATAATACCTATTTTTTTCTAATGTCTAGCTGATGATTTCATCACAATGTAGAGGTGAGTTTCATGAGGTACAGGTTCACAGAGATATTGCTCTTTGGTACAAGCACTCCTTACTTTTTCTGATCAATAGGCCTCCTCGTTATAGTTTCTCCTTTTTTCAGAACAAGTTAATTGATATAAAGGCTTGTTCCTGCTTTCCACCTTCTAGCCTTCTAATTTAAAAATAGCATTAGTAGTTTTGCCTTTTCCTACCATTCCCAAAGCAACAATCTAGCTTCTGCTATTATCTGAAATGAAGGTAGATTGAAGACACAGAAGGAAACATGATTTTTCACAGATTAATAAACTTTATTTCTAAAGCCCAATCGCAAATGCTTAAAATAAAATACCAGAAATGCTCTGAGGTACTGCCTGCTCCTTTGCTAACATTTATTTTAAAGATAATCTCTGGAAGCAGTTTCCCCAGGGATGACCAAATAATTTTGTGCTCAAAAGGTCACACTATTACTGAATGGTGATTAACAAGAAATAACTATCAATAATAACTAGGACTTGTAAACAACCCTATCCAATTTTAGCTTTGAATTCAAATATTTTGCAGATACCTTAGAGGCAGAGTCCCTTAAGCATCAACTCATAAAAGGTGATAGAAGATGGTATGTTCATTCCTACTAGATAGAAAGGTACAAACCTGTAGGCACCATGGCAGGGAAACACAATTTAGCAGCCACTCAACTCAGATTCAAGACTGTCTGCTTACATTTCCTGGTCCAACCTGCCCTTAGCAGCTGCTCACATTACATAGTTCTCATTCTTATTGAAGTCTTTCTTTCTCTCTCTTTTGCTTTCCTGGTTTAACTTACATTACCCACTTGTACCTGGTGTGCAAAAGATGTTCACAAAAAGAGGGGAGGGCAAATACTGCAAACAGTCTTTGGCAGGTGTGAAACAATTCTTATTCAGCATTAATTTATTCAACTTTTTTTGCAAATTGAAAACTGCTGCATTTGGAAAACAAATATTTCTTTTACATTGTTATGCTTTCATATTTGAATATTAAAATACCAGTCCATTTCTCTGGGTATTTTTGTTTTCTCACTTGCTTTTTTAACAAAGTTTTTCAGAGATTCAAATTAAACCCTAAAACGAATAAACAATAAGAAAAAAAATTACACAAAAAATAACAAAATAAACTGAAACTCTGGAAGGTCATCCCTTCACAGTTTTGTACAGTTCATCCTCATATAAATTGAATGTAGCCCTACAGCTTCCAAAATGGGAATTTTGGAGGCCATCAAACATTGAAAGCATGCCAATTATTCAAGTGTCTTATTTTCTGCTTGGACAACAGATTCGAGAAGAAAAAAAATCACTGAAATTAATTCTCTTTGGAAGAAAAAATATAACAACATTTCAAGCACTTTATCTTTCAGTTTAGTTCAAGTAAAATCAAAATCAGAATATTTTCCATGTTTTAAATCATTTTCCACTTCATTTTCTATATTCATATCTACACAACTTAAATATCCAGAAAGTCTGTTTTGAAAGTTTGCTCAAAAAAATCCTTGCAGTACACTATCAAAGGAAACAGATTTGAGCTTGAACACTACTTTAATTTCCATCTGTTCTATGATACTGCAAATATTTCAAAATGCATTTGGCATAGAACATTGCAAACATTATTCTGCAATGCCCTTTATGCAACATAAATACACTAGGAATCCAACAATAAGGTGCCACAAAGCATCTGTCTATATTCCTGTATAGTAAATAGCTCAGCTCAAAAAAAAGAGGACACTCAACATCTGGTGGAAACGAACTGTGTGATTTGACTGTTTCAAAGATTCTCATTTTGCCAAAATAAACATCCTCTTTATGTAGCAATAACTTTTTTAAATCTCAAATTTTGCACATACAACAATAATGATACATATTGTAGGATTTCCACTAGAATGTACAAGGAAAGATTAGCAGGTGGAAGTAACATTCATAAGATCCATTTCTCCATGTTAAACCCCCACACAGCACAGCACACTTTAAATACTCATATTGCCACTTTTTTCCATTAGGATCTATAAAAATCTAAGAAGATCTTTTATTTTAGTACTTTTCTAAGCAGCCTTTTTAAAGGACAATTTGTATCCACCATGCTTGCATTCTTAGAGTTCACATAAGATGGGATTTCCTTTAACTAAATTCTGATAAATGTGTCCTACTTGCCCCCTAGAATTTTATAGTGTTTACTCCTTTGTATTACTTATTATAACTCCTGACCCAAATCTGAAAGACTAAGTTCCCTCAGGAAAAAGAAAACCTAAAGTTTTGATAAGAAACACACAGTCAGAGCAAAGCTCCTGCTGCAAAGAAGTTAACCTCTTGGCAAGGCTTAATATAATTCTTAGACTTCAGGTTGATAGCAAGACATTGTTTTATGCCCTACAATATTGTCTGCTAGCAGAGGTCATGTGTCATGCAGATATACTTCCTTGCATTGAGTGGCCTTTTAATTGTCTGTCAGTTCTGTCTAGGGTCCTGCCTGTGTACGCTCCAGATGCAAATATGAAAAGCATGAAAGGTGGAGCAGAGCCCATGCTTTCATCTGTGTATCATTTTTCAGACTAACTGAAGCTAGCCTGTCATTATATTACGGCCTATGCATTAGGCACTCTTGTTCCACAGTAGCACAAATCATAGTGGGAATAGGGGCCAATCTGTCAAGCAAGGCTTCCAGGCAAATTCTTGTTCAGCACAATGGGAAATGGTACAAAATTCCTTTCTTCAACCTCTTGGTAAGAAAGATTGCAAGACCTCTACCAATGCTGACAGTTTGCCTGAATATGATGCCCTGTTGATTCATACTATGGTGCTTCTGTCACGGTGTCTCAGGGCAACCTCTAAGAGCTTTTTTATTTCCTTGAGTAAAGGGTTTTGCTCTTTAACATTTTGCACCACTGAACTCATGAGTGTAAATTGCTTTTGCATCACTTCCCTGCTTAAAAAATGTCCAGTTCTCTCTCAGTCCACTGTGCTTTCAAATTGCCTCAGTAGGATATGGCAAGAGATGATTTTTACGTAGCTAAATCAATCCATTAAGCTTGCAAAACAAAGTATAACTCACAAAGGATCACTACCTACCAAACATTATGACTTACTATTTGCTATCGTCAGTGGACCCAAGACACATGAAAGAGATTAACTGATTCTGAAGATGAACTTTCCTGTTGTTCTGCATATTTGCTACAACAGGGCTGTGCCTCTAGGCATGAGTCTAGCTTCTGTGTATGAAACACACTATTCTGGGGTCACCCTGTGTCTCAGAGAAATCCCCAAAGGAGACTGGGAGTTGGTTGTTAGTTGCAGAGCCCACCACCAATTCTGAGTTCTCGCATGCTGTTTCTAGGTCCTGTGTCTACCCTGCCTTATATCTTACTCATGGCCCCACCTTCTTCCTGAAACAGTCTGTTAGCATGGGTTTCTGGAGAAATACTCAGGACACAACAGATCATGGTAGTTTGTGCCACCGCTGTCTGGCAGGGAAGACATCGGTCCGTTAATATTCTCCCTGAAGTTGAACCTGGGTGTTTCAGAAGTCGGTCCCATATGAGAGGCATGTGATTGTATCTGAACCACAAAATGTCACTTCACCTCCTATAGGCAATTTTAAGTAATAATGAATAAGAAATAGCAGTGAAATTAGCCTTTCGCTTGAAAGCCTTGAGTTTGAGTACGTTTTCTGGTAACATCTGTTGAAATTAAAAGAAAATAAAACTCAGGAAGTTGTCACTTATGACCTTTGTCTGCCCTTTCAAAAAGTGATAAAGTAAGTGTGTGTATTTGGATTCCTCCTAGTACTACACAGACCTCTGCCATGTGAACAACTGAATGATTTCTGTGGGTATAAATTGCTAACATGTGTATTCACATACTCCACTATCTCTAATGAACAGTATTGTGCGATAAATATAAACACTTTTACAGCTACTGATGTGTAAATTTATATATATATATATATGCAGTCAGTATCAGGCTGCATGATAATGAACAGTTGATTTGACAAATTGTTTGGAACAGGCATTCAGAAAACCATTGTCTAATGAATTTCTGTGGGTTGAGCCACATGTCTCCTCTTTATTCAACTTGTTTCTAATAACTTATGTCTTTGGACTATGAATTCTGTACTTAGTTCATATCACAGAGAGGAGTCTCACTGTTGAACTAAAATGGAAACAGCAGGCCCAAGTTCTTCAGCTTTTTTTCTGCCAAATACCACAGTTATTTTAAAGGCGTTTGCCAAACCACTTATGAAAATTTCCATACAGGAAAAAAAGGATCCAGTATAGTTGTAAATCACAAGACAAATATTCTTCATTTGACAGCTTTGGTCTTCTTGTGGTCTGTAAGAGCAATGAGTGGTTGAACGAAGGCATGATGATTTGACTTTTCATTATTCAAATCAGTTCACTGGCAGTCAAAAATTTTCAGGAAGTCAACACTGACTGGTACATGTACAAATTCTCTTCAAATGTAGGGACAACTGTCAATTCCAGAACTTTACCATGGATTCTCTAGGTCTAACAAACTCCAGATCAACTCCAGCATCATCATAAATGGTCACTTCTTGGCATTAGGTCATGTTTATCACTTTGCCTACTAGCTGATAAATGAATTCAGTCCACTAAAGAGAACTTTAAGATAAGGAATGTAGACAATTTAGCAGAATGATGAAAAGAAACCACATCAGCAAACTAAGTCAGCTAACAGTAGCTTTTAATTTCCACAGAAAATTATGTTCACTTTTTTAGCCCACCAGTGCACTCAGTCTTGAATGACATATTTGGAGCACATTAGAAATCTTCTTGAGTACAGCACTTTTCCTAAAGAATAACCTTTCAGTATTCACTTACATATTTTGTTTCATATGATAGCATTCTGATCTAAACTGAAAATGACCATAATTTTCCTTAGAAAAGACAACCTTGCTATCAAACATCCACCTAGCAAATTCCTCATTGGAAAGTTGTTTATCAAGATTGTATGCAAGAGACAGAGCTATTTTGAAAGTCAATGGTTTTTAAAAAAGCTCTACTTGCTGTGTGTTTTTTAGATGCAAGCTTCAAACCTTCAGAGTTATGTTATTGTTGATAAAGCTGGCCAAGGATTGACGCCCGGGGTGGGGGGGGGGGGGGGGGGTGAGGGGGAGCAAATTGAAATTATGAGGCAAAGCTTGAATTTAATTTTCTTGTTAGGACGAGCAAACGACAGGAGACAATACAACCCTGTTGCCATCATACTAAGGGCTAATCTATGATGATTACTGGTTAATAAATACCTTCATCTTCCAATTTAAAAGGCATGTTTATGCTCTAGTTTTCAGCAGAACTATATTTATACCTTTATTAGCATTTTTCATTGAGAAAAGTGACTATCAAATAGAGACTTATAACACCTAAATATCCTAAAATACCTTTCCATACTATAAATAGAAATTACTTCAAAAGTGACTGTACATCATTTTCAATTAATATTTGTGACAAAATCTTTATGCATCTGTAAAGAAGGTCTGTTAGATTCCAATTTCAAACTGACCACCATAGAGGTTGTGAAAAAATTTTCTTTGCCTGTTGGTCTTCTAACTTACTAGATGTACAAGAGAGAAATTCCAGAAAGATCAGCATAAATAAACTCTGCCTTGAGTTTTCAACAAAAAAAATCTATAGAAAAATATTCTATTTCTAGGAAATGTGGAGCCTGATGTTACTTTGACATGTCAGCCCATATACAGTGTAAGGCAAGAAGGTAGTCTTTCTTATTACAAATCTAGGCAGACTCAAAATATATAGCATATATTAGTGCAAACTGACATTTCAAATTGCTTCCCACCATAAATGCACCTTGGAACAAGAAACAATTGAAATGTTTTACATAAAATGTTGCATTTCATTGCGGTAGTTTCACAAGATTGTAATAATATTGTGGTATCTCTTCAGGGGGCATGACACAAGTTCAAATATTATGACCTCACCATACAACTTGATGTGAGTTTCCTTGTATCAAATTTATTTTCTTTCCATACCACAAATGAGTGCAAGTACTGAGTGAAGGTTGCTGCTAAAACTGTACTTTTGAAATGCTGCCTTTTCCAGTATTTTTCCATCTGTCTTCCCCTATTAATGTACAAAATTCCAGGCCAGCTTATGCTTTACCTGTTCTACCCACACAGAGATGTAGGCAGAGCACTAAGAAAATCCCTTGCTTTCTTCAGCTCTTGTTGGTATTAGGTGTGACATTACCAAGAGAGAAAGGGAAAGAAAAAATATGTTTTGCCATCGTGGTAGCAGAGTCCAGTTTGGCTTGTACACATGAGGTAAAAGCAGCCAAACAGGACTCAGGTATGTTTTAAGAAATCGAAAGCAGTTGCTGGCATTTTTAGACATATCCAAGAGGAATTCCTTACCCAAAGTAGGATCCATCCCCAAGATCCCTTGTGTTAGTGTGACTTCAGCCAAAGCATAATTTTCATCACTGGCATAACACTCAATGACTCTACTCCTACAGATCAGGCTTCTGTTGCTTTTGGTACTGTATAAACATACATATAAATTGCTACACATAAATAATTTATATATAAAAAAGGAAAGTCTGTAGAACAGGGAGCCTATGTAGGACAGAGTTCATTCAAAATACTCTCTGTTTTTTAAAGCTATGAAAAGCTGATGTTTCAAGGCAATAGCTCCACACCTTCAAAAGCTGGGAAAAGCCAGTTGTGAATGCAAGCAGCTAGTAATAACAACATGATACTAAAGCAACTGCATAGCTTTCTTTTTTCTTTCTTACTGGACACTGTCACCTCAGTCTTACTATTCAGTCAGTTCACCCTAAAGAATGATTTATCCTTGGAATTTATGTGAGATTCCCCATCCCTGAAAGTGTTCAAGACCAGGCTGGAAAAGGCTTTGGGCAGCCTGGTCTAGTGGAAGGTGTCCCTTCCCATGGCAGGGGGGTGGAGGTAGATGATCTTCAAGGTCTTTTCCAACCCAAACTCTGATTCTGTGATTCTATGATTGAGGTTTTGAAGACTGAAAGTCAAGCCATGAGAGAGAGCAAGAACGAACAGCCTAGTTTGTCAGGTGCACATGAGGTGAAAGCAGCCAAGAGATACCCCAATCCATTCTGACAGAGCCCAGAATGGTGCCTGCTACTCATGAATGGTGAATGGTAGTGTTAAGTGAAGATCCAGAACCCATGAGGGTGGTCAGGACCATTCAGGCTTATTAGTGCACACAAACCAACCACTGTTCTTCACAGCGACAACTAACAGATTTCTTACTGTTCTCCAAATAATCAAAGACATAGGACCCAAGCTGGCAAAAATCTAGCTATCTAGCTAAACTTCTGGGTGATTGTCTTAATTAATGACACACACAAATTAAAGATGTCTAGACACAAATTGAGATTGGGCAAAGAAGAAATTCAGAGCAGCCCTGCAGAGAAGGACTTGGGGGTGCTGGTCGATGAGAAAATGAACATGGGCTGGCTTCAGTGTGCACTTGCAGCCCAGAAAGCCAACCGTATCCTGGGCTGCATCAAAAGGAGAGTGACCAGCAGGTCCAAGGAGGTGATCGTGCCCCTCTACTCTGCTCTTGTGAGACCTCGCCTGGAGTATTGTGTGCAGTTCTGGTGTCCTCAACATAGAAAGGACATGGAACTGCTGGAACAAGTCCAGAGGAGGGCCACGAGGATGATCAGGGGACTGGAGCACCTCCCGTATGAAGATAGGTTGAGGAAGTTGGGGCTGTTCAGCCTGGAGAAGAGAAGGCTGCGTGGGGACCTCATAGCAGCCTTCCAGTATCTGAAGGAGGCCTACAAAGATGCTGGAAAGGGTCTCTTCATTAGGGACTGTAGTGATAGGACAAGGGGTAACGAGTTAAAACTTAAACAGGGGAAGCTTAGACTGGATATAAGGAGGAAGTTCTTTCCTGTTAGGGTGGTGAGGCACTGGAATGGGTTGCCCAGGGAAGTTGTGAATGCTCCATCCCCGGCAGTGCTCAAGGCCAGGCTGGACAGAGCCTTGGGTGACATAGTTTAGTGTGAGATGTCTCTGTCCATAGCAGGAGGGTTGGAACTAAATGATCTTAAGGTCCTTTCCAACCCTAAGTATTCTATGATTCTATGTTAATCTAAACCACCAGATAGATAGGAATTTTTCCTTCATACATGTAAATAGTAATTTTATATACTTGATTTGTTTTAAACCATACTAATTTTGTGTCATTTTCAAGAGCAATAAATTTCATTGAAATCATGACTGAATCTCTAATGAAAATAAAAAGTCATTTTTTTTTTAATAAAAGAAAATAAAAGCATGCTACCCATTTTTTCGTGGTTTAAGCCCAGCCAGTAACTCAGAATCATGCACCAGTTCCATCACACACACTCCTTCCACTCCAGGCAGGATGGGGAGGAGAAGAGAAAGAATGTAAATTCTATGGCTTGAGGTAAGAACAGTCCAATAACTAAAGTATAATATAAAACTACTACTGCTACTAATACTAATGATAAGGGAATAACAAGGGGAGAGAATATAAAACTAAAAAATGGAACGAAAAAACCACAAGATAACCAATAAACACTAGTGATGCACAATACAACTGCTCACCACTCGCCAACTAATACCCAGCCTGACCTAAGCAGTGATTGGGCTCTTCTGGCTAACTCCCTCTCAGTTTATATACTGGGCATGACATGCTGTGGTATGGAATACCCGTTTGGCTAGTTTGGTCAGGTGTCCTGTCCCTGCTTCCTCCCTACTCACGGGCAAAGTGCAAGAAACTGAAAAGTCTTTGATCAGGGTATGCATTATTTCACAACAACTAAGACATTGGTGTGTTATCAGAACTGTTTTCAAAGCCGAAACACAGCACTGCACCGCCTACTAGGAAGGAGAAAAACAGTTGTTACAGGACACTATCATTGTAGGATTTAATGTAACAATTTCACTGGAACAGAGGTTGCACACTTAGCCAAAGATAACTCAGCAAAAACTATTTGAAAATGTAAGGAGAAAAGGCTTAGTTTGTAGTTTAGCTTTTGCTAATTTGGCTGTGACTTTTGTTTATCTGTGTTTTCTTTACAAGGGCTTAGAAAAACATAAGAATAAGAAATTAAAAACTAATAATTTCTTCCATTTTTGTACATGAACAAGCTCTATGGGACTGAATGCTAATCACTTGTGTTGTGAACTATCCATTGTTAGAGAAGCATTTCTTAGTTTTAAGATAGGCTTAAAACACAGAACAACATTTGTGACATACTGAGATATGCTATGAATTTAAAATAGTCTTACAAAACTAGACATCTAAACAAAAGAACTCTAGTAAATTTGATCACTCCTGCTTCTGATTCTTCTATCACATTAATATAGGGTAAAGTAAATGCACTTATAATAATGAAATAGTTTAAACTTTATCATATCACTTAACACCTTAACTAAATGTTAGTGGCACTACTGGAGGCTCTCAGAACACAAAAACTGAGCTAAATTTGGGAAAGATCATTTCCTCACAGAATGTTTTTATTTACCATTTCAATAATCTCTTTTACCATGCAGACCACTTACCAAGTTACATTCATAAAACAGTTCCTATTTTTAGAAACTCATTACCAGCATCTTGTAAATCAGCAATAAGATTTAGCAAACTGTTACCATAAGAAAGCATAAAAAAAAAAAAAAATTATGCCAGTTTGTATAGAAAAGAAACAAAACCATGAACTTGTAAACTGCAAACTGTGAAACAGGGACTTTTTACAAAGAGCAGGAGCTAAGAACTGAAGTACAGAGGATTCTGATGTTAAAGCAGAAGTCTTGTTGAATGAAAAGACTTTTTCCTGTCCTTGTTTCTAACATATTTTCTGTCCATGTTATACCCTAATACCATTGCTATTTTGAAAAATGTGCTTTATCATAGCTTAGAAAATGCTTACCTTCTAAACGTAGCTTTGCTGAAAGAATGATCTAGAAACTGTTTTGAAGTCCCGAAGCTGCAAACAGTTTAGTATGCTCAGGAAGCAGTCTGCAAAAAGGCAGTTGCATTTTGGCTCTAATCATCTTATTATAAACAGTCTTGTTACACTATTCAAATGTTACTAACCATTGTGTTTGTTATCCCATTGTGATAAGGGTATTATTGCTGTACATATAATCATGCTTTTGTTTGCTTTAGGATTTTGAGGTTCCTATTTAAGTAAAAGTATTTATGAAGGTTACAATTTAAAGCACTGTACTGCTGTTTCTTCAAACAGTAATCAGTATATAGCCATAACAAAGGAAGACAACATTTTTCCTGTGCAAATATTCAGCCATATTTTAACCTTGGCAAACAATACAGCATAGTAACAAAGCTGGTGTACAAAACTTGAGATTTAAGACAACAAATATTTACTGTAGCTGCTTCAAACCTTTCTGTACACAACTGACACCACTTTACTTTGATGTTTTATTAGTAATATTTAAAACTTCATGCTTAAATAGTTGCTCTGAAATGGGAAGAATGGTTTGTGTAACTTTATAGCAGACCATGTGAGCTGTACAGTCTGTTATGAAACTGCTTGTGTCATTAGGATTCTTCATATTTATTTGCATTCTGTAATTTTAATGATATTTCACACTCTCCTTTTAATAACATAGGCCTTAATCTAGCAAAGATGTTAGTCAAGTATGTGCTTAGCTTTGGCTATGCATGCAATACTTCAGAGGAACAACCTGCAGGGTGGAAGTAAAACATGGGTAAAAGGCTTTGCTCAATCAGGGTCATATCTGCTAATCATGCAACTTTGAAGACTACTAAGTGTCATTGAAGCTTGATGAATTTTCTCTCTATTTATATCAATAGGTGCTTATTGTGTGATTATTGATGCACAAATATTGTATACATAAAAGAGAGGATGTAGTGTTTCTCTGTAGTGTTCACTTCCTGCGTTCATACATGAGAACAACCTATTCTCACAGGATTAATGGTATTTCTACATGTGCACACAGACACAAATTATGGGAAAAGTGGTAGTAATGTGTTAACACTTAACTAGTTTGTTTTTCTACTCAGTTTGGCATTTACATTATGGATATTCTATACATGAAACCTCTGTATTTTTCATATTCTCTTCCGCTGTCCCTGAATATAAGCATTAAGGGAGCACCTGTGTCTTTTGCTGTCAACATTCATAAGCAGTGTCCTGCAATCATTCAAGCATGCAGTTACTTAAACAATGACCAAAACTTTCAAAATAGCTGTTGACTCCTGAATCAATTTTAAGGAGTTAAATGTCCCTAACAATTTTCAATAGTAAGTGGAGCTATACAAGAATAAAACTTTATTGGAGATGTAATTCTAAACCAGACTATCCATAACAACATTTCACCTTTATATTTTTTCAAGATGAAAGCCACTCTCACAAAAAATGTGTTCTGATAGGGCTTGACATGTCAGCAAGCAGAAGCTCTTCACTGATCTCAATGGCACAAGAATATACTAAAAAGTCTTCCTCAGAGATATCCTATGAGATAAATTTTGATGAATTTTACCAAGAAGTCATTTCTTTCTTTGACACTGGACAAGACAGGATTTGGACACTAAATAAGAACTTGCTTTCCTTCTCTCCCCTTTTGTAGGAAAAGTGCACACACACATTTAACTACAGATCTCCTGTGTAGACATTCAGCCAGAAAGGTGCTGAGTTCCTATGGTCCTTATTTAAGTTTGGTCAATGAGAATTACAGATTCCCCCTGGATCAAGCCCAGAGTGTAAGAAGGATTAGCAGCAACTTTTTCCAGAAGAAAGATGAAACTGATTCTTCTACACTCTGAATGTTTGAAAGATTTACAGTAATGACACATGCCAGGCCTAAAAATCTATTCAAGTACCAGTAAATTCAGGTCTTTTTTGTGTGCTTTAAGAGTATCATGATATCAATTTCTCTTGGCAAGAAGTACCTAATGGTAATCTTTTCCTGCATTCCATGAGAGTTATTAGTCAAAGTAATAGTTTATTTTTTTACCAGAAAAATAAACCATAAAGCACTCAGTTCACATAAAGGACTGCAGTTCACTAAACCATAATTCTACTTTGTTTGACTTACAAAGTGCTCTATATTTTGAAAAATTGTTCTGTAATGGATGAGGGATCTGTGAAAAGTTCTACCCCACATTAATTTGCTAGCTCTGTTGGAATTGCCACTGAATGAGACCACCAAGAATTATCTTCCAAGACTGTGCTACTGATGAGATAGCATAATGTATGAAAGATTTCACGCTGAAAACAACTTTAACTGCCTTGGCTGATCTTTGGTTGTAATGTGAAAAAAATGCTGAAATAAAAGTCTTCTCTAGGAACTGTAGATTCTCCAGTGAGGGGAAAGTTGCAATTTGATACATAAGAAAGGGCTGTAGCAGGTTAATAAAAAGAAAATAAATGTTAATAAAATTATGTCTACAAAAGAAGATACATAATGCATATGTAAATTATATAGCATTCAAAACCTTCCTTGCTCTACCTTAAAGATTATGGCATATACATGAAATTATTTCTTTTATAATATAAATCTTTTATAATAATTAAATAATAAAGTTCTAAGGAAAAGACAGATCAGTATGGCAATGTAGGTATACAATGTATACCAAAATGCATACATTCCAACATTATATGTATTGCTTGGGAACCTAACAGAATGCCCTTTTCTCATTTCTCTAGAGAAGACTTTTTCATTGTTGTCCTCTTATATATTCCATCACTGTATTAATAATTTTTATTTCAAAGATCTAGGAAATAACATATATGTATACATATATAAATAAACATTAGTCAACAGAGTATAGAACCAAGAACTGTGGGTCTATCTCTTTAAATGACTCTTAATATATTAATCCTGAAGAAAACTCATTGTTTCTTAGAACAGATAAGATGTGGTTAGAAATTCAGCAGCAATGGTGGGTTTTTTTTCTCTAAAAAATAATTTTATTTGCTGGGGCTAATGCTGTAAATCTTAAGAGCATCCATGGTAAAAGACAGTAACAATACAATAGTCTTTAGCACATAAGTTACAAGACAGCAAGAGACAAGCAATAATGAAAATGGGATATATGCAGCTTTACCATCATCTATTTCATATGCAGTATTTAAAATTATCCTGCCTACAAAATAACAATACTATTTGATGAATGTACTGTGAAGTTTTACTGGTTATTTTATAAATTTGTATTACTTTTCTACTCACTATAGTTTTTGTTTACACATGAAGTTACCCTTACAATAGCTCTTTCTCAGTGATTTTGTATATGCAAACACTTATTTACCAAATGATAATGTTCTTGATGCAAAAGGGGCTCAGGATTTCCAATGAAAATATTTTCTATCAAATTATTGAGATCACTCCATATATTTACTAATATCATCTCTGAGAAAATTAAGTGGTCTGCATCCTTTTAAGAAGCAAGGATTTTTTCCCTTTCTTTTGGTGGTGAAATTTCATGTTAGGCTGCATTAGTTAGTGAACTATATCAAGTTTTTTATACTCTTGTTCTCAGAAAATCTGTTACTGATCTAGAATTGGGCTTCTTATGCCCTTTCTCTTAGATAGATAAATTGATATGTATTTAAGCAGAACAGAAGATTAAAAAGGGATATGCTCTAGTAAGGGACTTTGAAATAGCATCTATTTAAAAGTACTCTGAGGGTAAAATGTTAGAGTAACTTTCAAAAGGGTTATATTGGTGAACAGGAAGCAGGTAATCTGATCACAGATGTGTGAAAATTCATGGCCTGGCTCTGCAATTTACTATATAAATGCCATTTCTATATACATGGTATTCAAAACAGAGAGAAACACTACTTCTTACCCTACCGAAGACAAACAAAACCTGAACCCAATTATGTTAAAAGAATGTTATTTAAATTGTGAAACAAAGCACTTGAAAGTTAGGAAATGCCAGAAGGCGTGTTACCCATGTAAGGTTAAATACAGCCTCCTACAAAGCAAGGTTTATAATGTAAGGGACAGTTTCAGAAGTACATAGATGTCTTATGAGCCGAACTTTTAATGGCACTTAGAAGCCTGGTTGATTTCTGTCTAGGTAAAAGTTTTATCAACAATACTTACTTTTACAGTATTTTTCCAGTAAGACTATGCATTTATCCAGGGCATATAATTCACATGAAGTCATATGAAGTCAGTTCTCATCCATACAAGATTTCCCTTTGTAGCATGTGAATCCTTCTCAAAATTATATATTCATTCACTTCTTCAGTGTCTGAAAGTATCACACACCATGAAACATATTTAATACACTGTGAACATCAATTTCATCCAGAGAATTCCTAACATTTTCAAATTTTACTTAATTACTTTGTTTCTCCCTTCTTTGCTTTCCACTTTAATTTGTTTCTCATCAACAAAACATCAATAACTGAGACCAGTAAAGGAGCAGTAGTATATATGCCATTTGGGGGGGAAGGGGGAAAGTGCGTTAAACGGTGAAGCTATCCCCAGTAATTTTTATGGTGATGTGAATTAGTTCTGTTGCAAAGAGATTTCCCACACTGCTAATTATGTTGGGATTTTTCTTTTCTATAGCTCTGCTCCTAAAGACTGACTTGCCTGCTGTTAAGTAAAGGATAAAAATTTCACTGCCGCTGCAAGAACTGCTGTGAACACAAGTCTTTAGATATGCCTACACCAGAACTATGTCTATGGCAACGTTTTCAGAGGTAAGCACAGAAACCCTAGTCCTTGTTTGCTTCCCAGCAATACCAAGAGAATGTCAGATACATACTTTAATTACTCATTATTTTGAAATATTATTGTTATTCACAGTTATTCAGCACAGGTTGACAAACCTTCTGCTCTGTAGTCTGGGTACCACTGTGGAATCAGACTGAAGGCTCCGTTAATGCTTGGATAAAATGTTCAAAGAGATGGTAGATTCAGGTAGTTTGCTTCACAATATGAAACAAACCATCTGATATTTGTCCGTCCCTTGTTAAAATCCTGTTCAGTCACTTTCTTCCAACCTCTTATCTCAGCTGCTTAAGCATGCTTGGCAGGAACTGTGACAAAGAAACACTGACAAAATTTCAATAAAATATGACTGAATCATAAAAGAGATGAAAGAATGAAGTTGTACCTTGTGAAGCATATATTTCAATGTAAAAGGAACAAGCTTGCCTCTTGTATCACTCAAACTGTTTTAAAATATATCCAGCCAAGATCACCTGTGGAAAAAAGAAACAGGCTGAAAAAACAGGATGAAGGAAGACTTCATCTGAAAAATTTGCTTAACAACATTATCTTTTCTGAATAGCTTTTTTGAAAACAGCATCATTTAGATTTTTGTGACCATTTTCTCTATTAAGAATGTAAATAATTCAGGAGTTCTTTTTTTTTTTGTTTGTTTGTTTTTTTGTTTCTGACTTACTTAAAAAAGAGGGACTCAGCAGTGCTGGAGAATTACTTGACACATAACCTCTATCTCCTATTTTCTGAAGCCAAATAATTAGAGGTGGACAACTATTTCCTTGGATGCATCAGTTTCAGAATGCAACAAACTTTACTTCAGTGTGGTGCAAATTATGCCATGCCAGGATTTTTTATTTATATGTCATTTTCCCAACAATTTTAACCACATATTTACAAAGCCTAACACTTTAGTGTGGTATTCATGCAGTGTTGCAACTTTTGACAGTTCCATGTAGGTTGAGCCAGTGTGAAAGTGGAGCAACAGGATGAATCAGGTCTTGGAATATATATACAACAGACAGAGCATTCAAATCCAGTGTTTCACCCAAGCACTGGAGTTGAATGAATTCATCTTATTTACTGTAGGAGCAGTCTGGACATTGGGGTAACAGTCATGTCATTGTGGACAGGATATTTTTGCCTTTCCTTTTTCCTTTTGTCTCCCACTTCCAGCTTAACACACACAGGTTAAATGGAAAATTACTTAACTTCTGGAAAACAGGGTTTTCCAGGTACTCAGGCATCATAATTTTACTTTTGCCTATGATCTTATATTTTTAAAATTGTACAGGCTCAAGACCACATCTGAATCTAACCCCATCCTCCAATCAGATATATTCAATTCAAAAGCAAAAGCCATTATCTTTCTACATTGTCCTGATGCAAATCTAGGTAAAAAGTTGAGATCTGTGAAAAAAGGTACAAGAGTTACAATAATTATTGCATCTAAATTAACAATGACTAGGCATTTTTAGATTAGACAATATAAAAATTACCTGAAATGTGGACTAACCTGTGCAGGTTTCAAGCTAAAATTTGCCTAGTCAACCATATATTCCAACAGAGGTGTGACTAATACAGATCAAGGTGAATAGCTGAAAAAAATAACATTTATGGTGAACAAAAGGAAGATGATATATAAACTTGACATTGGAATATATGTCTTGATCTTATGTATCTTCTGTCTCTTCTTTTCCTTACTATTATGCCTTTTTTAATGGATAGAGATACATTGTTTTATATTATTATGATTCAAAAATATTGGTAAGTAATGCAAATAGGAAAGAAGTATATTTGGTGCTATAAATTTCTAAAATTAAATCATTTAAATTCCCTTCCTTGTCATTCTTCCTATAGAGAATGAACTTTCAAGTGAACTAAAAGCATTCTTTAATTACAGGAGTGCTGTGCACACTGCTCATTGACTCATTAGATATTATAAATCAATGTTTAATATATTTTATGCTCTCCATTAGGTCTTACTCAAAATCAGAGCAAATGCTTTGCATGAGTCAGTCAACACTTACTGTCATACGTGGGGGATTTGAGACCTTCTCTAGGATGCTTCAGTGGCTAGTGCATAAGGCACCTTCCTACACTGCTTGTGCACATCTTTTTGCAAAGATGGCCTGCTTTGTTCAAGACTTTGATCAGCATCTGTCAGCCTCCAAGTCCTCAGAGGCATTTTATTTTAGAGTGTTACTTTATTAAATCAAAATCCATTATTATATTGTGTTATTTTAGATTATGTCAGGAGGTGACAGGATGTCAACAGATGGAATAGTATAGTGACAACTCAAAAAAGGCAAAATAAAAAAGCTGATTTAGACTGTAATTTGTGTCAAATTTATTTGATCTGAATCATTACAGACCAGAATATGAGGACACAAAAAAGCATGTTTTCGCCCCTGTTGCAATCTAATGCAAATGTGAAGGAGAATATCATTATGTCTCACATGGTGAACTGGAACAGAGAGGAGAACACTCTAATAAGCTTCAGTGGAATTACAAGTCAGCATAAACTCATCTTGAACCAGTGGTATAGCCTCACTATAGACAGTTTACAGTAAGCATTAATAAGAAAGTGCTGATACATTGCAATAAAAAGTTGCTAATAAGACAGACAACTAATGTATTTTGATGCCTTGTTCTTAAATTACATTTTCAAAACTTGAAGCTATCTAACAGCATCTAACAATGTAACATCACCAGGAGGCCTCAAACAAATCAGCTGCAGTAAATAAGTGGTCAACCTCTATAAAAACAGAAAAGCCAGATTCTGATCTGCAAACTGCAGACACCATAATTAGAGCTGAATGCAGGAACAAACACATACTAGAAATAAACATGTAGGTACTTCATGTTCTCTACAGGTAATTGAAGGTACATCCAAAGTAACCAACCTTGCAATGCCTTAAGGAATAAAATGACTATTTTTTCATCAGCTCTTCTTTGTGAACTACAAATTTTTTCACAGCAGTTACACAAGAGGACCTCATGATTAGATGAAATAACACTGTTAAGAAATTATACTCCTGAACAAAGCAATTGAAGGAATGTCAAATAAGCAAGATCCACAGGATGACATTCAGTCACTGCGTTTCCTGGTGCTTGAAAATATTTCCCACATGACAGGTTGCTTTGGTCCTTTTCTATTCTTCATAGCCCCAGGACACAAAAAGCAAACAAAACCTTCATTGCTTTATATATATGAAAAGCCAAATAAATAAGATTTGATCGTTTCCCCCAATGTGTTAGCAAAACTCTTTTCAGAGGGAAATTTGCACAGGCAGATTCTTCTGGCTCAATGTGTGTCTTCTTAATCATATTAACATGGAAACATAAAAGTTCATAAAGCAATACATTCTCCTTTAGAAATAAAATCCACAAGAGAAAGCTAAATCCTGAGGCATTTACTCTTTTGACAAAATTTAATATTCTGCCAGTCTTCTATTGAAATCAAATTAAATGTACTGGAGTAAAGCATTTAGGATTTACTCAACAGTGTGAGCTAGTCTGAACACACTGACATTAGAAAGACTAACTAAGCAACTTACCGTAATATCATACAGTCCATAATTTTTTTACTTTGAAATTGACATAAACATCCAGATCTTTTGCATTCAATCTACTGAGAGAGATGTTTCTAATACTGTACATCTACACATTAAGTTACTGGAGCTAATCCTAATAAAAAGTAGATTCCAAGAAAGTAACATTTGTGAAAGAACTTTTGGTTCTGGGTCCTTTTGTTGGCCTGACCTCAGTCCTGTGGACTGTGTCTCCCTGGACATAGGTGGTCAATTGTCTCCATGCTTAGCCTGGTGGAAAAGGGGAAATTCCTGCTACAGTCTGGATTTTCAGCTGGACACATATCCCAGGAGCATGGGGTAGCTTGGGGATTAACCCAGCCCACTCTCCTAGCCAGACATCACACTCTGGTAAACAAGCTGCACTGGAAGGCTTGTCCGTTCTATCCTTCTCCTCCTGGTGCCACCTACACTTCCAGTCATGTGGAAGGATTTGCATTTAGCATAGGGAAGAAAAAAGCTCTGTAGCACGTACACTGTCTACCACTCAGGAACTCCCAATAGCCATAGACTGGTAGCATCCAGCTGCTGGCAGCATCCCCACCTGGCCCCTACTTATTCCTCCCCTGATACCTTCTCTCCGAAAGCACACATGATATCTAGTGACTCACAGTGTGCAGAGTCTATAGCGGCTCAGCACAGCCCTTCCATGTGGCTGGACCTCATAGGCCTGTTTTTAGCACTCCAAAAGAATCCAAAATGCTCAAGATCTAACAGATATTTTACAGCATGTTTTGGACCCTGTTGAATCAATTGTCTTCATGGATTCTAACCATAAACAAAGCATTGCCAGAAGACTTTCCCTCTGAAGTTTCTGGTTTTGTTTTCTCAGTCTGCTTTTTTGACATTGACGTTTTTCAGAAGAAGCATGTATTCTTATTCCGTATAATACAGGAGGAAAAGAGGAAGAAAAGTGGTCTTGAGAGACAAAATTTTTAGTTCATCTGGATGTGTTAAAATAGCCCACATTCATTAAAAAGTAGACTCCAGCTTTTTTATCCCTCAGAGTCATATGTGCAACAGCACATATGTCTTAAAATGCAAACTAGGATATTTATTGTCTGAAATAAGTGATTTGACCTTTGTCTTATCTGAGAAAACTTAACTTTGAAGTGGATATTTTTGCCTGTCTGTGTAGTGGTGGCAGATATCTAGCTGCCTTCACCATGGAAAAAGGAAACGGATAGTAAGCAATTTGAACATATTCTGAATGTTTTTTGGTTCCTGCACACATGGTGCATGGTTGCCACTGTTGTGTAGGTTTGGACTGCCACCCTGTTCTGTTCCCTTCAGCTGACAGCAATGCACTGTCTCAGTGAGACACTTGAACTCAGTACAGCACGGAAACAAGGACACACCCAGACATTCACAAAGGGCCACGACCAGTTAAGCCTATTCCTGGAGACTTCATATAATATTGTTAATGCCCTGGCTTACTTCAGGTAAATGGTACCTGTAAGATCTACTTTGATGTTGCCATTCGAGATACGTATATGTGTGCATCTTGACATAAAAATGTATTCATTTGCATGAACAGCAACTAAAAAAGATGCAGAGGTGTCTACTGTGAGCACACATTCCCAGTATGCTGAGAGAAAAAGTGTGAAATGGGATGAGTAGTTATACTTTTACATTATGTGAAAAAAGATGGGTTTGAAAAGGCAAGATCCATTCCCATTACGATAACCAGGTGTTTTACACATCTGTCAGGACCCTTATGGCTTCTTAAGGATCACTGTATCTGGGACAATATCAATATTGGCAGGTTATAGCATTTCTGGGTGTATATTTAGGACCCATGTAAGCTGTTGGGCTTGTTTTGGGAAAGGAACTGAATACTCAGAAATGAGTTTGAAGGAATCTGGATATAACCTTTCTTGGGTGACTTTAACACACTAGCTGTAATGGCTGTGTAAAGGCCTGAAACAGAATACACCCGAAATGACCCCTACCTTTCCTCAGTTGCACCAGAGTTCCCCTGACTTCACTGAACTTCTCTGTTTAACAGTGAGCCTACTTAATCAAGTAGTTTTACTTCTTTTACATATATATATATATATAAAAGAATATCTATATTATTGTATATGTATTTATATGGAATACATATAAATTTTATATATATATATATATATGTATTTCATTGACTTTTTAAAGCTATTAGTTGAAGATCTTAAAAGACATTAGGCTATAATGTTTTACATTGATATGGCCTTTTCATACTACCTGAGATGTTATTCTATTTATACACATCCACTTACACTGAAGCTTGATTTTAAACTACGGATATGTTACACATACATCTTCATAATGCCATATGATAGAAAATCTTATTTGATTACTCACATACTCTCTGTTGCTCATTATATTTTTACAAATAATTTTTGTCTGTGCAAGCATTTACAGTGTAATACTTAGCAACATATGTAGTCATATGACTGAATTTGTCTTAAAATGACAGTTCACTTAAAAACTACAATTTAATATGTATAGAAAAAGTTCCCTGAGGAAAAAAAAAAATAGATAATTATCTCTAGTTATATATACCTCTGTAAATCCTGAAGGCCTTCCAATGTAAATTCAGTTTCTGAATGAATACACATAGTATCATTTATTTGAAAGAAAAAAAAAATGTAAAAATAAATTACAGTATCAGTTGTACATCATGCAGATTGAGTAAATTTTTTAGTAGGGATTATCACAAACTTTGGCAAGGTAAGTTTGCTTGACTGTTCCGTACATGTAAATGTAACATAAAACCAAAGCATTTTTTTCAATATTATCTACAAGAAAGAGCATGAAGAGAAATAACAAAGCAGAGATCACTTTTGCTTGCCAGCTTGGACAGTGTAGATTTCATTGGCAATTAGAGAAATAGCCGCTCCAAATGTGCTTTCTCCCCTGTTCTGGCTTATCTTCACATAGCAACAAAGCATGAACAAAGCAGTTCAATTAAAAGAAACATTAAAAAATACAATAAATTATTTACATCATCGCAGTGATTTGGGATTGATGTCTTGTACCTTTTAATAGCACAGCTTGATTTTTCCATCCTCATTGCGTCTCTTGCCAGTCATCAGGCTTTTCCAGCTGCAGACTGTGGTCATTTACAGTTTTATAGACACTAGAGAGGTCTGTGTGAAGGATAAGAAAACACAAATTAGCCCTTGCAGCTTGGCCTCAGTCAATGCTGGCTTTGTGCTACAATATCCTCATTCAAACAGTTGGATATATCACTTTAGGCATGTTGTGTCAAAGAATTATTCAGAAAATTACTAGAAGGATGGTTTCCCTTTGTGTGTTGTTGTGTTTTTGAAGCTTTTGAGGACTTCTGAACATCTTTGAAATGCAACACTATATGTGTATGTTGCAAAAGGGAGCGGTAGCCAAGTTGAGAATTTTAAGTCAGGCATTTTGTAAAGAAACAACAAAATGCAAATTACCTCTCATTAATAGCCAAAGCAAAAAGCGAAAGGCCTCATTTTTACATTTTTTTCTCTTTCTAAATGAAACTGTGATAGTGCAAACTATATGTTTCCAGTACGCAATAATTTCCTAACTGTGTGCTTTACAAAGAAATTCCAAAATCTTTGACTTGATTCATCAAATTTATTAATAACTAATAAATTTCTAACCTTTTTACAGGAAATTTGCCAAAACATGTGGCACTCATTATCTAAATAATTCATTGCGATCTATCCACTCAGCTTTATTATTAATAAAATTTTCTTTGAAATTGTTGAAAATCCTATGGATTTTAAATTAGTTAGATTCTGAAATTTTTAGAAGTGTCACTGTTGTTGTTCATATTTGACAGTGTTGAAACTGTCTTTCCCTGGTGGAATCAAAGAAATTATTCTTTCCTCTAAAAGGAGTGACAATCATAGTAAGTCCCCAATATATCTACTGTTCTATAGTATTCGCCTGAATGTTCAACATCTCTTTCAGACTGGATCTGACAATCATTCTATTTTCTTTGAACCATCTCCCTCTTCCTGTCTCATAATAAAAGGGAAACATTTGTCAGGGGAGGGGTGTTCATTTGGCATGGGTTGGTTCGTTTAACCCATAACATATTGCATCATTCAAGATAGATAGTTTCTAGAAAACACTATTTGTAAACAGATACTTAGAATCATAAAATAGTTAGGGTTGGAAAGGACCTCAAAATCATCTAGTTCCAATCCCCCTGCCATGGGCAGGGATACCTCACACTAAACCATCTCACCCAAAAATTCATCCAACCTGGCCTTGAACACTGCCAAGGATGGAGCACTCACAACCTCCCTGAGCAACCCATTCCAGTGCCTCACCACCCTAACAGGAAAGAATTTCCTCCTTATATACAATCTAAACTTCCCCTGTTTAAGTTTTAACCCGTTACCCCTTGTCCTGTCACTACAGTCCTTGATGAAGTGTCCCTCTCCAGCATCCCTATAGGCCCCCTTCAGATACTGGAAGGCTACCATGAGGTCTCCATGCAGCCTTCTCTTCTCCAGGCTGAACAGCCCCAACTTCCTCAACCTATCTTCATACAAGAGGTTCTCCAGTCCCCTGATCATCCTTGTGGCCCTCCTCTGGACTTATTCCAGCAGTTCCATGTCCTTTCTATGTTGAGGACACCAGAACTGCACACAATACTCCAGGTGAGGTCTCACAAGAGCAGAGTAGAGGGGCAGGATCACCTCCTTGGACCTGCTGGTCACGCTCCTTTTGATGCAGCCCAGGATATGGTTGGCTTTCTGGGCTGTGAGCGCACACTGCCAGCCCATGTTCATTTTCTCATTGACCAGCACCCCCAAGTCCTTCTCCGCAGGGCCGCTCTGAATCTCTTCTTTGCCCAATCTGCAGCCGTGCCTGGGATTGCTCCGACCCAGGTGTAGGACTTTGCACTTGTTATGGTTGAACTTCATAAGGTTGGCATCAGCCCAACTCACAAGTGTGTCAAGGTCCCTCTGGGTGGCATTCCTTCCCTCCAGCATATCAACCGGACCACACAGCTTGGTGTCATCGGCAAACTTGCCGAGGGCACACTCAATCTCACTGTCCATGTCAGCGACGAAGATGTTAAACAAGACCGGTTCCAACACCAATCCCTGAGGGACACCACTCATTACCAGTCTCCAGCCGGACATTGAGCCATTGACCACAACTCTTTGTGTGTGGCCATCCAGCCAGTTCTTTATCCACCGAGTGGTCCATCCATCAAATTCATGTCTCTCCAATTTAGAGAGAAGGATGTCATGCGGGACAGTGTCAAACACTTTGCACAAGTCCAGGTAGATGACATCAACTGCTTTACCCTTATCCATCAGTTCTGTAGCCCCATCACATAAGGCCACTTGCATCTACTTAATTAACTTTAAACTGCATTTATTTTATGGAGTGTAATCAAGATCTCATTTCTAGTACCAGCATATTCTTCTGCTTAAGTAAACCCTTTACAGAGAAGCATAAAGTTAAATGCCGTTCTTAGGGATGTTTTTCTCAATTGGAGCATAATAACAGACATGGCCCAGACCTTGCTTGTTTTGTCCAACTCCTGACTGTACATATGAAGACCATACATCTCCCTGGAAAAGCGTTTTTGTCATATGTGGCTTTGTATTGTCGTGGAAAGTCAAGAGACCTGAATTTAGCACGCCATAAAACACTATTAGCCTGGTATGCTTTGTGCTAATACGTACGTATAAAAACAAGACAAAAGTCACTGTAAATACAAACATTTAGCCTTTGTTTCTAATATGACTCTTTTATTAGGTTTGAATGTCCAGTAATATCAGAACTGAAAACCTTTAGATTTATTTCTACATGGAATGAAAATGTCTCAGAGAGTTTTTATTTGCTTACCTGGATCTTTCCATGTTTATGAAGAGCATTCTGTCCATTTATTGAGTTGTTTCCTGCCATTAGAAGTCAGAATGCACTGTCAAATGAGGAAGGTGGGAACACCTAAAAAAACCCCAAAAACCAAAATAAAATAGAAAAAAAACCCAAAACCAAACAAAACAAAAACTGAAAATATGAAAGCAGGGGATAAAATGGAAATACTAAAGAGATATTTAACATTCCTATAAACTGTAGCAGGTTTAATACATAACCAGTGTGGTCATTCAAGAAAATGAGTAAGAGAGAGAATCATATACTTCTTTGTGAAACCATCCTTTTCAGGGACTTCACATTTTCTAATATTAATTATGTAGTCAGATATGGTATTTTCATGTGTGGACAATTAAAAATTGTGATTTTGTAGTCTGAAGGATGCAATTTAACATTTAGACCCTATTTTTGCCTCTTCTCCCATTGTTAAGCCTTTTATGTCAGAAATGAGATATTCCAGCATGAGTAAAATAAAGCAACCATAATCAATCTGCAAAGGGAGAAGTTATTTATTATTTTTTCTTTCAAACATGTTGTACAACTGCATAATATTCTTCAGATAAATTCTGTTCCAGTGAGAAACACAATAAGTATTGAACAACATAACCCAACATGCTTTGCATTATACATTTCTAGGAAATTCTGTTCTCATTTCAAATGTTTCTGTTCAGTTTTACAAACTGTAATACAGCACTCAGCTCCACTTTCCCTCAGGTGGGTATAAACTTTCTACTAAAATAATTTAAACATGAAATTTGGCTGATATTGAAAAATGTTCGCAAAGACATTGATACCGCAATTGCAAATTTAAATGCCACTTTTAGAGTAGATTTCATAGTGTAAGATATACAATCAAATAACCTGAATACTAATGTGGGGTCTCCGCTACAGGCTATTTTTGATAGCCAGACTCTTTCCTACAAGATTTTAGCAGAATGAAAATACCACAAGGCATCTGTGGTGATATATTCCCTTTAAAAAAACACTTTCAATTAAGTTTCACCTATTATTTCCTTCTGTATTGCACTTCTGTCGTATTTTGATAGACAATCTTAAAAAAATGTACAAAAAAATAAGAGATTGTACAATACTGTATGAAAATTCTCAACTATTTCTATTTAAAAGCCTTGAAAACTTAATCCATTTATTTATCTACCCATGTTCTTTTTTCCGGCATTGTAAACTGTTGTTGTAATTAAGTTATTTCCTACAGGTTTTAGGAAAAGATTAAAGTAGGACCAGGTTAGGAAGGAGAAGTTCTGTCTTATTAATGAGTTTTAGGCAAGTTCTATGGAAAACAGTAGTTTCTGTTGTTATTTGCATAACATATGTTGTAGCTTGCTGAGCAACTTACATGGAAGTCAGTCTGAAAGTAATTAAGAACATAGTTTGCAGTAAATAAAAGTTCCAAATCAACAATTCACTTCTCTGCTTTAAAAAATAAAATCATTAACATGCTTCACACTTGAAAGTTTAGAGAGAAGCTGATAGGAGTGGTATGATATTCCTTTCACTATTCTTTACATACAGCAGAAATGTAACACGCCAGTCAAAAATCTATTTTGTTGCTTTTTAGGACTGGCTAGCCCTATCATATATGAAATCACTAGACACCTTTATTCTTTGGATGAAAATCATCTGGACACCTTTGCCTGTTCAGAAGCATTCAAATGAGCCTGTAACAGACACGTAAAACATTTTTGTAATCTAGAAATAGACAGAGAACTGACTCAACACTTTACAAGTGCTAATTTTAGTCTAGTGAATGGGATCACTGGATCCTATACAAATAAATAATCCTTCATGCAAACAAGACAAAATTTGTCATCACAATAAGTAACTGCAGGGATTCTTTCAGATCTTTACAGAATACACAGGAAACAGGTCATGAAAATTCCTTTAGATATTAAAAAAATTACAGTCTGGATTCAAGATTTGAAATACAAATATTCTAATCTTTTCAGCATTGGATCTATATATAATCCTAATTTTATTTTTTTTCTAGATAATCCATTTTTTAACAGTTGAAGATGGCAAATTCTTCAGCTTCTGCAAATGTATAAACTGCAATCTAGTAAGTATTCATTACTGGGAAAACTGCGTTAGGCAAAGAAAGGTGGGGTAATAATATGAATAGTATGAGGTTCAGATTTTAAAACTATAGATTTAATTTATGCAGGCAGCAGCTCCTGTGAATCCAACACTCTTTTATGAAAGGCAAAGACTTTGAAATACAGTAAGCTAAACTGAACACAAACAGAAGGATACATACACACAAATCAAAACAGCAAAAAAGTCCATATTTTTGTCAGATAAAATCTGCTGTGATTCCAGACAAGGTCCCAATATGTTGTCTATGTTGTTCTGGGTATCCGGAGTTAGAAGATGTAAATACCATCTGCAGACTTTACTGCTTGGACCCCTTGAACTTTCACAATTTTATAGAAAAAAGCAGATCTAAAAATATCAGGAAGCATCCAAAATTATCTGAGGAATGTTTAAGACAAAAAATTAAAAAAAAGAAAAATTCATAAGACCAACATATTTCAATTACATATGGATATTGGTTAGGAGAATTATACTACACTTTTATCTCTTTTGTTACAATTTCGCAAGGAAATTCAAGAAAATCAGTAGCAGTTAAATTCATTAGGTAGAATTTTGTTCTCAGTTACACCAATGTAAAATGAGGCAATAGCACTGATTTCAAAAATGTTATTCAACATTTCATGTGTTTCACTGTGAGCACACATGGACTAATTATCTTTACTATACTACCACTAAAACCAAACACGTGAAGTTGAGTCTAGATACTGACAAAACATTTTTTGAATTGATTTTCCTCTCATTTGAAAGGACTGAATTACAGAAATATATGTGCATCGAAAAGAGGTTTTTATTAACAGCAGCTCTCAATATTTTGAGAAAAAACACTTCAAGCTTGCTTTTAAAGTATTTTTACTTCCTTTTATGCATTTTTATGAGTTTTATAGAAATAATTAATATTTGTAGCAGTAATGTTCACGGAGGCAATTTGTGCACATGTGCACTCTTCAGAATGCACAACTAGGAATCTGGAGAGGTTTTTAAGCACAAAATGCTCAAACAATCCTCTCTAATCTTTTTGCGTCTACTCACACAATGCAAGGGATGAATTAACCATCATCAATAAATTTGAGACAATCCATAGGCTGAAATATGATGGAATGAAGAACCCGCTGAATCACTTCAAATATCAAAGTTGGTGAAAATCAAAATGTAAATTATAAACACAAAAGATTAGTCTGATAAAATAAAGACAAATAAATTGGCCATCCCTATTCTAGGGATGTGGATGTCATTCAAATCCTGTTCCATATTTTTCTGCCATTTCAAATACAAAAGAATGAAATGAATGCAGGTGATTGGAACAACACATTGAATGAGGAAAAACACTAAGCTGCTCCATAAAGACGTTGGAAAGTAAAGTGATTAGGAAGCTAAACTGAAAGCCTAAATGACCTGATTTTAAAACTGTAAGTAGTTCAGAATGGCAGTCCAAGCAAGGCTCAATAGCTCCAGGGTTTGCTTTTTTCTCTCACTTAGTTATTCCCACATACCCGATAGTGGCCTATGGAATGTCAGGCATCACGTAAGAATAAACCAAATGTCACAGCTGACTTTCTGGAGGCCCATGAAGCTGCTGTGCACAGGTGACTAACATTTAGCATATAGGGATAACAGAAGTGTGTTTGGATTTCGTCATTCACACTCTGGTGGAAGAAATTACCTTCTAAGTACAGAGCATGTAAAAGTTAAGGAATCATTATCAAGGAACTTTAATAGACACTTTTGAAAAAACTTGACAGGAGAATTCAATGAAAAATAGAATGAAAAAATTTCTGTAAACCCCTTTCCTTACACAAGACCCAAGTTCTCTGACCCTGGAAAATTTCTACAACATGGAAAAGAGATACTACATTAAAAGAGCAAATAACTTCATTCACTCCAACTGGTACTGTATGTCTTTAATGAAACATAGTACAAGGGGCACATCCATGCTAGTCAGAGCATTCGATCTTTGGAAATGAACTAACTGGTTAGTCTTCTCATAAGAATCAAGCAGTATCTTCACCCATATAGAAATCTATGAGTGACAAAGAATATCAAAGGATATTATTTGTTAAAGTTAATGGAGTTGGTCACAGGTATCACTGCCTGGGAGTATAAGCTCTAAGAACATGAGAGAAGATATTCCAAGTCTCTGAAGAGCTTGAACTATTCACCCATTTTTTTGTTATTGTTATCATGTAAAGCGACTAAGTTAGTACATGAACACCACAGTTGCACCTATATGTTGCTGGATAGTCCTCCAAAGTCCACATGCCGGGTAGGGCATCTGTATAAATACACTTCCTTTACAAGATGGAAATTCTACTAATGTTGGGTAAGATCATACAACTTTGCTTACACCGTCTCTCTGTTGGTATATTGTTTCAGCTTGAATCCTTCTTACTACTATTAATAAATTTTTGAGCAAGAGGATTTTGAATGAGGTGTGATTTCTCCTTTGCAGATGATGGACACAACACAAAAACTAAGACTCTCGTGTTTCGTTCTAGATTTTCTCAGAGGACTTCCACTGAAAAACAAGCACCATAAAAATATGCAGTTTTGTTGAAGCCAAAGTGATTTTTTTAAAATACAAGATTTCCATAAAGTTTTCAAAACATGAGTTCTTGGGCTGAAAGGAAGAAATATTAAAATACTTGTTTGCCATTACAAAATTGCATTTCAGCATATTCTGAAGTTTTAATAAAATTTCATGCTATGATATGCACAGAGAAGTATTATAAGTGGATCACTAACACATGCTTTATTTACAATGTTATGAACATGTTAGTCCATATCAAGTGTGCTGAGACTGTAAGAGCTAGGAAGAGCCAAATCACAGCACTACAAGAAGACTACACTCTTTGTTAGGATGCTTCCAGTTCTTCATTGCATGTTCAGATTCAAAACCTTTCCCCTTAGCATCCCAGAGCTGCTTCACTGCAACTCTTATACAGTGGTAGGGTAGACATGCTCTCTCAGGAGCTCAGTAGGGAAGAACTATTTTTTGTGCAACCAATTTGGATGAAAAGATATTAAAACCTGAGATGTCCACAACACAGCCTGACAAGAAGGAAAGGATTTCATTTCCTTGCGAATGGAAAATCTCATCAGTAGCCCTCTCAGGAGGAACAAGAATGGTTTTAGCTGAACAACGTGCTGGATGCTTCTCCCTACTGGGAAGGTAGCTACCAAATCCTCATTATGTCAAAAATAGTTGGCTTCGTGTATGTATCTATATTATTGAGCGTGTATGTCTGCATGCGTAAGAGAACATTATTTCCCTACCAAGGGCTTTGAACATATTAAGGAGGCAATCACAGCCAAGCCTATCAGAGGCTTTTGATTTTTTTGCTTTACAAAAATAAACTCCACATCTGGATTAAAAACTTCACCAGCACTGATAACACCACAAATTAAAACTAAGTTGTGAAAATTTAGTGGTAAGTTACATTTTCTTGGACAGTTTCTGAACCACAGAAAGGCTCCCTGCAAAGAAAGAAGTATTTGGACCTCAAACTTCTCACATGAAACCTGTCATCATAAGGCAGCAGTTGTCTCTACCCTAAATGAATACTGGATTCTCATCTGAGCAGTAACATGAGACCTCATAGCAGCTTTCCAGTATCTGAAAAGGGCCTATAATGATGGTGGGGAGGGACACTTCATTAGAGACTGTAGTGATAGGGCAAGGGGTAATGGGTTAAAACTTAAACGGGGGAAGTTTAAACTGGATATAAGGAAGAAGTTTTTTACTGTAAGAGTGGCGAGGCACTGGAATGGGTTGCCCAAAGAAGTTGTGAATGCTCCATCCCTGGCAGTGTTCAAGGCCAGGTTGGACAAAGCCTTGGGTGACACGGTTTAGTTTGAGGTGTCCCTGCCTATGGCAGGGGAGTTGGAACTAATGATCTTAAGGTCCTTTCTAATTCTAACTCTTCTATGATTCCATGATTCTATGATTATTTTAATCTTTTGGTGTAAGGAAGTGAAGATGTTACGGTGACTCTATTGCTGTATCTCAAACAACATTTGGAAAAGGGGAGGGTTTTCAGGTGTGAAAGTCCTCAGTCCAGAACAACAGACAGAATTTTAAATTTTTATGTGAAAAAAATAAAAATAAAAATAGGCAAGCATTTGAAATCTGAACTTTTAAATAAGTCTTCTTAAATATTTCTTCCTTTCCTTTAGCTGTGCAATTTCTACAGCAATAAGTTTTTCAATAATCTTTTAAATGGTATTAATCAAGAATTTAAGTCCTAATTCTCTTGGAACTGACTGAGACACGGAACATCACCTAGCAGATTGTAGACACTACTGCAAAATTTTAGGCTGGAACTACCTGGGTTTTAAGATTATTTTTGCATTATTGGTTGGAAGCCAGCGATTTTCAGTCACTCTTTCAGGAGGTGAAAATCTCATGGAAGAAAACAAGAGCCCCTTAATGAGATCCACAAAGTGTGTTTCTTGTTGAAAGTACTTAAGTGAGTCATTCTCTACCCTGATGCATAATGTAATACCTGTGGCCCTGAATTACAGGACTAGGATTTGGAGTTTAAAGGATTAAGGTGAACATACATCATACTTTTCAGCACTTACCAAATAATTTGTGACTCTTTAAAGAGTATTACAAGGTTAAAAAATAAGTTGTACGGTATATTATTGCCTCTAACAATTACATCTCTCCTTTAGAAATGTTTATGTTCCATGGGACTTCACAATGTCATTGTCAGAAGGGGTGGAAGAATGCAATCAATAGCTGTTAGAAACTACACAGCATAAGGGCCCAAGGAAAATAAAGTTCACAGGTACATTGACTGCAACACTACTGCAGTAACAATGTGGTTTTTAGTCAGTGTTGAAGACTTCAAAAAGAGCATTTGTAAGAGACTGATCTGAAATCAGACTCCACTGTCCATTGTCTCAAAGACTGCTGTGAGGAACTGAAACAGGACTGCACCAACCATTGTCTCAGAGATGTGTGTGAGGAGTTGAAATAAGACTCCAATATCCATTGTGTGGGAGAAGGGTGGGAGGAGCTGAACTGGGACCCCACCATCCACTGCCTGAGGAATGGGTAGGAAAGAGCTGAGATAAGACTCTTCTGTCCATTACTTTGAGGACTGGTGTGAGCTATTATTCCAAGAGCTGCTGCAGACACGTGTGCCAAAGAGCTGACTGCAAGACTAGGGAAACTGGACCACCAGGGGCCTGTAATACATGACATGAAGAGCAGAAGTACTCCCCCTAACTCTTTACAAAAGCAGAAAAGCTAGACACCAAGAGACACATCACCAAGAGGCACATTGCCAGGGAGCCGCTGACATGAGGATGACTCCAGAAGAACACCTCCATGACGACACTGTCCACTGATGACTACTACAGACCCTGAGGGACACCCTCCATGAGACATGGCCATGAGGGCAACTCCACAAGACACACTCCAAGGGGTACCTTCAAGGGGACTCCAGAAGGACACCTCCATGAGGACACCCACCTCCGATGGACTCTTGGGGGACACTCTGCTCTGATACTACGAGACTATGAACCCTGAAGGATTCCCATCACCAACGATGACGACCACAGATCCCTGGAACACTGCTGGATCCACGGTGATGACTCACTCTCTCTATCTCTCTCTCTCTCTGCACCCCAAATTCTTACTTCATTTTCTACCTTTTTTCCAATCTGTCCCATCACTATCCCCTTTATTACAATAATTTACCTTTTTTACAACTGTCTTTTTGTAATCTGCAATAAACTAACTGTTCTATTATGGTATTTGACCTTGTTTGTGGCTTAATTTCACTCTTGGGATCACAAACTAAAACAGGGTCCAGCACTGGAGTTTTTCTCCAATCGGATCCTGACAGCATTTTGTGAAATAAAATTCACATTTTCTACTAATTGTGCCATTTAAAAAGGCTTTCCTCACCACTAGCCCTGGACAATTCTAAGACCATTTATGAACTTAATTTATTACTCAACATACATTCCCTTCAAGTACTTCAAGACTTTTTTTAATGTCCTAAAATCCTTACAAAATCACAGTGGCTTTTTTTTTTTTTCTTTTATTATTTTTACTTGTTCAGGGCCATGTAGCCTATAAACTATTAGATGAGCATCTTCAGCAGTTTCTGGTGGGAATAAGTGTTTTTCCAGCTCCTCCTTCCCCTGCAGAAGGCAATCAGTATTGCACATAGAAGACTTACCATTCTTTCATATGAACAGTGGACATTACTTACCTTGCGTCTGTCCAGCATGAGGTGCTCATCACAAAAGGCTCCATTAGGTTTATTGCAGAGTTAAGAACTAACCTGACCACAGGAAAATTTTTCTCCTAAAGCCCCCATGGATCACAAGTTTGGTTATATCCTAGGGCAGAGATTCCTGTGCCTTATATTTTTATTCTTGTGTCTGTATCTCTTGACATTCCTCTGCACCAGGAAAAGAAACAGGTACCTAAAGCTACTGAGATTACTGACACCCACAAGTATCTGACCAGGAGACAGAATAAAATACACTGATTCACTAATGACTGCAGCCTATCAACCATGCAAGTGTTGCACAGCATGCTGAAAAAAGGAAGATAAGTTCGGTATTAATTACACCTGGAATATGTCAGGAATTTTAAGTTCTTTGTCAAAAGAGAACTTATTGAAAAGGGAGTTAAAAACTGCTGGTTTTTTGTTAATGAAAAAATATTAAATAAAAAGAGGAAAGGAGCAGAAAAGTTCTATATTTATTTTGAGATGATATTACCCACCTTTTGTTGTTCTCTTTTCTTCTTCCCAGTCCTACTGGTGTAGATCATTTGTACAGGAGCTTCTGCAAAAAATGGTTTAAGGAATCAGAAAAATTTCCACACTTTTCCAAATTCTATTTGAAGATGAATAAATGTTTAAGGATTTTTAGGGACTGCAAGATTTTTCACCAACTAGAGCGGCACCATGCAGACATGTCCAGGACTCCAGACATCTGTGTCCCAGATCAGCTGAGACTCTCAGCTCACGCTGGCAAAGAATTTATAGGTACTGACTCACTAGTGATCCTGCAGAAGCCAAGCCCAGTGCTCTATGGTAACATATTGCAACCAGAATAGCCTTTGAAAGATCATGTGTCTATTCCATGAACATGCAAGCTTACTGGGAGGATATGGGTTTTCTGGACACGCTACTATTAACATTCTCAATATCATGCCAAAAGATCCTATTTATGGAAAGAAACACGAAGTATTATTCCACTAATTTTTTTCTCCATATATTCTTCAGATAAAAATATTTTACATGACAACAATAACATATTTTTTAATGCTGTCTGATGTCAACATGCTGTTTGGGTAACAACGAAGTTTAATTCTTACTAAAGTCCTGCATGACAATTCTCTCCTTTAAAATAAAAATATGGCAAGACCTAAAGCAAGGCTTAGAAACAAACATTTAAATATTCCAGCTCTAACCACACTGCTTACAGAAGGGGTTTTGAATAAAGAAACTCCCTTCTCTCAGGAGCTGCTTTTAACTTTCAAATGAAGCATGACTAAATTCTAGCAAAGCAGATTTGATGTTTCCAATTAGCTCAGAGAGTTAAAAATAATAGTTGTGATGTTATCAGACAGTGGGTTCTGTGAATGGTAGCCACATCCTAACATAGCCTGCATGCTGGCAATAATTTCAGAAGAAACATAAAAATTACTTAATAACATAATTATGCATTCTGATTTTTTTGCATTATTAAATATTTTCCAAAGAACTGCTGCTCATAACCAAGCAACTGCATTTTATTGTTTGGTCATATCTTTGGCAGCCAAATTGACTAGTCTGTCTTAAAACAGTAAGCTTTCACAACATTTTCACCCAGGGCCTGATCCAAATTTCTCTGGGGAAAAAAAAAAAAAATCAAAAAAGAAAAAACGCATCATGAGCTCTTCCCAGTTTTGTGTATTTTTGTTAGCTTGCTGTAACTTGACTGCGAGCAGTAATACCAGCCTAGGCCGCTATCACCCAAAGCCTAATCTTTGCACTAAGCACAATTACTGCTATTGGAGACAAGCGGGACAAGCCTGAGTCTTGCACTTTTCCTAACACTTAAAAATGTAAACAAAAATATTACGTTACTAATGAGTTATTCTCTCCTTAAAATGTGCTTAATAAAATAAAAGACCACAATGCTATCTGTAATGTAAGAATCCTTTGTTCACATGCTGGTTTATTATTACTGTATTATCATTGGCTCTAGCTATGTCTTTTTTGTAATTCTTATTGTTTCTTTGTATTCTCTGTTTATTTTTACAGCTAGCAAAAAACAGGCTCATCCAGGACATGCAGCCTGGATTAAAATGAACAAAGCATTTTTAGAGTCAATAAACTAGTTGTTTAGCAGTTGGAGTTTGGTCAATAAAATGGCTCTTGCAAACTGAATGCAAAATGAGTAGGCAGCATTAACATAGTTTTTTGAATACTTTTTATTTTATTTTAGTGTAAACACAAAGGAACACAAATTTTGAACAACATACGCATATTTTCCTGGGTTTCCTTCCTTGTTTAAAACACTAAGATGTTGTCATTTGCATATGAGATTGTATTTCTAACACATTTTCGACTTCTGTCACAGGAAATGAGATGGTGGTGCACTCTTTTCAAGACTACACAAAATCTAATAGAGTTGCATAGTGTGAGAAAAAGTAAAAACTTTATTTGGCAGAACCTTCATCTGACTCATGTGGTCAAATCAGTACCTGTCATGAGTGTGCATGCCTTTGAAAACACAGAACTCAGTAAAACACTTTTTCTTCTAGAGAAAAATTGCCTCAGAAGTAGCATCAATTGCATGAGAAAGAAAATAGCTTTTCAGTAATACTTCTGTTTCCAGTTAATTTCATAACTCAATCTCAGGGTTTTGGGGAAAAAAAAAAAAGGCAAAACAAAAAAACTTATTCTGGGTGAAGAAGTTATATTTAAATTGGTGGTAAAATCTGTGGGCCTTCAGAGAGGTCAAATTTTCACCACAAGTTTTTAAGCTGCACTGTCTTTTTTTGTTTGCTTGTTTTTGTGATCTAATTGACGTTGTTTTGTCAGGAAAAATTTCACAAAGTATTTTAGAAAAAGAGAGCACCTTTTTAAGGACTGATTATGATATGGAAATTGGCATCTCATAAAATACATTTTAACCAGGGTCTCTTCTTTCCAACACTGGTTTAGAAAGATACTGACATTTTATTTTCTTTCTTTTTTTTTTTTTTTCTTTATAGGAAAAGAAACATCCCTGTGTCCCTTCCAAACGTGAAACCAGTAATAATTTAAAAAGAGACAGCAAATTATATGCAAGGTTTCTCACCTGTTACACTCAGGAGCTGCTACTATCCTGCAGTTTTTCCAGAAGTTTGTGAGGTTTGTTTCCTGAACTTTATTGAGAGCTTCTCCTACACCCCTGAAGATCCCTTGAAGAAGATGGGGAAGTCCAGCCTCATTGAGCAGGAGGACTTGTTATATGGTAGACCTCCCTGCATCTGTTATACTACAGCTGTGTGTAAACCTCTTCCTTATACTAGCTAGAGGAACAGAAAAACAGGAAGTGTAAGCTGTACTGTGAACAGGTTGTGCTAAGGAACGGAGCTCAGCTTTGCTTAGAAGGTGGGTTTGTCAAATTAAATAGAAAGTTGATAAGTCTGAGAGGGGAACTAGGAAAAGATAATCCTGGAGCCATCATTCTCCATTCCTGATGTACACACCACTGTCAGTATCTCCAGGTCTGAGGCTTTTTCTGCTTGAAAAGTAAATACATATCAGACTATTCATTTGGTGATTAACAGGAAAACAACCCCGAACCCAGCACTGTAACCCTTGGAGCCTCAGGTACAGCTGCACACTTACCCTGAAAATGGAGACGATCACATTTAATTGCTTCCATGCATAGTTGGATCACAGATGTGACAGGCACTGCGCCTGACCACAAATTATTAACAAAAAACATTAGCTGATATAAGTCTTGTTTATGAAAGAGTGCCAATGGAAAAAGTCACAGGATCATGGTCTCCAACTACTACACAGATGCCAAGGAAAAGCATATCAACAAGGGCTGAAGTTTATAAAAAGTATGCTGTGCTTTCTGGAATAAAGAGGTTTCTGACTGCATTAACTTACATTGTTGTTATTTTAACAGTAAATAACATGCAGACATCCAGATAGCTAATTGGCTGCTGGAGTTTTCATTTGGAATAATTTACAAAACCACAACACAAGATATATTGGCTGTCCACAAGCATAATTTCACACCATGGCCCTATCTAAACAAAATATCAGTTGGGCAGACATTGTCCATTTGGCTCCAGGTTAAAGCTGCTGATTGCCAAGCACTGGGCTAGGCCTGTTAGACACCAACCCACCCCAGGCTCTGCAGGCTCACATCACCCCAGGGGCAGCCCTCAATAGAGTGTCCTGGTGAACAGCTACCCAGCTCCAGCAGATAGCTGGGACACTGCTTCAGGCATATCACTGAGGGCTACAGCAATGCACCTCCCCAGGGGTGTTTGGTTCCCAGGTGTACTGTGTTGGCAGGAAAGGTTTCAGTAGTGGGGGTCGCTAAAGGAATGGCTTTCGTGAGAAGCTGCCAGAAGTTTTTCCTATGTTAAATAGAGCCAATGCCAGCCTGCTCTAAGGCAGACCATTGGTCAAGGCTGAGCCCATCAGCAATGGTGGTAGTACCTCTGGGAGAGCATAGTTAAGAAAGGGCAAAAAAGTTTAAAACAACAACTATGCAACTGTAGCCAGAGAAAGGAGTAAGAATATGTGAGAGGAACAGCTCTGCAGACACCAAGGCCAGTGTAGAAAAATGGGAGGAGGTGTTCCAGATGCCAGAGCAGAGGTTCCTCTGCAGCCTATGACGCAGCCCATGGTGAGGGAGCTGTGCCCCTGCAGCCCATGGAGGTCCATGGTGGAGCAGACACCCACCTGCTGCCTGTGGAGGTCCACAGTGCAACAGATCTTCACCTGCAGCCTGCAGAAGACCCCACTCTGGAGCAGGGGGATGCCCAAAGGAGGCTGTGACTCCATGGGAAGCCTATGCTGGAGCAGGCTCCTGGCAGGACCTATGGCCCCATGGAGAACAGGTTTGTTGGAATAGGTGTTCTGCAGGGCTTGTGACCACATGGGTGACCCACACTTGAGCAGTCTATGCCCAAAGGACTGCACCCTATGTCCACCCTAGTGAACAAATTGCTAAACAAAGAGGTGTACCTGAACTGTTTTCCTCTTCGGTTTATCTTTTTTGCTAACTTTCTGTGTCTTCCTGCTCAGTCTGCTTCTGAATTGCTCTCTATTAGGTGCAGAACTGCTGTGGCTTATGTACAACTCTGACCACCTGCAGAAAAGCTTCAGAATTGCAGCAAAAGAGACACACATAGAGGAGTGTCAGTATGCTTGTCCCACCTCCCCTTCTTAACCATACAGAGGGCTAGAAATTACTAGTTCCCATCCTTTTAGACTTTTGAGGTTTAAATGGAAAAACTCTGTGTCTATTATTTATCTCATGTCACTCTGCTTCACTGTTTACACTAAGTTTTGATGAAGCCTCATGGAGCAGTAGTGCTGTTGTAAGAGGAGTATAGGCAGAGATATTTGCCACCAAAAAAATCCAGTCTCCCCCCTCTACCTGTCATTTCTACATCTTTTTGGTAAAGATCTTGATCTACATCACAGAACTGAACACATAAATTCTTCACCAGTGAACCTGCTGCTAGACCTGTCAACATGCTGCTCTGCTGGAGAGACTTAAAAAGTGCTTTTCCTTCCATAACATGTGCCCTTTATTAAGCCAGGAGGGGAAGATTTCCCAGTAGAAAGCATTTAGTGTTCATTTCCAGCTTCCACAGACTTCCCTCTATAGTTGCTCTTAGGACACCTCTGCCTAGTAGTAGCTGGCAAAGGAAATGACCTGTCAGATTAGAGTCCTTTTTCTTGCAAGGGTAGGACAGAGTCCCATGGGGGGTAATAGATCAGATACTGAAATGATTTTGCACTTGATTTTAGCCAAGAGGTCAGACCTAATATTTATTGTACATGGCAGTTCTATGACTTTGGCTACTTAGCCACACTGCAGTAAATAGACAAAATCTGTGCGGTAAGCATATGCTCATTGCCTTGTTTGGGGCACAGGCTGACCCTAGTTGTAACGGCTTTAATTTTCAGGTAACTCAGGACCCTGGTAATCCAAACAAGGACTCTCACAGAGGTATGGTTTCAGAAAGCCCCCAAAAGCATCAGTAGAAGGCCAAAGTTTAAATATCATGTGTGTACTGGAAAAAGTGCTGCTAGTTTACAGTATGTTGGACACCATTAACCATATGCACAGGAGCTTAATACCAGGCAAGGGGCATCCTTTATTAAATCCTAACATAATGTATTCAACAAAAAGCCCATTTAGAAATAAATTAACAACAAAACATAGTGAATTAAAAGTCACAATGGAGAAAAATACTTTAAGGGATGGAAAAATGAGAACAATTTTCAGCCATGAAATGTTTTTATCTTCTGATAACTTGCAAACGGTAAAGCCATGAATTTATGCATAAGATACAATACACAACAAAGAGATAATTCACATTCAAATCTCATGGTCCTCCATCACACATCCCTCTGTTTATATGTAGATAGTCTTATGAGAAAATGACACCAGGCACAACCAAAATTATGAAACAGCAAGTCAAGCCTGAAGATAATAATTACTTAGTTCACACAGGCACACTGAAATTCTTCGGCTCACTGTCTTGGTGGCCTGCAGTGGTAAATGCATCGTGTGAAAGCAGTAAATCAGAGGGACATTCATCTCCTTTATCTCTTTTTTCTTTTTTTTTTTTTTTCCTGAAACACTTAATGAACTAATAACTGTTTGACATAAGTATGGCTGGTATTTAAGAGACTGACTGAGAGTACCGCAAGACCTAATCCATTCACATTTACACTAGTGTAAATCTTGACCAAGTCCATTGGCTTTAACGGTTACTTTAGATATCAGTGGCATAATGTGGGGAAAAAAAAAAGGGCAAAGGGATCACATTTTGCTAAAGAAGGATATTTGCTTCCAAAAGAAACATACACGATATAAACTGCAAGGAATACTCAGTGTCCTACTTAAAGGTAATGTGATAAAATAAAGCAATGAAAAATTAATCTAATCTTATAAAATAAAAGCATTAGGAAAACTTATTTACAACATTTTCCCCTTGATAAAAGGGACTATTTATCATTTTGTCAAGATGCTTAGCTATTCAAGGTCTTCGTTAGACTAGCCTATTGAGATATATTTAGCAGTTTACACAATAAATGCCTTAGTCGTCTCTTCTTCCTGAGAAAAGTTTGACTATTTACAGTTTCATCAACACCCAGATTCTCCTTTTTTTCCCCTCAAAACAGTCAACAGAGCAATTAATTATGACATTTCTCTCAAGATGACTACGGGTTGGAAAGTGTGCAAAGTGTCTGTTTAATATAACGATACATTTAAACTTCCTAATTGCTAGAATCATGATATACAATAGTCTTTTCTCATAGAAATTGTGATTAAATAGTCATCAGGTGTCTAAGTATAAAGTACTTCTGGCACTTCTGTAAGAGAATTTTAACATCAAGAAGATTTTGTTCTAATGAGTCTTAAAGCAGCACCCTGTTACTGTTAAGAAATGCCAATACATAATTCTGCCTCAGGATTTTTTAATATGAATGTTTGTATTCTTTCTCCAGATTTTTTTTTATTATTTTTCTCTAAAACCACCTTTCTCTTCCAGTCTCTTAAGTCACTTATAAAAATGATCATTCCTGTATTTTTCATTCCCACTAAAGCTGTAGTAATACCTGTAGTAATTTTCTCACTCTACTAGTCAAGTTCACTGAAAATTGCTACTTAGAATATACTGTATCCTGGTTCCCAAATGTGATTGCACAATTTGCTCAAAGTAAACCAAATGCCACTGACTTTTAAACCAGCTGAGACTATCACAAGATATGTGAGAGGACACTAAGAAATACTTCTTTCTGAAAGAATATGAAGTACAGCTTGTAAAATGAAGTGGTTCTTCCAGAGTTTCTGAGTCTGCTTGTGAGCTAGAGAGGACTAAATGTAGCAGATGAATACAAGCAAGTGAATGCTAAGACCATCTGCTGAGATGAGTTACAACAACAAAAAGAAATATTATAAGATACTAGGGTGTATAAGATGTGATACATGATCATAGGAAAACACAAAATCAAAGACAATACAAAAATCTGGACATATAGGAAATTCATCACAAAGACAATTATCTTAATTCACAAATCTTTTAACAGAACTTGTCTAAACATATATTAATATACACAGAATTTGGAGAGATTGGCTGCACTGAAAAAAATAATTTGAATTATTATTTTCTTCTTTAAGTTTTTGTGCAGGAAATTTGAATTTTGCATCCCATTAAGCTAGCTTTGCACTTTTTGGTATGTATGGAAGTGATGAAACTGTAGTAAAAGAAGAGTTACTACAAGATTTCAGTTCAGTTTTCAACTAGAATTTCATAAAACTGATAGAATAATAAAAGGAAATTAAAATTAACACTTCATTCTTAAAACCTTAATCCAAATGCTGTATTCTATTCCATAAAAAATGTTAATTCACTAACATTCTTCCAACTGCAGAATTTTTACTTTTTCCATTTTATTCATGCTTTCCTGGCAAGTACTTATCAAGTAGTTCTCAAATATGACTAATATCTTTTATGGGTTTATGTTACAGAATCATTTAAAGGTACCAAGCTTACCATACTAATATGTCATAACAAAGACAACCTTCCCAAGACAGTTCAAGAAACCCAATTCAATCCTTTAATTCATATTATAATAAATGTTTAATAAAGATGAGCAGGTAATTCAAAAATCATATTTGATTTATTTAATTCTTTTTTTTCTGCTCATAAATTACCTGCAAGCAGAACATATTATTCTTCAGTTATTGAATTATTTGAATTACAGATTTATTCCTCAAAAATGTAGTGATAATTTATTAGATATATAACAACTCTGGGGCAGCTTATTTTGAATGTTTAATTTAAAAATTGGGTTATTTATATTAGATACACAGTTCATTTTTGTTCTTAAACTAGATAAGCTCAACTATTAAGTCTCAGGTGTCTGATGCAAATTATTTTGATTACAGTTCAGTGAGTTTTCTTCAAAGGCAGTGATTCACTAGAATATTTTACAGAACATGAAAAAAAAAAACCTGAATTTTTCAAAGTCTAAGTTTTCCATAAGATTCCCCAGCTTCCCAGTCCTTAGTTAATACTTGCTGTGTAGGAAGGGATGTAACAATTACTTCAGTGTCAAAATTAACTCTACAGATCTAGCTAATGTGCACTATCTTACGCCCAGTAGTGTAAGTAAACATTCGCAGCTAAAATGATACACATTACGGCAATACAGCTACTGCCATGAACTGTAAGTACTGGACAAAAGACTGTTTGAACAGATATGCACACAATACAGTCTCAAATCAGAAATCAGTATCCAGGTGGCATTAATTCATTATGCTGTTTAAATGAGTAAGAAAGTAAAAAAAAAAAAAAAAAGAGAAAACATCCTCTCCTCTTACATTCTCTCATAAACAGGAAAGCTTAATAGGTGTTTCCCCTCACCCCACACCCCCTGGAAACAAACTGCAATTTTGAAGGAAAAATTCTCAGACTGCCTTGCACTTTCTTATCTGCCATGAGGATCTCCTTTGCACTCCTGCTCTCTCTGGAATCCAAATGTTAAAGCCAGATCTGCATGCAGAGCAAATGCAGAGTAAGCACCTGGGACCCATCCTCTGGGTAATTAGAAGAAATCTTACTTCCTTACAGGGCAGCAGATTTACAAGACTTCGCAATTCCAGTGATTTAAATGTTCACAGCCACTACCATATAGACCAATTTATTAACACAGCTTAATACATGAAAATATAAAAGCTAAATTAAGCAATGTTATTTCTTTCATACTTCACAATCATTTTGAAAACCTAACCAAACAGCATACCACAGAACTCCAATTCCACATTCTGCGTGCCTTCTATAAATTAGCGGAATCACAAAAAGTGTTAAAAAGGGCAAAGAAAGCAATTCTGTGGTTGTCCTTTGAGACTGTGTTATGGAATATTACCCAGTCCCCCAAGCTGCACATAATTTCGCTTCCTTCTGGTGCTGTGTTACTTTTGTTATGCTGTCTGTACATCCAAGAGTCTTTCAAAATTAACTTTAAAGACCCTTAGAAGTAACATTGCTAACGTTTTGCGAAATGGTATGGCAAAGGTAATGGATGCTTATCATGGCTTCATAATGATGAATGCTCTGGAAGGCATTTTCATGTTACAGATTTCTCAGCTCTGTGTCATTTTCCAAAGATATTTTCCACTGAGAAGAATGTTTCAGTTATTTTCAATTTCATTTGAATTGAGTTAATATGAGTTTTGTCAGAGGTTTTGATAAACAACCTCTAGTAGCAGCAAGATTACAAAGCATTTGTACCCTTCCTTTTGAGAGACAAAACATTTTTATGCAATGTAAATGAATGCAGTTTAACATTGGAAAGGTGAGCATTGCTTACTTGAAGAGCAAAACACTGCTAACTTGAAGGTTTTCTGAAATACCACAGTGGGGTAGTGTGTTTGTTGTGTTCCAGTAGTTTCCATGCCAAGTGTGATGACAGCAAAGTGTTGGGGATCTGACAGAGTCCTCTGGTCTGATATTCATTAACTATACATGAATCTCAACCATCTGGGTTCTTGCCTAATTGTGAGCCCAAGTCTTTTATCCCTCTAGCACACTTTGTGCACACTGAGTTGTACTTTAACAGTGATGACCTCCTATTTTGTTTGTTTCTATAAAGAGTTGAGATCTGAACCTTCTACTCCATCTTCCCTGTTTTCTTATCTTACAACAATCTACAGTCAAAGCACCATGTAATTTATTTCTCTATTTGTTTACCTGTTCTGCAATATAAGGCAGCAAGCCACACAAAACTCAGGCAAACATGGAAAATAGTTAGAAATAAACATGCACCTGCCTAGATAAAACAAATGGTTCACGTATTCATTCTCTGCCTTCTTTTCCCTTCTGAACTTCAGAATTCGGGTCACTGTCTTCTAACAAGTCCTACTGCACATAGGTTCTTCAGAATAGAGAATCCCACCAGACCATACCTTCTGTATTTGACCTCCTGCATTTGAAGTAGCTAGCAAGAAATCAATCTATTCTTTTCTAGCCAGTGCTAACATGTTCAACTTCAACATACATGTGTGATTATTCCTGATAGAAAAATGAAGTCCTTTAGTCAAAATATAGTTATGTTGATTTTGCACTTCACTGACTCCACGTAACTAGTAGAAACAAAACAAAACAGAAAAAATCATGGTTTACACATCTGGTTTTGTCGGTCTATTTGTTCCATAGAAGTATGACTAGGCAGAGAGGTGGCCAAGACATAGTCTCACAACAGTACCAACAGAGTAGCATATCACTTCTAAATGAGAATAACAATCATAAAACCCTAATACATATCAGTGACACATTTTACTAAAACATAAATATAAATATATATATGTAATGAACACCTGTTGATTGTTGCCCAAAATTTGCTACAAAATAAGTAAATGACATGCACAAAATGCTAGTGGTCAAAAAATTATATGCACTAGTTTACATATTAGATGCAATACTGAGAATTTGTGTCTCAAATCATGCAGTTCACTACTTGGTCCCATATACAGCAGGAAATACTAACCTTCAAATTCTGCAGCATTTTTTAAGTATAAGATTAAATTTTCTCACAACCCAAAACAGATATAAATTTTGATACTCTACCTACCTTTTATAAATGTAAGATTTTCTTACCATTAATGAGGCATTCATGGCTGTTCTGTGAATGCAGAGAACAGACTATAGGGTTGGAGATTTTCCATGCATATCACAGAGAAGAATATTGTCTTCCAGTTTTACGAAACGTTTAATGAATTTTTGTCTCCAGTTGGTTTTTATGGCCAGCATTTTAAATGTCCACAGCATTTCAAAGTCCTCTGAAAAATAAAATCCTTTCACCTGAGGACTTTATAACATCATACATTAGCTCCAACACATAAGGTGTGCAGACATAATCACTGTCAGCATCAGCATAAGAAAACTTTGACAAAAAACTAAAAAGCATTTGAAGAGAAAATGAAACATGAGAAGTCTGGGGAATTGGGCATGTGAATATGGGAAGGCAAAAAACAGCATCTAAAGGATAATTTTCCAATGTGTGTATAAAGAAATCCTGGGGGTGGGGGGGTGGGAAGGAGGTAAGGTTTATTTAGTGGTAAATTTGTGTTGACTCTGCGGGCAGAGTAACAGCTTGGATGCAAGTGTACAGGAGGGCAAGATATTTGCTGTGATAACAGTAACTGACGATGGTAATCTATGCAGCATTTTGAGTAAACAGGTAACTAGAGAAGTTAAATGAGTGGAAACTAGAAAAGGAAAAAGGGTTACAACTACAGGCTTACAGGAAATCGATGTAACACAGTTTCAGAAGCAGGGACAACAAACCCCACAGTTTCAGAAATAGGATTGAGAAGTAAACTCAGTTTTAATTATAATTACTTTATGCAACAACAGAAGGTCCAAAGTAAATCGAAGAATTTTTAAAGTTGCTGAGAACCCACCTGGTCCTGTTTATACCAATGAGAACTTCTGCATATTATGGACTTTTGAGAATCAGGACACTTTTGAATTGTGCTGATGATATTCAGATCTTAACCATTGACTGCTCTTCCAGAAAATCTTGGACACAAATTTCACCTTAGAATCTGTTTAAGGGAGAAAAAATAAAAGCAAAAAATCACAGACAAGAAAGGATGAGAGTCATGCAGCACTATTCAATACAGTTCTTATGAATATTAGCCCTGGTTTTCACTTTTCTTAATACTTCCATCTATTTTATTTTGCCTCAAAATCCAGCTGAATATTTGAAAACTTTTGTATAAGAAAAATACATTTTACAACCCAATAAGGTGTTCAGAGATAACAAAAATGTTCCTTCATTTGTCAGCCTATCAGGTTTGAAAGAGTGTTAACTGTCCAAAAACCAACATTATTAGTAATAAATTAACTAGTTAACTAATTAATATTAATAAAGATAAACAGTGTTAGAATTATTTATAGTTCTCTTGTGCCTGAAATATGCTAAATAAGTTGGTAATCTCTCTTCAGAACATAATATACAGCAGGCAGCTGTAGCTATGCTTCATTATTAGAAGCCTCACTAAAGAGGCCATAAACAGAAAGAAAACATTGTCTATTAATTCTGAAGGATTATCTCCTGGTAAAATTTATTTGGTTTAAGTCTATCACTATATTTACTCTGAGCATTAAGAATTGTCACTTTTTGCATGAGGTACCGTTCACTTATTTTTTTCTTTAGTTTATAGTACCTTAGAGAAACAAATTTACCATATAATATGCTTTTGTAGAGCTTGGATCTTGTATTTAAATAGCTCGCAGAATACTTGGTTTCTTTATCAAATTAGCAGCTTGATCACAGCTGCATATCACAGTGAGGTCCAGTTGGTATCATGCTGGTCTCTTATAAATGTCTCTATGAAGAAGTAAGAAAAGAAAGGAGAAGAAATTTAATTTATAACATTGGCAGTATCCCACCTTTTTGCTTATAAAAGCTAGTTCTGCTTGACCCTCCACTCTGGCAGGGAATCATTCAGTTTATGTGTATTTTTCGTTCCTCCCACTGGTTCTGAGTGCAAAGAAGAGGTTTAACTGCACACTATAAATATGTAATATGAAAGCTATGTAAGCTGTCAGAGAATATTCCAGTGCTTAATGACAGTTTTCAGAATGTAAGGCTCACAGATCTCTGATAGCATGCATACCTTGGCCAGTGAAATATATCCATACTTCTGCTGTATTTATTTGAATATATCAGTATTTTAAACTATTCCCATCCACTCAAGACTAACCAGGGCCTGAAATCTCAGAGTAAGTGCTACTCACAAATTTTGTTTTGGTGTCACAAAGGAATAAAGTCAGCAATAGAGGCTGCGTGGGAAGTCTTTCCTGAATATCAACCTTATTCTATTCAGGAGACAAGGCTGTCAAAACCAAAAACTGTTCTACTTTTCAAAACCCTTTGGAAAAACAGCACACAAAAAACTTACTAAATAAAACACTCCTACATGCTGTAAAATTAAAGCAGGTGAACAAAGCCTTTTCTTGGGCATAAAAGATCATAAGAAAATTTACAGTTTCTTACTGGCTTCTCAGATTCAGATCAAGCTCTTTAAACAGTAAAGGCTCAGAAAGACTAATTCTGCCTCCAGTCAAAATTCTGGCACATCAAATACAAGGGAATTGTGTTAACTTTAAGACTCAGAGTGGACTGAACTTTTCTGCATCTTTTAACTTCAATTTAATAAAAAAAAAAAAGAAAATATTTTAAGTCAGTTACTCAAGAATGGCACATAGTAGAAATATGTAGCTTGATTTTGATGTTGAGAAGTAATATCTCTTGAATCAGACCTATAGAGCTTTGCTATGCATTTAATTATCAAAATATTTAAGGCATACTTTGCTGATAAATAACATATTTTCTGTGACTTTCTTTTTAAGGAGAATTAGGCACACTCCTGTACTCTGACTAGAGTTAACATGAAATAATTGAGTTGTTCTATGTTTTGAAACTAAATCGTCTTGTCTATGAGCCTCAGTAGTGTAACTGGGAGACAGAAAATCTAACAGAAAAGAAATGGAGGATAGTAATTTCATTTTGGTCATTGTCAGGAAGGAGTTATTGTACAATCACTGCAGCAGCAGAAAACTTAGGGTAGCTTCTATGAATCAGTGCCACCTTTACATGGAAGAAAGTCTGAAGAACACATGTGTGGTTTGATATGCTGCTCCACTCCACCTCATTTCTGCCCACTCTGAAAGACAAGGCATCATCAGCTTTCCTTTGAATTAAAGTAAGGAATGGACATGAGGTAAGCTGGTTTGGACTCCAGCTGTCTTTCTGCTCTGAAGGCATGATGTCATTTATTAGAGATAAACCTTGCACAGCTCCAAGAGATGGGGAAAGATTTCTATGAACTTTCAGCATTACAAGAGACCTGACCAAGTGCACTCATGCATTTCTGTACATTTTAGCCAGAATGGAAATTTGAAGAACTGTTCCTTTTCTACAGCTAAGACCATGGAGATAGGAGAGAATTCTTAATTTCTTCAAGAGTTAATTATTGAACTCAAAGGTGAACCAATTAATAAAATTGCTGTAGATCATCAAGTTAATAATTTTGCATTTAGAGGGTACTCACCATTACCTTTGTGGCAGTCTATTTTAATAACAGACTATTGACCAGAAATTCTACTGAATGTATAATCTAACTTGTCAGATCTGAAATAATTTATGTTAAAAAAATAAAAAAAATTATCACTGATCCATACTTATTATGATTTAAATATATTACAACCTAAAACAGATTCAGAAATTAATCTATAATCACCTTAGCTTGTAATTTAGCCATAACGTTAAAACTAACATTGTGATTGCAATATTCTACAATTACTGAGAAACATCATAACTCTCCTAAGCTAAAATATATGAGCACACCATCTTGGTTTAAGGACACAAATGACCATAGATACCTGATTTTATTGCTTGTCATTTTTAAATTTCTCAGTTATGAGCTAAAATCATGGGGTCATCACAGTAAAAACACTAGACAAGTAAACTTATGGTTAATTGAATGGTATTTCACTGGGAAATAACACAATTAACGTTTTACAATGCAAGTATCTAATATTTAAATATATATTTATGTTTATTACATATGGTATTTTATTAAATACTTGAAAGTGTGTAATACATTAAAAAAAGGATTTAAAAAGTATTTACAATTATATGTCTCAAACAAATACCTTCATATGAAAAGGAAAGAGGAGATCAGATAGATAGAAAACAATAAATCAAATAATGTTCACGTGGATCTTGCTTTGGATTTTATCTGTACCAGCACCTCTATCAACTGTTGGAATATTCTGCATCTAATGTGGAAGGATTCAAATTACCTTTTTTTTTTTTTTTTAACATAAAACCAGCATAGATTATTTTTCTCTTTAACAATATCACAGGCAGAAACTCGAAGGGCTAGGGAAAGGCAGACAGAAAGAATGCTGCAGATATTTACTCACTGACAGTGTGCAAATAACAAGCAGAAACCAAATATAAAGTAACTGATTATTTTAGTAAATCAGTGGATTATGAGAAAGCAGTCTGATACAGTCTGATAGATTTCTATAATTATGACATAGACTAATTACCAAATAATTAGAAACAACCTCCTTAAAACTATTCCTGAAGAATAAAAAGAAAAACATCTCCAGAAAAATTTTAGTAATTTAAGTTGTGTTGACTGCATAGCTAGAAAATAACTCAGTAGGAGGTATGAATTTAGAAACAGCCTGTGTTCAGAAGCCGTAAATAATCATTTTAATAATGTAGTACATCCCATTGTTTATTTCACAGTTTTTCTTGACAACTTCTGAATAAGATGAATTGTTATTAAAAAAAAAAAGGTTTAGACTGTTAAAATACCATAATCTGATACTAAATTATTATAAAATATCATCCAAAAACTTCTGTGAATTTTGGATTACAGAAATTAATCTGTTCATAAAGCTATAGCTATTTCATTACAGGAAATTCCTTGTGTTTTTCAGTCACCCACAAAGCACACGTGGTCTTTTCACATCTCATGATGTTAGTGTTATAGTGTGGATGCTGAAGATGGTGACAGCGGCATCACAAACAGTACTTAAGAACTGCTTCCATTCTTCCCATCTTTCCTTACTTGCAGTTAGGGATGTGCTGAACTAATTCCGAACAGTTCTTATGAATAGACTTTATTAGCAACTTCTTAAAATTAAATAGAGAAGTAGTGGAAAACAAACAGGAACAATTTGGGGGAAATTTGTAGCCATTACAAAAGGGATGGGAACATCTTCTGGAATAAGCAAATAAGAAACAAAATCAGAACACTAGTTAAGAGAGAAATACCAAGGAATACCATGTTATATTGTTCCCAGTTTGACAAAAGCAAATAAGCATAATATGAACTTGTCTTCAATAGCATACTAGCTAAAAAGGATTATAAAAAATTAACTGAGAAACAGATTTATTTATCAGTATATATAGCCTTCATTTGAAGACTGATATCTGACTGTTATTTCTTAAGAAAATAACAAGAACATTTAGAAAGCTATTTAACAGAGATTAAAATGTACCCCTATAAGAGGAACAAGGACCACTAGATCCTGTGTATCTTTGTATCTTCTGTTCTACTAAAAATTTGCCTCGAAGAAGAGTTTGAGAAGCCACTGCTAAGCACAAGACAATAACAAAAGGCTATGTATCCCAGCTGCCATGAAGTACCTCTTCTCCCAGTTCAGAGAAACAGGGAAGCACACAGCTGAGGACTGATCTCCCCTCTGCTCCACTCCTCCACTCTCATGCACTTGCGTATCTTCTCAATTCCCCAGCGAGCTAATGGCACACAGGAGCTGGGTGAAGGCACACAGGCTTTTAGAGTTGGGAGCAACTCTGAGCTCAGTTCATTACTGCTTTTTAAGCTTTCATTATTATTACCTAGGTTTCATGCTGGCAATTTTCTTCCATGTAGACATCTGTTTTACGCGTCTACATAATCCTGAGTACAGCTGCTTTCACAGACCCACATTAGCCCCTGTAAAGAAGTCTTCAAGAACACTCTTAAATCACAGCTCCTTACTTTTACAAATATAAATAACTTTTGCCAGCCTCTGCTCACCTTAATAACTAGAGAATATTGGGTGTAAAAAACAATTTGAGAGATTAGCCTTGTCATCTCCATTTTACAGATAGGAAAATTAAGTACTGAGAAAGCAGTGAAACCCCCAGGGTCATGCAAGAGACCAGAACATAGAGTGAAATATATATATGAAAATGAAATATATCCTGGTTTGATACTTTGCCTAGCCAAAACTATAGTTTAGACATAAAGAGGTCTGATATGATACTTTAACTTTGGAATGATAATTAATAGAAGTGGAGCATGTTGAAAATCACTACAGTTAAATGGAATGGAGGCATATGGAAAACTCATTTCTTTAACCACTGATTGCCTGACTGTCTAATTCCTGTGCACATATTGCCACAGTACATGTTCCTAAATTATGTCAAAGACACCCTTCCTCTTAAAGTTATGAAAAATCCTAAGAGTAACACAATGCCTTTCCTCAGAGAAAAACTTTTGTGCCTCCTTTCTCATCAGCTTTTTCTCAGCTAACAATTGTCACAGAAAGAGATCAACATTTGAATTCCAAGTATCATCTGAACAGTAAAAGCCAAATCTCTTTAGCAGAATGGAGGAGAAACAAAACTGATGGACTTTCTGAGGACAGCACACTTAAAAATGCCTGTTGCGTAGTACATACATCTAGAAAATGCTGCTTTCAAGATTTGAGGAGATTAAGATGAGCTCTATCGTCAATGAGTCCTAAATCAGTACCAGATCAAAACCATTTGAAAATTCTGTTTAGAACTGGAGATTTAAAACAGAATTAGAGGGGAAGACACTGCATGCATGTTGTTGAGAGATGGTGAAAACTAATGTTCACTCAACTGGAAAGCCAAATCACTTCTTTATCCTACAGTGATTCACCATTACAGACAGTCTATGGAAGGAACTGGGATATAAACTAATTAGGTTTGGGACAGACAGCAGGTATAATTCAGGTGAACTGCTGTTTTGCAACAGACTAGTTGCTCCTAATCTCTGAGGAGTACTGCCCTTCATGCTATACTTGCTTCTCCTTTGTTCTCAAACAATTCATTTTTATTTTTTTATTTTAAATTTAGTATTTCCTTTGTGAGAAGACTTTCTCTAGACAACATGCCGGAAATTGCTGTTGTTTGGGGGCAAATTACTGATGTTGAAACAAACCTTGGAAAAGCTGGCTGCCTTCTGATGTCAAGAAGCATCTAGGCACTGTTACACTTCTAAACAATATCTTTCTGCATTTCTTACATCTGGCTGTTGTTGAGTATCAAAAACCAGCCATATCTTTCTTCACCGGTACTGTCTTACCCTAAATCAGGCCACATTCACTAACTAGATGGGTGTAAAAGGCTTTACATAAAGTGGATTTTATTCAGCAGATCTTTGTTTCTTGCTTCTGTGGTCCCTGAAGACCCAATAACTACAAAGCAACCCTGAATAACAGGAATGTAGGAACAGATGTTATTTGGGCACTCTCACATAATAAAGACTTCTAAGAATCCCTGATGCCCAATTATCTAAACACTTGTTCTTAAGTTTCCATTCAGTGCATGATGAATTTAGTCTATTTTAGCTGAATAAAAAAAAAAAATGTAGTTAGTGTGAAAGTGATGCCAATCAAAACAGACACATAAATGGACTGGGTAACACTATCTCACAAAGCATACATAACATAATCAAATAGGTAATTCAAATGAGACCAGTTTATCTGTAATAATTACATAAGTATCATGTGTAAAGAGGGTAATTATTATCTTCTTATTTTCAAATTATTTTGGATTATTTTGGATGCTATAGCATTATCATTTATACTGTATTATTATAATTAAAATCCACAGTCACATGATCCTTTTAAAATATAATCTTGGAATAAAAGTAAATATCAGTGATCAAGAATATCAATTCATTTTGATTTGGAAGGTACTCAGTTTCACTAGTATTATGTCCTGCAAAGGATTTCAACAGACTAGATTTACAATGTGTCAGAAGTGACACATACTTCCTCAATGACCCCCAACAGCCAGAACTGTTACAGACAATAAAACTACCTTCCTCTTCTCATCTCAGCTACTTCCAAACACTAGCTTCTTCAGCTCCTAGCTGCTCATGGATGTCACTATTCCTAGTTGAAGGCAATACCACACAATTAAGTTAATATTATATACAAGACAAGAAGTTAATTTGTACCATACTTTTCTTTGCCACCTTCCCCTATATGATTCCCAAAGATCGAGAGAAAAGAAAAAACCTCCAAATGTAGTTGAAATATTTTAAATTGTAACTCTAAAATTAGAGTGAGACAGTTGTATTTTGTCTTTGTTTTTTGAGATGGAAAACAAAGAAGGTTCTTTACAAGTGGATCACAACTAAGCAGAAGTCAATAACTGCTGAATCAGGACATCGGCATTATTTTAAAATATATTAGTAAAAGCCATGGTCCTGCTGCCTTCACAAAGGAATAAGAAGGCCAAGGTGAGTTTATGGGAGTACCAACAGCAGTCAGTTTAAACTCACAAAACTGCTTCCTGTTTACTAATTAAAAGCAAGCATTATTTTTTTTAAGAATGTCCTGGGTTCAGCAGTAGCAGTCATTTTTCTCCTTCTTAGTAGCTGGTGCAGTGCGGTGGTTTTGACTTTCAGCCTGGGAACAGCTCTGATAACACCGATGTTTTTAGTTCTTGCTCAGTAATGTTTACTCTGACCAAGGACTTTCTGAGTCTCATGCTCTGCCAGGGAGGAGGGGAAGCCGGGAGGAAGCAAAGACAGGACACCTGACCCAAACTAGCCAAAGAGATATTCCATACCACAGCACATCATGCCCAGGATGTAAACTGGAGTTACCTAGGAGGGCTAGATCACTGCTCGGTCGGGCTGGGTATTGGTCGGCAGGTGGTGAGCGGTTCTATTCGCTTCCCTTGTTATTTCCCTTATCATTATTATTATTGGTGGTAGCAGTAGTGGTTTGTGTTATACCTTAGTTACTGGACTGTCCTTATCTTAACCCGTGGGAGTTATATTCTTTTGATTCTCCTCCCCATCCCTCCAGGAGCAGGGGGAGGAAGGGGAGGAGTGAGCAAGCAAATACGTGGTTCCAAATTACTGACTGGACTTAAACCATGACAAAAAATAAAGATACTTTTTTTTAAGAAACAAATTAAATATGTTATAAATTAACAGCCTTTTGCCTTCTATTACTTGATGTACAAATAAAAAAACAGAGGAGTAATAAAAAAAATTATTAATTATTTTGAGGTAAATAAATTCCATCTCTGTTTTTCGGTATTTTCTGTGATGGTTGGTTATGACTGACAGATTGTACCAATAGCACTTGCCATGCCTATAACATATCAGAAAGCAACATGGAATACCTATCTGTGCTTTCTTCATTAGCTGCTTTTTTCTTTAATCAGAATCATTAGGACCCAAACTGCCTTGGAGGAATCAGTATCACTCTAATGTTAAAATTCATCTTCTGTCTCAACTTCTTAATATGCTGCTCTCACTAAGGGTAAGAGGAATTTATACGCACAAAATCCTAGTGCTATGGGGATTTTCCTTTGTAACATACATGAATCCAGTACAAAGCGATATGGATTATTTTTTATAAATCTGTATCTGCCAGGCATGTGAAGTCCAAATAAAGACAGATAGAAGGGGAATAAAATCAAATATGAATAAATGATCTTTCATGAATGAAAAACAAAGAGGTTTTCAAACACTGAGCATCTACATTCAAATCACCTTGAAGTAGGTCTAATATATGCAACAAACACTGTTGAGACAGGGGAGCACTAAAACAGTCACATTTTTGTTTGAAGTAACTGAAGAATCTGGTCAAGAGATTCAACTGTTGTTGATTCAACTTGTTCTCACATAAAAATAATTCATTTCCATGCAATTTGTTTTTCCTTGAGCACAAGTTTTTACTATCCTGTACATTAACAGAGTATGAGAGCATTTTTTGTATAAGGTTTGGAGTTTTTAGGACACTTACTTCCAAAATATGTCATAATATTTTAGTGATGTAGGTCAGTAGGTCTCACTGAGTGAGATTAAACTTTATTTTCTTCCTTAGTGACATCTTTCACCTCAGAGTGGGCAACACTGCAGCAAAACAGTGTTAAATCCTGACTTTAGAAGAGTAGTAGAAAAAAATATGTGCTAAGAAACCTTTTGTAGCAATGCAAAACAAAGTAATAAGCTGTTCAATATGCCCTACTGAGATTTATTTATTGCAAAGCTGTACAGAAAGTGATCCAGCTTATCAGGCTGAACTCTGGGAAGAAAGTCACTTACTGTGAGTCAGACTGCTTAGGTACTTGCTCACCTAAAGCAAGTAGTCAGCTCTTTCCTATGGGCTAAAATGTTTATTCAGTTACACAGCAGAGCCTGGCTGACAAGGTTGGACATGTCTCAGTCAGATAATGAGAAACAGGATTCATGGAACCCTTTTGGTCATGTGGAGAAAGACAGAACTTCAGTGCTTTCTTTATGAAGACTATGGTAGGCCCTTAATACATTGACTTGATAGACCTTTGGACTGCAAAGGCTCCACAAACAAGTCACAGAGTCCATTTTCCAGATAGAGTGTAAAGTCAGGGCATTACACTGGCAGAATCAGGGTCTAGCTGATTCTTTCACTCCAATAGGTTTGAGCAGTCACCTCAGAAACGTGCTGCATCACCCTACAGGGTGTAATAGGGAATGAGAGATGGAAGACTGCTACTCATGAAGCTGGATCTTTGTACAGAAAGAATAAGGCACAGAATCAGTCTGTTTTCAGATATCAACAAATATCTCTATGTTAAGTTCTGTATCTCTGTTTTACTTTGGATGGTATAAAACATAATGAAAGTTTTGTGTTGTTACTCCATCAGATGCCATTTACAACAGGTTCCTTTTTTGACAACAATGAATATTTAAAGCATAAAAGTGCTAACTATAAAAAAAAGAAACAAAACTGCAAAAGGATCATGAGTCTGGCTTTAACTATGCTTTTATGTGGTAAGCTTTTTCATGAGGGTAGTCTGTGATTACATATATTTATATGAATGTGAATGAGACTAGAAAGATTGTAAGGAATTATCAGAATATTAACTTTTACTGGGTATTACACTTGCGTAGGAAGTACCAGAATATATATACAATGCGTACACATATAACACTACCAGGACTTAGTGTATTCATAAATACTAGCTTAACTATACTAATTATGATTTCAAATATGCAAATCAGGAAGAGAAATGATACATGGAACTTCTGGCTCCAGCTTCTGGAGGAACTCATCAATTTCAAGGGGGTTTTATTTTATATATTATAAATGCATGTATTTATATATAATAAATATTCTCATTTCCAGTTCTCATGTTTATAAAGAAAAACATGAACATAAGAATATGACACTAGAACTTCACTATATAGAAAGACATACCTCAGGAAGAGCCAAGTTCAGCAGCTGAACTTTGAAACTGGTGGATCTTAGGGGGCTAAACTGGTTCTGCATGCAAAGAAAAGAAACAGAAAGACGCTATCATTATTTCATTGCAGGCCATTCCCAGACAACCCTATTAACAGTGCTGTGCTCAGCTTGCTTCAGCTGTGAGCTTATACATAGGCAGTAGCAATGCAGAGGACAAGAAGCGTAAGGATAGGGAGCTGATGCAGGTTAGCATAGTACAGAATGAAGGTTGTGGCATACGATTCAGCACACCTAGTCTTAATGCTACCATTGACTTTTCTGGTCCTGTACAGCAAGGTGAGGGGCATAAAACCACCTTTGAACAGCCAAAGGCAAAAAGTCTAAATCCACACAGGAAAAAGGAATACTAAAAAGCAGAGACTGGATTAGGAACAAGAGATATGTTTTATGAAAAGCTTTTGTTAGCCAATAGATTATTATATATATATATAGCAAATATACATATAGCCAATTGATTATTTTGTATCAAAATCCATTTGGCCACATACAGAGCACTGTTATCTACTATATGATCCATTTTTTCTCATCATTACTACAGAGGGTCCACACACATTCATGGAAGCAACACCATATGGCATACTTGTGAGATTTTAAGCAAAAAATTGCATAGTTTCCTAGGACAAACAAATGAGCTAGTTATCTCAAAGGTTTAGGAGGAAGACAGGCACAAAGGCAGAAGAGGAAAGTGTGTGATAGTGAACACTGCTATTTTAACCTACAGGTTAAGATACAAATGCAGTAGGACCTTCAGAGCATGCATTCCTTGACAGTCAGTAGATAAGTTCTTTCTCAACTTGTTGTCTGTCAGAAGTGAAATGTGTTTCCTTATTCAAGCTTTAGTTAATCTGAAGGCCCCTGGTTTGTATCCAAGTCCTTATTTCTTACAAACATATGGCCAACTAGGTGATGACATTGATGGCAGAGGGTGACAAGAGAAGAACAGCAGTCAGATGCTGACAGGAAATTCTGCATCTACATCAATAAGAATCTCAGTTTTATGGTCTTGCACTGATGCTAAGCAATACGATTGAATTGCATAGTATCCAAAGTGCAAATTTTTTTCATAAAATTAAGGATTTTAAAGGGCTTTTAGAAGATTCTGCCCATCAAAGCCTTCTGACAGATGTGATGAGAGTGAACAAAGCCAATTTTAAGTGGTTTTGACAACCCTCCCCATGTCATGAAGTTAGGCTTGTGACCAATATAGTGAATTATCCACAAAACAACTGGAAAAATTAGTAAAATCCTTTGTCTAATTCTTAGAATATTTATCAGCTGCTGCAACAACTGGACAAAGACAAGCATAGGATACTTTTGTCAACTGATGTTACTCATGTTTTCCTGACATTCTTTTCTCAAGAACTTTACACAGGAAAGGGGAAGCAAAATCAAACTTGTTAAAGTTATAGCTAGAGTTCAGCAATTTTATATCTAAGCATTTGCTTGATTATTGTGTTTCACAGGTTTTGAGGCATCAGCTTCACTGAAATTATCCTCCATAATGATTGAAGTGCTCTTTATTTGCTTGTGGCTTTCCTTGCTAAAACACATAATGCACAGGCAGATACATCAATAAAACCCCAAAGTGGATCAAGTGAGACCCCACTTGGAGTACTGTGTGCAGATCTGGTGTCCTCAACATAAAAAGGACATGTAACTGCTGGAACAAGTCCAGAGGAGGGCCACGAGGATGATCAGGGAACTGGAGCACCTCCTGTATGAAGACAGGCTGAGAAAGTTGGGGCTGTTCAGCCTGGAGAAGAGAAGGCTGCGTGGGGACCTAATAGCAGCCTTTTATATCTGAATGGGAACTAGAAGAATGCTGGAGAGGGTCTCTTCATTAGGGACTGTAGTGATAGGAAGAGGAGTAGCAGGTTAAAACAGAGGAAGTTTAAATTGGATACAAGGAAGAAGTTCTTTACTGTTAGGGTGGTGAGGCACTGGAATAGGTTGCCCAAAGAAGTAGTAAATGCTCCATCCTTGGCAGTGTTCAAGGCCAGGTTAGACAGAGCCTTGGGTGACATGGTTTAGTGTGAGGTGTCCCTTGTCCATGGCAGGGAGGTTGGAACTGGATGATCTTAAGGTCCTTTCAAACCCTAACTATTCTATGATTTTATGATTCTATGATTCTGTAAGTGTGATCTGCCTCAAGTAGAGATTTTTATATTTCCATCATAGTGAAGACAAGCCCAAATCAGTGGAATAACAAGTTGTCTGAATTTCTATTACATTTTAAATTGTTTCATCATTTTGATGCAAATTCTAGCTGTAATTAAAAGTTCCATAGTCTGAACCTTGTGAATAAGATTCCACCTGAAATATCATGAATTAAAAGGAGAAAAACAAGTTAGAATTTAAAAAAAAAAATTGTAAACACTGGTGTGATATGATAGATTTGCTTTCACAAAAGAGCACAGTTTAAAATATGATTCCTGGTGTGACTCTGCCTCTTACTTCTTTCAGGAACAGCCTAATACAGCTATAATACATCTGTAATGGATGTTAATTTTTATCCCTTTTCCTTCTCCATTTCTGTTTTGTAAAAGAAACAGGTAGAAGCAGGCCAAAAAAAAATGAAAGGAAAAAAAATGAAAAGGAAGAAAAAAGAAAAAAACATAGCTTTAATCCTTCCCTGATTGGCAGACTGGAAAGCTGTAAATTATTTAACAAAAGACATAACTTCTAACAGCATAGAAGTGACACATAGAGAGGAAACCTTCAAACAGGTGAGAAAGCACACAATGAAAAGTGAAAACCATATTCAGCTGTATCCCCTTCATCCCAAACAACACTTCATTTCCTCACTACTGAGTTCCTTCTGTCATAAAGCCTCACCACTTTGTGGCGATTTTTCCAAATGATAAAGCATGTTTTTCTATTCCATAATTTCAAGTCTTAAGAATGAAAGTGTTTGAAGGAGGTTGACTAGTATCAAATGTGAAAGCCACTCATACTCCAGTTCTACCAAACTCAAAATTCAGGCAACCAAAAGTAATTAAGGCGTGACATACATTACCTTTCTAGAAAGTAAAAAAACTAAGAAATGGGGGGGACAGGGAAGTAACTATACATTTCTGAAAAAAATCTGAAAAACTTAACATGAGCCGGCTTCAGTGTGCACTTGCAGCCCAGAAAGCCACCCGTATCCTGAGCTGCATCAAAAGGAGCATGACCAGCAGGTCCAAGGAGGTGATCCTGCCCCTCTACTCTGCTTTCATGAAACTTCACCTGGAGTACTGTGTGCAGTTCTGGTGTCCTCAACATAAAAAGGACACAGAACTGTGGGAACAAGTCCACAGGAAGGCCACGAGGATGATCAGGGGACTGGAGCAACCTCCCATATGAAGACAGGCTGAGGAAGTTGGGGCTGTTCAGCCTGGAGAAGCGAAGGCTGGTTGGAGACCTCATAGCAGCCCTCCAGTATCTGAAGGGGGCCTAGAAGGATGCTGGGGAGGGACTCTTCATCAAGGACTGTAGTGACAGGACAAGGGGTAGCAGGTTAAAACTTAAACAGAGGAAGCTTAGACTGGATATAAGGAAGAAGTTTTTTACTGTAAGGGTGGTGAGGCACCGGAATGGGTTGCCCAGGGAAGTTGTGAATGCTCCATCCTTGGCAGTGTTCAAGGCCAGGTTAGACAGAGCCTTGGGTGACATGGTTTAGTGTGAGGTATCCCTGCCCATGGCAGGGGGGTTGGAACTAGATGATCTTGAGGTCCTTTCCAACCCTAAATATTCTATGATTCTATGATCTTGCTTTTCAACTGATAATTGGATTTCTACTGAACTTTTCCTCTACCCCTAAATAGAAACACTTGCTTTCCATAGTGGTTTGCAACTTTCCATTGAAGAATTCTTTAAAAAAATGAAAACTTTCTGGATATTGTGTTTCCCAAACTTGTATCTTAAACAAAGTCAGTTTGCTCAGAAAAATACTTATTAAAATATCTTTTCTTGGCTCTATTGTCATGACATAGCAAAAACAAAGATCGATCTGACAGATTTTAGCAGGTGCACCAGTGATCTATTTCCCCTGCAAAACAAGAACACTAACAGGATGTTTTGAGAAGTTTCCTGACTAGAGTTCATAAAGGCATCTTTTCACCTATACTGCCAAAATATTTTTCAAGCAGGTAGCTCTGTTAAAATGTCCATTTTGCACTGAGTTTGCTACAGAGAAATCCCGAAACTATTCTCATGCAAGTTCCCAACCCCTCTTCTGCGGAGTTTCATCTCAGTGTGCCAAAGTTACTTACAAGTCTGTGGGAGATTTAACCATGCTCCTCCTAATGCCACATGCTCCACCATTAGACACAACACAATCAGAGTTGCTGCTGGTACCAAGATCTCAGCCTCACACTTCACACATGTCATTTAATGCTCTTTGTACCCTCAGGAGGAACAAACAGCCAAGGACAACACAGTATGTACTATGCAGGGCCAGATCCACCACCCATGGAGTTGCCTGCTTCAGGCGTTTATATCCATGGGACACAAGTGCTGCTAGCCTAGTGAATAATCTGTAGTTACAGAAACACAAACGTGTATGCAGCCAGCTTGCTATATGACTAAATGGCTGCATCACAGACAAAATCAGACAGCTATGGAAGCTCAGGGGAATGAGAAGAAAAACTTCAGTAACAAAGACATTAAAATCAAATTTAAACATGACCGATTCCACAGGTTTATTGAATTTATTGTTGGATTTTAAAGAGCCATAACAAACTGAAATTATGACAACACTTGGAGTCAAATTAGAGCTACTTGCTTTTGAATTCATGGTCTTGCCCAAGCTTAATTATTTCATTTGTAAAGGAGATATCTTACACACATACAAAAATTATATTGATCAGTTTTTTCGTTCCAGAGCTGGACGTATCTCTGCTTCAGCATGCACTCTTGCATGACAATAACAACTGTATGCAAGGCTGAACTTCAAGATAATCATCTGGTGGCAAACCCACACTGTAGACTTACATGTGCATGCTCTTGGGCAAGGTGAAGGTAGGACCAGTCCATGTTCCTAGGGCTACTCCATGAGCCATCCTTCATGAGTACATACTATGGATTCTGATCAGGAGCTGCAGCAGAGTGGCATTCAAGTCTAAATGATCTAACTTATACATAATTGTGTTTGAGGCAAAGGAAAACCCTGAAGAAGTATGATGTGGGTCAAAGCAACGTTTTACAACCAAAGCATCTACAGGTGGAAGTATAGGTAGTCTGAAATTCATACCACAAACTGCTGCTGTTTTTTTTTTTTTTGTTGTCGTTGTTGTTCCATTTGTCATTTGTTAAAATGAAGAATGTGCTCACCCAAAATATATATTTCATATCCCGGGTAATGTTTGGGAATATTGCCTGACTAAATCTAGCTACATGGTGACCCTAACCACAGTAGATCTTTAATAAAAATTAAGTAATGCTATTAGCCTTAAGTATAATTGTTTATTATTTCTCAAATATTAACCAATTATCTAGGAGTTTTAAGGTGCAGACAGATAGTTCTACCACACAAGCACCTTGGAGATAATTGCTTTTTCATTTTATCAGTTTCATTCACCTAAACATGGCATCTCTTTTACCAGAGTTTAGACGAAAAAGCACCACCAACAGAGACAGTGGTCAAAGAACTGCACAAGTTTCCAGGAAGGGGAACATTTATCAAAACATATTGTATGGTTAATGGTAGTATGCATGGCTAAAGCCTGTAATATATAACAACAATAAAGTTGGATTAGTGTATCGAAGGTTGTTTGGACAAGATTCAGTTCCATTTTCAAGAGACTTCAATTTCTTTTCACATAAACTCTGTGAAATATTTTATGTGACATGTTTATGACTAATTATTTTTACAAATGTTATAATTGCTGACCCTTATGAAGGCTGAGAACACTGTTGCCCCTTCAGCAAGCTAAAAAGCAAACAGATGAACATGACAACTATTAGTTACAGTAGAAGAGGCAAAACCCCCATACCTCAATTACATTGCACCAGATTACAGCACTATATGGTATATCTTGCATTAGGATTTTTGCAGCCCCCAATAGCTAACACAAAAGGTATACTTAAGTTCAAGTGTAGGCAATAAGTATGAAATTTAGAATTTCTCTCTGACTTATTAGGTTTGTTTTATCAACACATTACATAGTCACATAGTTTATTTTCAGAAATCAACCCACATTTATAGTTCATGTGGTATTAATTTCTGCTTAAATTTTCTCTTAGGAAGGGCTCATAATATGCTCTAGAGAAAAATAGTTTCCCCTGTGAAGTGTCTGTTTTACTTTATCATTTAGATAGTTCAGGATATTTAAGCTCTATAGGCTATAATCTGGCCCTGAAATTACCATTTTGACTAGTCTTTGCAAAAACATAGTCCAGTACTGCACAAATATTTTGAGTCAGAATATAAATCAGAATCATCACCTTATATGAAAGCAGTACAAGAAAGCTGTGTCATCTGTTCTCACATCCTAGATACAAGTAAATAGGTATCAGTAGAGTTTATTGCTTCATATCCATAAATTGAACTAAACCACATTTATGACTTCTACAGGTAAAAAGCTAGACAATGACTTAATACAATGAAAACAAACTGTAAGGCTCTGTAAGTTTTTACAGACCTCCACAACTCCATACTTCTTCATAAGTTTACTTTCTTCATAGTAGCTAGTACCAGGCTATGTCTTGGATTTGTGCTGGAAACTGCTGATCAGGGATGGGGTTTTTATTACTGATTCAAGGCCTTTTTTTTCCCCCATCCCCCCCACCTGCAAGTAGGCTGGGGGTGCACAAGAAGCTGGGAGGCGACACAGCTGAGACAACTGACCCAGAGGATATCCCATACCATATAGTGTCATGTTTAGTGTAAAGCTGGAGGAAGAAGTAGGAAGGGAAGGATGTTCAGAATGATGGCGTTTGTCTTCCCAAGTAACCATTACACATGATGGATGCTTGTTTTCCTGGACATAGCTGAACACCTGCCCACCCATGGTAAGTGCTGAATGAATTCCACGTATTACTTTTTGCTTGTGTTTGCAGGTTTTATTTTACCTGTTGAAATGTCTTTATCTCAACATGAGTTTTCTCACTTTTGCTCAACTCTTTCTCCCATCCCACCACAGGGAAGTGAGTGAGCAGCTACATGATGCTTAGTAGCCAGCTTAGTAGCATTGTTTAACTGGGGTTAAACCATGACAATAATCCAAATCACCTTCAAAAAATATAAATAAGACAGTAACTTTTATGTGCTAGAATTTCATTTCTATCTCAATTGCTCATTCATGTTGCATGTAGCATTCATTCCTCCAAGAAGCATACCTTCCCATCACTTTTTATTTCTTCTGTTTAACAGTTTAAAATATCTGCAATTTATATTCCTCACTCCACCAAGCCCTCCCAGACCTAGAAAGAAAGAAATGCCTCAGTTGATATAGATATTTATATTTATGGTCCAAATGGAATAACCACATTTTATTTACATCTGCATTTTAAAATTGTCACTGAACTCTGGCTCACAAAAATCTAGATGAATTTTGCGTGCTGGAAAATCACTCTCACTGACACCTTATCAAGTGTTTTCACCATTTAATGAAGACCAAGATGCAAATTATTACATTTATATTCCACTGAAACATTCCTCTTCAAGTAAAATATCTACAACTGTAGATGTTAATAAAAAGATCCTAACTTCCTACGATTGCACTGTGGGAGAGAATAGCTACTGTGACTGATCACAAAACAAATACTACAGTGCATTTTTTCAGTAACTTTACTGTGTTACTTATAGCATCCCTGCTAATTCATTATAGCTAGATCTACTTCTAATTTTCCAACAGTACTTTAAAAGTCTCTTATTAAAATCAAAGCAAAACATGACAGAATGTTTCCCTTTGTCTTCATCTGCATTTTACACTAAAGGCCCCAAATGAATATTATGACTATTAACTCCTAAAGGAATACCCATCACACTTCTCCATTGAAAACCCTTAAGAAAGGTTTTTCCTTTTTCCTCTACAAAACTAGACTAATCACAGTAAAACAGTGCTCCACTGGAAGGCAAAAAGCCTTCTTTACTTCCAATAAAGAATGTGACGTACATAAAATGCATGTTGCAAGATATGTCTTCCAAGAAGTATTCTTACAGTCAGGATGGATTTATTCACCACTCATACAAGAAAAAAAAACCCAATCAACCTTTTAAATATTTAGCTGTATGGCCTCTACATCACTCCATCACGTATATATAAAAACATATAGAGAAACAATGTAGAATAACACTAAGATTGCAAAGTGAAACACTGAAGTTTTGAGGTGAGTTGCCAGTTAAATTTGAACTCAGGGATCTTGCATACATGATTTTTTAAGTAGTGTTTAGTTAATTAATTACATGTCAGTCTCCACAGATGATCACTGCTTCATTCAGCATGCAGAATGGCTGATACTGTGATCCTGAGATCTTTAATACTTTGCTTTTTTCAGTGTGTGCCTCTCCCAGCTTTTACTTTAGCTAACTCTTCAAACCCCGTTCTGAATACAGACCCTTTCTTTCATTTTCACATCGGTCTTTTCCTCTGTCACTATAATATAAGAGTTTAATCTCAAAATAGTAGCATGAAGCGTAGACATGTAACTATCTTCACTTTATAAAGTGCTGATGCACACAGACACTGAAGTCGGAAGTTTCCAATTATTTTAAGTATCCAGTTTGAGATATGTTACACAACTTGTTTTTAAAACACCAGAGTTACTCACTAAAGTGGAGAATCCACTGGCTTCACTCACCAGTGTTGCTGCTCCCAGACTGTGGCATGAGGTCAGCCCAGATACACAGAAAATGAGGCGCCTACAGTTAGAGATCCCTTGTGGGAAGTCTGGCAAAAGGAGCTTCCTAACATCATGACAGGGCAGTAAAGAATTTAGTTCTCCAGGGTGAAACAAGGCAATAGCAAGAAAGTATTGCCTCTCTTCATCGGCTGTAATTACAGGCTACATTCACTATTAGCTTCTCATTTCTGCACTAACATGGACGCGAAGGAGACAACAGCTTTATTAATGACAGTGTTGATTCATCCCTGTTCTGCATCACAAGCAAAGACGTTCTTTGGAAAAACAGTCAACAATCACAACAAAAGAATGCACTTAAATCTGTCATGGTATTTCTGCACTGAATTCATTCAGGACTTGCAGTTTAGGCACCTGCCTCCAAAACTACAAACCCTGGGAAATGAATGTCAGCTGCCAGCTAATCCTAAAGGTACTTAAGGTTTCATTATCACCTTCTTTTTATCATTTTTAACTTCAGAGCTCTGCAGACACCTAGGCCAAAGCTTGCCAAGTCTCTAAAGTCTAGACGACTCAGCAACCGACTTGTGTTGAGGCTCTTGTCAGCATCTAGAAGCCATACATTTACCTGCTGACATCTCTAAGGGCTTTGCCTCAGCCAGTGCTTTCAAAGCACATTTAATATGCTCCAGAATTATTGGCTTCTCACAAGAAGTGATGCTAGATTCATGAGGAACCCATTCGCTAACTGATTTTAAAATATATCAACTCCATTTTTCTTTGTAAATAGAATATAATCACTTGTCTCCATGAGATGGCTCTGAACTGTGCACCCTAAATATATAAAAATACCTCTTTTTGCCAGCTGCAGGAATTAAGATTCACTCCTGTTCCAACCCATTCCTACCTTTTAGCTCCAGGCAACAAGATGATAATTGGGCTGTTTAGCATGCAAATATTTTGAATCTCATTCTGAAGTACATGATGTTCTTATTGGGTGATAAAGGCAAGGCCAGCATTTCTACTTCTGAGATTAATTCCTTACGTACATGCTCACTACTAGTGTAACATTTTTTTAATTTCTGTAGCACTGTCTGATAATTGGCTTCTTCTTGATCATTTTAATGGAAAACTTTGCAACAAATCTGATGTCATGGGCTTAACAAGAATAATGAAAAAAAAATCCCATTTTCCTCACTTTTCTCTGTAGCTCCATTTACCTTTACAAAAAGTTCAAATTCTTATATTAAGCCCTTTCAGATGGCTGCTGCATATTTGGAGAGTTCAATTTGCAATAGGGTCTTGTGATGTTTTTGCACTTTTTTAGCAAATATTTATCTTGAAAGAGCTTTCTTCATATGCCTTTCACTTTTTTTTTATTTAACATTACATAAGATTTACAATTGGCAGTAAGGCATTGTTCTCTGTCACAACGAAGTCTTTCACACATTAGAATAAATTGCAAATATTTAGAAAATCCTAAAAAGTAATAACAAGATATTTGTATGGATTGGTTTCTTAATGTCAGAGTATCTCCAAGAACAAGCTAAACTGGAGCCAGTACTGCCTTTACAACACAGAAATACACAGATAGATATTTATATACCAGCTTCCCCTATGCAAGTAGTACAAGCTGATACCTTGATGTTGGACAACAACACAGAGTTCAAATGCTAAGATATAAGGTCACCTTAACTTTTTAGTTGTCTAACTGCTCTGCTAGTTCTGTGCCATAATGCATATGGATAGAAGTTGAATTAAGGTTGCTCAAGCACCTCCACATGTGGCAGTACCTAACTGTTCATTCAGTGTTTGACTTCACAGCCTCGATAATGTCTTTCAGTGTAGTTTTGCCTGTAATTTTCTAGGTTTTCAAAATGTGTAGTGACATCCTCTTCCTATGTTATTCCATGGAATTATTTTGACGATTGTGTTGTCACCTTCTTGCGGGTGAGCTGGCCTAGACTATGCATGGAACACTATCAAGGGAAACCACAGTTGTGTATGGAGACTCCATGTCCCCCATCCATGGGATACTTTTCACAGTTATTTTCCAGTAGAAAAATTCAATTTTAAAACAAACTTAAAAGCATGGCCAAATCTGGGTAGATTTTAATTGGATTTGCAAAACCATTGTGTCTGACACAATTATATTACTTTGCCAAAATCCAAGTCTTTGCTTCAAAGAACGTGGACTCTAGATGAAGAAATTATCACAGAGAGGGTCATCACATTAATTTTTATCCTTGAAAAGAAAACAAAAACTTCATTAATTTTTTAAGAAGGGAAAAACATAGTTTATGAATTCTCAGAAATCCCCACCTTGCTTCACCTTCCTATTGCACCTGGTTGTTGTCCTGCCCCATAGCAGAAAATCAGATGAATCTGGACACTCAGAATCAAAAATATCAGATCAGGGATTAAAGCATTGGAGTCATAAGCACTGGAAACCAAGACCTTACTTCAAGTGCCAAGAAATCTTTATAATTGTAAGAAAACCTGTTAGAAAACAGTAAAATCGCCTATAACTTAACTTTCACACTAAAAAAGTTAAGAAATTTACCTAATTTTTTCATTCTCACTTTATTACTATCCCAGTCTGCAGCAAATAAATGGAGCTCAGATAAGGCTGAATACACAAATCCTATGAAACTAAGAATTAACACAATAAGAAAAATGTAGCATTTTACCCATACAGTAACACTGACCTTAAATAGCTCTGCTAATTTTCAATGATTATAGCTTATTTTTGCTTAAATTTGTGGATCAAATAAATATATCTGTCTATAAATATATTTATATATATACAAAATTTACAAAGCAGATGACACATAAAATTTAAAAGTCAGATGACTTAGTACCAGACTATTAACACAGAGGGTTAATAAAAATCTACGAGATGGATTCCTGTGACTTTCATTAGGACCTATGCAATTCTATACCTTTTGTTATCTTTCCAAAACTAAAACAACGTTCTCTCTGGAAAGCAATGTGCATAGTAACTTGTGAATGTTTCTCAGAAAAGATACAATTTGAGGGATTTCAGTATAAATGGTATCTAGTGCACTACTAAGAATTTCCCTCCTGCACCATGGAGAAACATTGCACGAATGAGGCCAAACACTTTTTTGATTGCCCTTTCATCTTGACAGACACAATCCAGAGGCACAGAAGTGGCACCTACTGAGAACATTAATGGACTTATTTCCTGGGTTTTAAATCTTGACAGAGCATTCGGAATCTGGATTCAGATGAAGACCATGAAAAATGCACAAATCCAAACATCTCACTTAGTAAGGCAATAATAAAGAAATTACTTGCCAAGCACCTTTGAATAGTTTACCTGCATTTCTCACTTCAAAGAATTAAGAGTCTCATTTTAATAAGTCTAACTGACTGGGAGAAGGAGCCCTCTTATGCCCTCTAATTATTGAAGGCTTTATTTGTTAAGCTAACATCTTGAAACTGGCTTTGGCCAGTGTGCAATCCTGAAATATATTGAAATTGGACAATATATAATCACAAAGTCAAAGACTTGTAGTTGTACAGGTTTTGTATATCTGCACTGTTAAACAGATGCCTACGATTTTGCAGTGCAAGTTTGTGTCTGTATTGGTGGTTTTAATGAAAAAACAGGTTTCCTCTTACGTGATTTTGTAGTCAAGTTCCCTTTGAAAAATGCGCTGTTCAGTTCTGGAGAAAGATTGCCTGGATGAGGTAGTATCTGATGAGCTGAAAGCTAACAGGGAGAGTGAAACCCTTGTTCACAGACATTTCCTCTTATATCCGTCCCAGGCTTGAGAGGCTTTGTTTTGGCACTGAGATTATAACCACTGAGAATGAGAAGGTCACAGGCAGAGCTGGGTAGTGTGGGCGATACGTGACATGAGACAAGATAGAGGGAGCATGATGTCTAGCATCAGAGTTACTGGATAACTTGTTTAAAGATGGCACTGTAGACAATCTTGGAGGCCCCTGTTCTGAAGTTCTGATGTAGCCGTATTGACAACTGTCTCAGGATGAGTGACAGGAATGAAAGCAGCCTGTGTGCAGACAGGAGCAAGATATAGGGCTCATGCCTTCATCTTGAACGCAGTCATGGTCATACCTACGTGTATGGTCACACAATAAATCCAGATCTACAGCTGGGAAAAGGCTTTTAGTTCACCCCTTAAGCTTTTCTGCTATTCACCCACCACTGGATCCACTATTCACATTTTTCAGCTAGCCCTCCAAGTACCCTAAATCTGGTGCATGAGCCAGGGGATCTCAAAAGCACTACTGTACTGGGGTAGGAACACAGACAGCGATGGTAGCGTAAGAGAAGGTCAAGAGAAAGACAGCCAAAACCCTGGAGGTGTTGTGAACCCTGTTCACAACAAAGATTTTAGAGCAGAATGGTGCTCCTAGAATATATTGGGCTCAGTCCTGAGGCTGTCATCTATACAATTGCTCACTGTGCTGATAAGGGCAAGCAGGAAAAAAAGTTAGCTCCAGATCATTTAATTTCATTATGTTATTCCCAGCTTCAATTATTTTTAACATAACAGGTGTCATGATCTTTTTCCTACATTCAGTTGGACTGAGGAAAAAATTTTAGATGTGTGCAGAGTCAACTATTCATAATTGAATTTATACTGTGTACACAAATAGAAATGCATAAATAAAGCCTGGGTTATCCAAAATTGTCAGGATGGCTTTGATGCAGCCATTTAGTGAAACAGTGGATGACATTTTCCTTCTTCTGAGATAACAATGGTAGCTGCTTGGCGTGCTTACCATCCATGTAAATTCCAGCTACTATTGTATCAGCTTTCAAGATTTCCTTTACAACTATGAAATTTTCTTGCATCATTCTGCCTAAATTCAAGTGGTTAGAGTAGGCTGGATTTTGTGTAGGCAGAGAGTAAAGTAAAAAATAACTGAACTTATGCTTTTGTGGTGGTCACAGTTGAAATTTAGCCAGCTGAACTTTTGAGAGATGTCAGACACACTAACTGAAATTTCAGATTATATATCAGACTGAACAACCCTATATCTTCCCATTTCTAACTTCAGTTATTTTACTAAAACCAAACAACAAACTAAACAAAGAAACATATAAATAATGGATGCTCAGAGCACCAGTGACTCATGTAGCAATGGAAGAATTATTCATAGTAAATAAATTATAAGATAATTTTTTCCTTTTTCTGTTGGCAAATTGTCTGTGAACAGTTCATAATTTTTCACAGATTTATGTATTTGAAATTAATCAATTAATTATTCATGTGATTCATTCATGGCTGTATTTTCTTCTGAAATAATTAATTGGAAATCTGTAATAATAGAGAATTATAGGGTCATGACTGCCCACATATTTCACTGAATATATTTCTGCTCTGGGTCAGCAGAGTGAAATTTCAGCTCAAGTTTCCAGATATTCATGTCTGTGGATTTTAAAATCCTTTGACAGCAATATTCTTCAATATTTGCTTGTAAGTTCTATACATCAGTGAACATTCCTATTAGTAAATCTCTCTATTAAAACTATTTTTAGGAATCAAACAAAATAAGTGAAATCAAAAGATTAAGTACTGAAGGAATAATTTCTAGGAAACAATTCTGAGCTGAGTTTTTAGTGCTAGTGAATTTTTTATTAAGCTTTGTTCATTCCTAATACTCACACAAATATGCAATTATTAATTGGTATTAACCTTTGGAAAGGCAGCAAATGTGCTAGTTTTGCTGTGACTTCTGATGGGAAGAGGAATATTACAAAACAAAGGGATCAACAGAATGAGGCTTTAATTCATTTATCAATGATAACTTCATATACTGAGTAACAGAACTTTCTGATTGACATTCAACATTCATCAAAAGACAAACTGAAGTCAAAAAGGTACAAGGAAGGTCAAATAAAATGGTAACAGGACCAAAGCAGTTTCCTTGAGACCAAAGGGAAAAAAAATGGGACTTCATTTTTGAGAGGAGAAGGTTAAGGGGAAATAAAATTGAAGTTTATAAAATCATGATTATGACGACGGAGTAAGATCAATGAGAACTGTTATTTAACAAACACATAAACTACAGAATTTCAGAGCTCTCACTGGATCCAGTAAGAGTTCATCTAAAACAGATGGAAGAAATTTATTTTTTTACTGAACAGGTAGGAAACTTTTGAGATGTGTTCTTGTAGGAGGTTGCGCACACAGAGAGTGTTAGTGTTTCAGAAAGAGATTAGACACATTCAGACCCAGTTCCACAAATCAATACTAGAGAAAATATGCAGGGATGTATACCCTATCCTATATCCATATATACCATGTATCCAACGACTGTGAATCCCAGGAGAGAGAAAAGGCAGGTGGCCAAACTCACATGTTCTGGATAATTATCATTCCCCATTGCCAGTGTTAGAGAGAGGGTATGATGTAGGACACTGGTTTCACTCAGTAGGATGTTTACCATGTTCTCATAGCATTCGAAAAGTTTCTAGTATGACCCCGTTCATTTTGTGTATTTCTGCTCAAAATTAACATTTGTTCCCTATGTACCACAAATCAGCTTCTTGGAATGAAGTAGCATGAGGCAGAGGTTATTAAAATTTCAGCACCTTCACAGAGCAGAGCAAACCCTTATATCTGCATTCATTTCTTCAAAATCTTGTGGGGATTTACTGGGGAGTATTCATTCTGTCTTCCCCTCCTCTTAGGAACTCTGTACAGTTTCACAGTCTCTCAAGGCTTTCTGGATCTCTAGCTGTGAAGCCCACTGTTTCTGAAAGGTTGAGTATTAATTTTGTTTGGTGAGATATTTCTGTCTTTAGGGATTGCCTCACCCTGTTTTATTTGCTGGACAAATTAAAATAATTAATAATAATAATTAATAATAATAATAATAGTAATGAAAAAAAAAGAGAAAGGAATAAAATCCAAGAAAGAGAAGTGATGCACAATGCAATTTGTCATCGCTCTCTAGACAATGACATGTTCATCCACAGACAGTGATTAGTGGCTCCTGGCCAGCTCCTCCCAGTTTATATACTGGGCATGACATGCTGTGGTATGGAATACCCCTTTGGCTAGTTTGGGTCAGGTGTCCTGTCTCTGCTTCCTCCCAGCTTCTTGTGCCCTTCTTCACTGGCAGAGCATGAGACTGAAAAGTCCTCGATCAGGGTGATACTTCTCAGAAAAACTAAAACAATGGTGCGTTGTCAGCATTGTTCTCAGACTAAAACCAAAACACATCACTGCAACTGCTAGTAAGAAGATCAACTTTATCCCAGCCAAAACCAGGACATCTAACAGTGAGGAGCTGATTACATTGTTCTGGGGTTTTTGCCTGTTAAAAGTACTAATGACTTTGCCACCCGGGCTGAAAGAAAAACAAGTTTTCTTTCCCTTCTTATCCATGTGTGATATTAAGTCTCTGGCTGTGAAGTCCTGCATGTAAGCCTGCAACAGCAACACTTCAACACAATTCATGTAGTTACATAAATTTAGTTTCTGTCAGAGAGACGTTTCCAGTTTAAGGCATACATTTAGGCTATGAAGCAACTGAGGTGATCTCTCTGTGTTTATATTTCTTCAGAGAGACACCGTAACAAACTTCCAGTACAGAGGTCAAGCATCAAAAACAGTTACAGGTTGTTGGCATTCATTCATCTTCTGGGTACAAAAGAGAACACTTACTCACTTTGAACATGGAAAAGCTGAAACAGACTTTAAATCAGTGTACATTAGAGGTTAGTTCAAAGAGCATGGAGTATAGCACCGTACTATTGGTCTATAAATGAAGGGAAATACAGAAGGAAAGGAAAAGAAAAAAAAAAGAAAGAAAAAAAAAAAGAAACCCAACAGTGTCTGTGGATGCTGTTTTAAGTGAGAGAAGAAACATTTCTAAAGGATGACAGCTTGTACTGAAACTGTAAATAAATATATATATAGCAGATTAAATTGCGAACTTGTGAAAAATATTAGCTGACATCACACCAAACCTTTCTATAATCATGCTAACAGAAGAAGAAAAAGAATTATGTAGATCCTTGTAATGCCTCTTCCTCTCCAGGCACTTTTTTCACTCATCCCTTTCAGAGGGTTCCACGCAGAGTAATAGAAGCACAACTAGTTACCTGAAAAAATAACACTGAAATCTGAATGCCGTTCTAGAATGTGGGTGTTTTTAGTGTTCAGTAGACACTGAAGAAGATTTTCAGCATGGATGGACTTAGTTTTACAATTAGATTTCTAAATTCTGATTTAGCTCTTTTCTAATTAGATGCCTAAGTTCAATTTTGGGTCTAAGAAAAAATATTTCAGATGTTTCCTTTCTTTCTCTAGTGTTCTCTCACAAGTTGACATAAAACATACTTCTAGAACCAGAACTTACGTACTTTGTTTTGAGGTAAACAAGGTGCTTGAATCTTTATTTCAATGAAATTTAGATAAAGGTTTTCTTCTGAGCTTTAAGTTTAGTAATATCTTTATATTCATGTCTTTATAATTGTGCCGGTAGATATGTGACTTTTTGAAGCTATAATAAAATTCTTTCAGAAATCTTGCAATTTCTCCCAGAAATCTTAAAGTCTAAAATTTGCTAAGAAAATCCCAGCATTAACAATTTATTCACTAATGACAGACTAAGCCCCATGTAAAGAGTAAGATTCTGTGTAGAACCTGAAGCTCATTATACCTGTTTTGAGAACTAAAGTGTTATTTGTAAGTAATATGAATGCACCCTTTGCTCATGGTTGAATTTAAATTTGAATAATATGACAACTTCTGTTATTAGACCAAATAGAATCATAAAGTAGTTTGGGTTGGAAATGACCTTTAAAGGTCATTGAGCGCAACCGCCCTGAAATGAGCAGGGACTTCTTCAACCAGATCAGGTTGCTCAGAGCCCTGACCAGTCTAACCTTGACTGTTTCCAGGGATAGGACATCTGCTACCTCTCTTGCACTTAGCTTTGAACCTCATGAGGTGCACATGGGCCTACTTCTCAAGCTTTCCAAGTCCCTCTGCATAGCATCCCTTCTCTCCAGCATGTCAACTGCACCACTCAGCCTGGTGTCATCTGCAAACGTGATGATGAGGCACTTGATCCCACTGTCTATGTGGTTAATTAAGATATTAACCAACACCAGTCCCAATATGGACCATCAAGGGACACCACTTGTCACCAATCTCCATCTGGATATTGAGCCATTGACTAATAATCTCTAGATGTGACCATCCAAACAATTCCTCATCCACCAAACAGTCCATCAATCAAATCCATGTATCTCTGAATTAGAGAGAAGGATGTTGTGAGGAACCATGTGAAAGGCCTTACAGAAGTCTGGATAAATTACATATGTAGCTCTTCTGTTGTCCACTGATGTCCAGTGATGACCATTCCTGTATGAATAGCTCTGCTTTTGCTTGTCTTCCCAACAAAACAGCACAGTTGATTTATATGCAAAACTCTTTTTCCTAGTACATAATTACCTATATATTTATTGTTAACTAAGCAACATATGCAAATTTTAAGTGTCCTTATGTGGAATTTTCAGATACCACCTCTTCCAATACAGCAGGCATTTTTGTGTTAAAAAAAAAAAGAAAGAAAGAAAAAAACTACTTTTTATTCTCCTGCAGTCTGTATGACAGTGGTGCTTTAATTTAACCAAGTCAGCTATCACGAGTGAAGCTACTACGCTTGAATTTGTTATGTGGAAGAAATTCATCTTTGGTTAGCCAATAGACCAAAATATGAAATTAAAGGTGCCTGAGCCAGAAACTTATCAAGAGATCAAAGCTGAAAGTCTGAAATCATAAAAGCAACTTTTTGTAAAGTTCAGCTCTGCAACATTTGAAGTCTGGCACCCAGCTCCAGGAATGGAATTTACAAGGCCAAATGAAATATTTCAAACTCCTAAATATATAAATTAATTAGTCAAAGTGAAGTGAATGGATTTGGATTCATAGCAAACAGCATGTCGCACATAAAAGTATTTAAACTAGAGAACAAGAAACAACAGAAGAAGGATATAAAACTCTGCTTCCTTCATGGAAGCCTGTATCACTGACTTGTCACCCAGCCAACTTTGAATAGCAGCCCACTGGCTCATGCTTTTCCCTATGAAATGGAAAACTTCCTTAGCCAGTGAGAGGTTTTTATTGCACATTTATCTATATTATGCATGCATATAGGTATAACGTCACCACCAGCTAATCCAGTATTACGGATAAAAAATTACCCTAGTTAGTGAAATACTCTGCAAAATTTGTAACAGAACTAAAAATGTGAGACAGAGCAAACATGACCTGGCTTAGTAAGCTCTAAGTTGGTTCAAAAAGCAAACCTTTAAGTGTTATGAAACATATAACAAAATCAATTGCCTGCATTTAGAAATATTAGGCTCTGACATGCACATGTACATTGGTTCCTTGGTCCTGTAGTCATATGAATAGTGAGACAGTTTCTTCACAAGGTCACCACCTGCATTCAACCTCAAAGCAAATGGAGCTCTTCTCAGTGTTGGAGGACAGTACACCAGCCAACATAGTAGCAGAAACCACAGTATAAACACTGAAAGAAAAGCCACAAGCAGGCGTATGCATGTATTTGGAACAAAGTGCCTTTGGTAGAGAACTTATTTGCACAAAAAGATTATGTAAAGTGTTTGAGTAGAATTGAAAAGTATTAGGTCACTAGAGTGTCAAGTGAAGAATATTAGTTTGTGGAACACCTCAAGTTCTATAAAGCTAGGATCATAACAGCTAAGAGGATTTAAATGTCGTGATTCAGGGGAAAAAAGAAATTAGACCCGTTGCCCCAAAATACAAGAATCTGATAGAAAATCATTCCATCCTATGACACAGGATGGAAAGCAAGTTTATTAGGCTCACAGTTCTGGAAATTATAGCATGAGAAGAGAAACAAAAGGAATAAGTCTATTAGCTGATCACCGTAGATGAAGGGGAAAAAACAAACAAAAAACAAACAGATCTCACATTTATACATAAACCTTAATTAAACAGAAGAAACATTTGTCTTTGTCCTAAAGCAGGAAGGGAAAAGGAAGTTGAGGGAGAAATGGTTGACATTACTTATTTTTCCAAGTTTGATTAATCAGGGAGGTTCAACTGGAGTGCTTAAAAAATGGGACATCTGTTCAACACTGCTGTGAAAAACACCAATTCTTTAAATTTATTTATATACAGCACCAATGACATTTTACAGGAAAATGTTTGCTGCTGTAGAACTTATATTAAGGTCTATAGAAATGACATCTTGATTTGGAAAATCTAGCAGAAGGCCATGACTTGTGGCTTAAGATAGCTTTGCAAAGAGCAAGAGCATTTGCATCAAGAAGTCTGAGTAACAGAATTAACATTTCAGGAAGATAAGTGAAAGTAGTAAACTGTATGGGCAGTTCACAACATAGTCTGGGCCTACCCCAAATCTGTTTTCTAGCAGTTATAAAAGGTCTTAAAGACTCATTTGAATGATAAACTACATAGAAAAATGTATATTCAACATCTTTGAACAAGCAGCCAGAAAATTACATTACAATGGTGCTGGATAGCTTAAAATTCTTAATGATGTGTTAGATGAGCTGGAGGGATAATGAAATGCCCTAACACAGAGGTACTATGATAGTGAATGAAAAACAAAGCAGCACATACGTAAGGAGAACACAGACACATCACAAAAAAGTTTTCACTATCTTACAATATGGTACTGGATCAAAAGAAGAAACCCACAGGCCCCTGGACTACCTCAGGACACCTATAAACCTAATATTTAATTCCTTTGTTTAACAGCCTGGTCATACATATTTGTAATATTCCAGAATCCTAATATGGCTTGCAAACTGTTATCATTTTTGTACTTGATTAGGAACAGAAGATGTGAAAGACTGGACCTTTATGAGATTTTAGCAAGCAGTTGCAGCTCATTATTATCTCATGCCCAGACTCTTAGTATATAATATTGGTTGGTTAAAAAAAAAAGACTCTCTCAGCCTCCTTAGCTAAGAATAATTTCTGAACAAACATAACTTTCCCATATGAGGTGATGGTTTAAAAATAGGAATATATATTTACCACATAAGTTTTCTACAAGTGAAGCAGTGACATCAAACACACTAGTAGTTGGTTTACTTAAAGCAGACTTCTTAACATGTACACTCCAGTCAGTGTGCTAGAATGCAGTTAAGAGCTGAGCAGTAAAATTCAAAAATTTTCCATGTATACAGAAAAAAATAATGGTAGGTTGAACCATTCCCAAAATTAAACTCATAATAATTCTGAGCAAATGACTGCCTTTAACAGTTATTTACTATATTTTATAGCACAGTGTTAACCTAAGCCATAAAACATAATGACTTGGACTGCAAAAGTGGCAGCACGTTTTAATTTTCATTCCAAAAATACTAATAGATACTGTTTGTAACTTTTGCTTTAGTGCTTTATATTTAATGCGCAGGAATTTGTTGTAAATTGCTATAAAAATTGGAATTAATTTCTAAAACAAAATAAAAACAAGTTATTTCCTTCTGACCCCCTCAACCATCTCCTGAACCCATAAAATGGTTTCTTTTATTGAACTACTAATGAAAAATGTAGTCTTTTTCCAAAGTAACATTTTCTGCAGTGATGTGCCAACAGATCTGATCATAATGAGGGAGCTAGGTAACCATGGAGTTTGTTTTCCATCTACTTCATAATTACATTGCTTATAGCTCATGTTTTTACCCTGCAGCTACCATGAAACCTTTTTCAGCATGTCTGACAGCCAAATCAGTTTTTCTGTTGTTGGTCTCCACAGCAGCAGTGGTTGGTTGTAGCCTTTCTGATAGGTGTCTAAGTGGTCTCAGGCATAACACCTTGTGCCTAATTGAAGCTAAAGTACTGTACAAGGTGAAAATCAATGTGTGGAGGGGAGAGAGAACAGAAGAAGCTGTCAAATACGATTTCTGACAAGCACTTTTGGCTCTAAAGGAAACAAGGCCTCTCATGAGATGGAAAATTGTGAGATGGAAATCCCAAGTCTTTATTTATTAGGTATTCTCATTCTCAGACTCTAGGAAAATTACGTAATGGAGGCAGTTTGTTTATTTTAAATAATGTGCAGAATCACCTGAGAATTTGACAGTGACAGTGGTCTTTACCCAGAGATCTGCTGAGAAAAGAATAGAGAGCTAAATTTCTCACAGCTGTTTTAGCATACAAACAGTGAAGAGAAGAAGTAGGAAGAGTTTCTAGATTCACTTCAACAGAAAATAACTACATGAAAATCTGAAGATGAAAGGCAGCTCTCTGATGAGACTGGTAACAAAATGATAAAATTCATTATTTCTTACAAAGAAAGAGGGAAAACAATATTAAGGCAAAAAAATGTGAAAGCAGACTCTGATACACTCAGAGCTTTTGAAGTAAACTCTTATGGAAAATAAATCTAATGAGGTAAAAACTGAGTTCTGAAAAATTAGCTATTGCTTTAAAAAATACATCAAGAGCACAAGTGTAAATTATATTATGGCAAATAAAGAACAGAAAGTGAAATTAGTGATAATGACTTTTTCAATCACTTAAAGAATGAAGAACAGAGAAAGAGAAATTAGATAATTTATGAAGGATCTTAAAAGAATAGTTGGAGCATGTGGAAAAGAATAGATGAGCCAGGGCTCAAAACAGACAACTGTTGGCCAGAAATATAAATAGTATGAAAAATACCAGCAAAAGGGCTAGCTACTTCTCAAGAGAGGAAGAATCTATCAGCATATGATAACAAGAAACTGAAAATAATGGCTTTTTTACTCCAGTCTTCACTAAAAAGGTCAAGTTCAGTCAAACAAGCAGTGCAGTTAATGCTCATGACAAAGGGATAAGGAGTCAGGCTATAGAAATGTAACAAGCTTGTGATAGCTAAAGTTATTTACACAAGTTTAAGTCAGCTGGACATGCTCATTTCCACTTCAAGATACATAAGGAAATAATTTCACTAATATCAGAGGCATAAAAAGTCCTTCTGGAAAGCTTGTGATAGTAAGTAAAGTTCCAGAAGATTAATATAGCGCAAATAATATCCACCTTTTAAAGTGCAGGAAGAAAATAGGTGTTACAAGCAGTCAGTTTAACTTCATTCTTACAAATTACTTACAAAATTTATAGAAAGAGGAAGATAATACGAACACAAACCAAAGCCAACATAGTAGTCAAACATGTCTCATTTTCCTCTACAAGACAAGCAGTCTTTGTGTGTGGATGAGATATAGTGTCTTGATGTCAATAAAATGCACACACTTGTGAGACATCAAACCAGAGATCAGAGCATGCTGCAATATTTTGGAAAATTGTATTTTCACTACTGAATCAGAAGACAGATATTGTCAGTTTCCAAAAGGCAAACAGCACACAGGTCTCCTTTCTCAGAACATGCACAGTCTCAGCCAGAGTTGTCTCTTGTCTCAAGTATGGGGCACTGTTCAAACACAGCTTATAAGGTGAAGGCAATGAAGAACAGCAGCTGGCCTGAGAGATGGTATTTACAAAGAACATATGAAACAGGCTTTAAACTGGGAGAAGAACTTAAGCTCCAGACTAGGATTAAAACTTCTTAGTGGGAAGACCAGATAAGAGCAGGAATCAGTTTTCCAGAGAGACAGTAAGAAATCTTAATTTTTAAATGCAGATTTGGCAAACTTTTTCAGTATCATAAATGAAGTTAACCCAACCTGAGATCAAGGAAATGGACTGGATAACGTCAATTTCCTTGTACATCTTCATGCCTACCTGCTGAGAGGAGGGCAGGAGAGAAAGGCAAAGGAAACAGTTCAATGTGGAAGATCTTACAGAATGAGAAGATTGGGTACAGTTCATCACTGTGCAAAGAGTGAATACCAGGTCTGTGTAACACGAAGGTTTCCCTAAAGTCTCACAGATTAAGTGTTGCTTAAGTGCTCTACTGGAATTTCACTAACCTTCCCTACAGGAACTTTCCTGCCTCTTCCAAACCAAAGAAGTGAACCAAAACCTCTCAATTGCTGTCAATATTTTAATTTAATCTTGTTTAGAATCATAGAATCATAGAATAGTATGGGCTGGAAAGGACCTCAAGATCATCTAGTTCCAATCCCCCTGCCATGGGCAAGGACCCCTCACACTAAACCATCCCACACAAGGCTTCATCCAACCTTGCCTTGAACACCGCCAGGGATGGAGCATTCACAACCTCCCTGGGCAACCCATTCCAGTGTCTCACCACCCTAACAGGAAAGAATTTCCTCCTTACATCCAATTTAAACTTCCCCTGTTTAATTTTTAACCCGTTACCCCTTGTCCTGTCACTACAGTCCCTGACAAAGAGCCCCTCCCAAGCATCCCTATAGGCCCCCTTCAGATACTGGAAGGCTGCTATGAGGTCTCCATGCAGCCTTCTCTTCTCCAGCATGAACAGCCCCAACTTTCTCAGCCTATCTTCATATGGGAGGTGCTCCAGTCCCCTGATCATCCTCGTGGCCCTCCTCTGGACTTGTTCTAACAGTTCCATGTCCTTTTTATGTTGAGGACACCAGAACTGCACACAATACTCCAGGTGAGGTCTCACAAGAGCAGAGTAGAGGGGCAGGTCACGCTCCTTTTGATGCAGCCCAGGATATGGCTGGCTTTCTGGGCTGTGAGCGCACACTGAAGCCGGCCCATGTTCATTTTCTCATCAACCAGCACCCCCAAGTCCTTCTCTGCAGGGCCGCTCTGAATCTCTTCTTTGCCCAGCCTGTAGCTGTGCCTAGGATTGCTCCAACCCAGGTGTAGGACCTTGCACTTGTCATGGCTGAACTTCATAAGGTTGGCATCAGCCCGCGTCACAAGCGTGTCAAGGTCCCTCTGGATGGCATCCCTTCCCTCCAGCTCATCAACCGGACCACACAGCTTGGTGTCATCGGCAAACTTGCTGAGGGCGCACTCAATCCCACTGTCCATGTCAGCGATGAAGATGTTAAACAAGACCGGTCCCAACACCAATCCCTGAGAGACACGACTCGTTACTGGTCTCCAGCCAGACATCGAGCCATTGACCACAACTCTTTGTGTGCGGCCATCCAGCCAGTTCTTTATCCACCGAGTGGTCCATCCATCAAATTGATATCTCTCCAATTTAGAGAGAAGGATGTCATGTGGGACAGTGTCAAACACTTTGCACAAGTCCAGGTAGATTACATCAACTGCTTTACCCTTATCCATCAATTCTGTAGCCCCATCATAGAAGGCCACCAAATTGGTCAGGCAGGATTTCCCCCTAGTGAAGCCATGCTGGCTGTCACCAAGCACCTTGTTGTTTTTCATGTGCCTTAGCATGCCTTCCAGGAGAATGTGCTCCAAGATTTTACCAGGCACAGAGGTGAGACTGACTGGTCTGTAATTCCCCGGGTCTTCCATTTTCCCCTTCTTGAAAATGGGGGTTATATTTCCATTTTTCCAGTCATCAGGAACTTCACCTGACTGCCATGATTTTTCAAATATGATGGCCAGTGGCTTAGCAACTTCATTCGCCAGCTCCTTCAGGACCCGCGGATGGATTCCATCAGGTTCCACGGACTTGTGCTCGTTCAGATTTTGAAGATGGTCTCGAACCAGATCCTCTCCTACAGTGGGCCTAAGGTCTTCATTCTCACAGTCCCTGCGTCTGCCTTCCAAGACTTGGGTGGTGCAGTCAGAGCCTTTGCCAGTGAAGACCGAGGCAAAGAAGTCATTCAGAACCTCAGCCTTCTCCAAATCCTGTGTAGCCAGTTCTCCCGAAAGCTTCCTCAGGGGGCCTATGTTGTCCCTACTCTGTTTTTTGTTTGCTACGTACCTGTAGAATCCCTTCCTGTTATCCTTAACATCCCTGGCTAGGTTTAATTCTAACTGGGCCTTAGCCTTCCTAACCTGGTACTTAGCATTCTGGACAACATCCCTGTACTCTACTATGTTTACTATGGTATTGCCATGAAGTAACTGAAACTAAAGCCCTGCTATATTAGATATTACATCAGAATAGAGGTGTATAGTTCCTGCATCAGAGAGCTAACAGTTAGAAAGTATAGAATCATAGAATCATAGAATAGTTAGGGTTGAAAAGGACCTCAAGATCATCTAGTTCCATCCCCCCCTGCCATAGGCAGGGACACCTCTCACTAAACCATCCCACACAAGGCTTCATCCAACCTGGCCTTGAACACCGCCAGGGATGGAGCACTCACAACCTCCCTGGGCAACCGATTCCAGTGCCTCACCACCCTAACAGGAAAGAATTTCCTCCTTACATCCAATCTAAACTTCCCCTGTTTAAGTTTTAACCAATATGTTCCTCCTGCTTTCCTAATGACAATTCTTATCTACATAAAGGCATACTTTTTTATTTTTGAGATCTCTTCAGATATGTAAATATGTATTCTATCAGTAAAGGTACATTACTTTATATATGGAATCTTAAGAAAAATAGTTTTGCTATCACTCTAATTTTCAGTGTTTGGTGTTTTCTACAATAACAATTCTAAAAATTGGACAGTTTGAGGACCATTTTAAATAGGTCAGCTTTTGAGTGGTTTGAGTTTTGAAGTATTATTTTAACCATTTTCTCTATGTAAGATGTCCTTGCACTTGGAAAAAAATTATACCAATTTGCAGTTGCCAGTACTTCAGAATACAAGTGCAGCAGCTGTATCACACTAGAAATTGTTTTCTGTCATTTCGGAATTACATAACCTGTATTGTCTTTTTCCAGTCTGAATCTGATTTTGTAAGCCAATACGGTTTTAATCTAGTCCAAATGTCATTCATGTCTACTGTCAAACATTCCATATCTTTAATTTGAGCTAAAGGAAACAACTGTTCACATGCAGAACATATTGCAATGGGGTTTGAGTCTCTTAAACTTAATTGTTTTATCTCAGTGTTTTTCAAAACTGTCCACATATTTTCAAATTATTGGAGTGGTTTTGCTAAATTGTTAGCATTTTAAAGTATATTCTTTCAACATAGTTTTGCTGGAGCATGGAGGAAATTAAAGCAACATTACAGCATTAGAGAAATGAAGATTGCGATAAAATGTATTTGCAGTGTGACTGAAACAAATACATAAATGTGTTTGCTCTTTTCTAGAGAACCCATCACAAAACAATAATATGTACATGACTTTTGTCTCATAATATGTGAGAAAATGTCCTAAAAGTAACATTACTAAATACAGTATTATTGTTATAAATGCCATTGTATTAATCCCAAGGGGTTTTTCGCGCTGTGTACATTGTTTGATTTGACCTTCCTTTTCCTGTTTCTTCAAAGCAATAATAATTTATGACATTTAAAAATCAGTTTTGATCTAACCTCTGAATTATAGAGTTTGTTTTAAAATAATTCTTAGCATTTTTCCACTAAAGACAACAAATTAATTAAGCTAATACTAATCAAAGAAGATCATGGGTTTTCCTGTTCAACTGACAATCTAATTCTTTTACAGTATGTTGTAGCTTCAATTACTTATTTGTTGATGTATGAGATTTATGCTGTTTTTCTTTAATCATTTTCTCTATCCCCTTTGTAACCAGCAGTCCTGATTTCTGCAATACTATATAAATGGCTATTTTCTGTTTGTCAGGCTTTGCTTGTGATTCCTTTCCTTTGTTTTAACATTTTTCTTTACAGCTTTTCTTCTTAGAGGCTACACAATCAATAATATTTTTCTAGATCCAGTTATTTGCCTTTATGCATATGCATACTCTCCTTAACTTTAGTGGGGCAGTTAACAAACCTAATCCACCACACTGCTTACCGCTACGCTTGCTTTAGCCTGCTTTGTTGAGTAAGGATGGGCTGAAGCATTTGTGTAAAGTTGGATGTGTGCTTTAGTGATTTACTGAAGAAAAATTGTGTGCAAAATTAACTGTATTTATAAATGTTTGCAAGAGAAAAGCATAATTTCCCATGATGACATCTGCACAACTAAATCTATGATACCACTAAAAAAAAGACACTGAGAGATATATGGATTCATGTAGAGCTTGAATTAAACTCTGTAATACATCAGGGTCATGGAAGCTTCTCCTTGGCCTGCTTATAATTATTAGTAATGATACATACATAATAATATTAAATGTTGCAATAAAAATAGATTCTCAAGTAAAGCTTGGTATTTTGGAAAAATACTTCAAGTGGAACTTCAAATGAAAATATTTTATTTATTTCACCATTCCACACTGCAGAAAACAGAAAACATATCAGAATTTTTCATTGAATTTGACTGACAGCTTAATTTTAAGGCATGTACCTTAATGGGTTCATTACCTTACAATGAACCCATTAATCCATGTAATTCATCTACAAAGCTGAAAATCTGAACAAGGCTTGTTTTTATAAAAAGAAGATTGCCATTTCCCTTCATTTGCTTTAATAATAGTTAATATCTTTTTAAATATAATTATTACATAATAGAATGTATAATTTTATAGCTTTCAATAGCTGTAAAATTAAATGTATATTTTACTTTTTTGCAAGATTTATGCTTTATTTTGAAATTGGTAAAATGCATACTTGTGCACTGTTTCCTCTTGGTTTAGATATTCTTCAAAGATACTAGAGTGAAGTGACAATTCACAAAATCTGTTTACACATTCTAGCAATTAAAAAAGATACAATATTGTTGCTTTTTTATGCAAATGAGAAATAAAATAGCCTTGAGATGATTTAGATACACCCATAAATCAGACAAGCCAAACAAAGTAAGCTTTGCTTTGCACAGATGTGACAGCCAGATGTGGCTCTGCTTTTTATTTCATAGCTGTAATCTGTAGTGGATTTAAGTTATTTCCTGAAAAACAAGGCATGCACTCAAAGCAAAAACATCACTAGTAGCTTCAGATCAGTACTTGTTTTTACGAGAGATCATTTCTCTCTTTGGACTCTTTCTCTCTGGAGAAGAGGTGGAATAGAAATTGTTGTTTCAGGGCTTTTTCTAAAGAGTTCTTAAGAGAGGCCAGTAGATTTCACATCATTCAGATAGTGGGATTGGTTTTTTTAGATTTCTGGAGGTTTTTTTAAGATTCCTTCAAATTATTATATAGTTTTTGGCAAGGGATGCAAAATATTTTCACTGTAACAGATTTGTTTCTATACCACATTACTTTATTGCTCTTTTTAGCCATAATTAATATAGATCCCAAGACAATTATGTTTTAGTATAGAGAAAGTGTGTTACTAGCAGGCTCCTTTCCTGGTTTCAGCTGTAACAGTTATTTTTCTTCTTAGTAGCCTGTGCAGGGCTGTGTTTTGGCTTCAGTCTGAGAACAACGCTGATACCACACAGATGTTTTAGTTGTTGCTAAGTAATGTTTTAATTTTGGTTCTAGGTGTCCCTGCCCATGGCAGGGGGGTTGGAACCTGATGATCTTAAGGTCCTTTCCAACCCTAACTGTTCTATGATTCCATGATTCTAATGCTTACCCTGATCAAGGACTTTTCAGTCTTATGCTCTGCCAGGCAGGAAGTCAGGAAGAAACAGGGAGAGGACACCTGACCCAAACTAGCCAAAGAGGTATTCCAAACCACAACACTTCATGCCCAATATATAAATTGAGGGAGTTACCCGGAAGGGCAGATCGCTGCTCCGGTCAGGCTGGGTGTCGGTCAGCGGGTGGTGAGCAATTTTATTGTGTACCACTTATGTTTTCTGAGCTTTCATTTCTTCTCTTGTTGTTTCCTATTATTATTGTTATTATTGGTATTCTTTTATTATCACTATATTTTATTTTAGTTATTGGACTGTTCTTAACCCATGCAATTTACATTATTTTGATTCTCCTCCCCATCCTGCCTGGAGCTGGTGGGGGAGAGGAGGGGTGAGAGAAGGGCTGCATAGTTCTGAGTTATCAGCTGGGTCTAAACCACGACAGCTCCTTTGGTGAAACTGGAAGCTTTCATGGGGTTTAGTTTTCATGTTTTTCCCTCCATACAGTTGGTAATGCCTTCTCTAGAATTAAGAGACCAAGCTTTATCCTTGGCATGCACATTCTTCCAGTTAAAGGTAGTGGGTGTAATAATGTCCTCAATTATATGAGCACAATCTCCAACAACTTTGTGTCAATTTTCATAAAAGTGATGAACACAAAAACTAAAATTGCAGCTAGGATCACCTGTATTAGGTGCAGGAAAAGTGCTGTCATGTACTGTTCTTATTCCTGTTGCCTTGTTAATGAATACTTCATATCTAATCCCTTGTTAATGGATGCTCTAAGTCTAACATCTGCCTGCTCCAAATGAGTGAAAAACACCTAGGTTCTTAACAGTGGTCAAAGCAAGACATTGATGATTTCACAGTCATAACAGTAGACAAACACTATACACTTGCAGATAGATGAGGCAGAAAGATGACCTTAAGATATACAGTATGTCACTTTGTTTAGGCTTTCCTATCCAGCTGCTTTCTAGGGCTTTTCCTCTATCCAGCCACTGTTTTTTTCCTGGATGGCCTGGCAGCTACTAGGCAGTCCTCACCTCTGAATTTCCTGGTGCTTTCCTGCTGTAAATCTGTGTGTTCTGAGACCATGGGTAAACAGTAAATAGATGGGTAAATAGCAATCTTTTCCTGATACCACACAACCAACTTTGTGAAGTTGACTGAAAAATGGTTCTTTCTTTCATATATGGTATGTTTTAAACAAAAGGTCTGCTTGGTACTATGTTTGTAGATTTTCAAGGCTTACTTTAACTGTACTTAATACAAGCTATAGGCTTGCAAACTTGATTCTTTTTAGGGGTTTATGACTCCTAGTAATTTACATGGAAGCATTTCTGTATGATCAGTTCTCTTTGCCCTCTTATAAGGACATATTCTTGAGAGAACACATAGTAATGCCATCAGCCAGACTAAAGATGTAAAGATCTGATTTGATGTCCTTTCATTAGAAAGTAATATGGGCATGAAGTGTGATTGTCTAGCTATCTTGGAGTCCTATGTGCTTAGATTAGCTGATCGTGATTTTGGACATGGTCATGGATTAAAAACAGATAGGTTTATTGCCTCTTCTTCAGTTGCAGAAGGCAGCATATTAAATTTACATTAAGGGTCTTTCCAGGGCAGACTTCTTTTTTATTTTATTTCATTTAATCATTTGATGAACATTGAGGCTGGTCAGCTACTTACATCATCTATATTTCATACTTAGGTTTTTGTTAGGTATTCTTATTTTGTGTAGTGTAATTCCTGCTAATCTGGAAAAAAGAATAAAAATAGGCAGATGTAATTTCCTTATTCGTGCAGGCAGGAGGTTAATGAGTAAAGAAATGATGGCATGGGACAATACTGAAGTGTAATAACTTAGTGTTAATTTAAATCCAGAGAGTGGTCAGATTACAATTTATAATGTGTCTAAATAGATTGGCCTGGAAGTCTATACTACTTTTGCTGCACTTTTCCATATAATGATTCACCCTGGAAGCTAGTGAAAGGGCAGTCTATAGATGCACTCCATCCAGGATGTTTCCCTGGTAAAAAAGTGTCTATTACTTTGTCATTACAAGGACTACATATTTTGTGGCTTTGTGTAGTTTTTTTTCTTAAAAAGTATGTTTATTAAATTTGTAATCCTAGGTTCATTTTGAAAAGTCTGTTTAGGCCTTAAATAAACAAGTTAGCAAAAATACAACTGGAGATTTCCTTTTACAACAGCTTTACTTAATACTGCTTTTTACTTCAGTCCATTACTTGCATTCATTTCCACTATGGTGGCCAATTTCCTTAGTTCATCATCTCACAAACAAAAAATTATATAGTTCAAACCCAGAAATTCAGGGGGTTTTTAAAACTGGCAATTCCAGTTGCCACTGAATATTTTGATTTGGGGGTTTTGCTCAAAACACAGAATTTCAAAATGAAGACTTCAGAGAAATATCTGACTGTCTAGGAAAAGGTATACATTAAACACAGAATGTGGTTGTTTTAAGTCACAGTATTTTTGAGAAAGACTACATGAGCCTTCTGTAGATGTCTTTATAATGAGCTTCCACATTAATTTTAAGAAATCAGTATGATGTGCTGCTTGCAGATTATAATGTAATTCTGTAATACAAATTAGATCAGCTTTGAATGTCTTTGAAATGTAGTGTGTTAAAAATGGTATGTACAGGTTAAAAGACACAGATTCAGAACACCGGGATTTACATGAAATTATCACACATGCTTTGATAGAGTCCTAGACTGATTCAAAAGAGCAAGTTTCATATGAAGTTGTCTCATTTTCTTTGATAGCCACCTTGATCTTTATGCAGTCATCTATTAATTATATTACAGATAAGGTAAATAAAAGTGTTGAAATATTGAGATCACAGCCTCCTTTTTTCTTGTGAAGACTAAAGGTATGCTTCTATGAAGTCAGTGAGCAATGGGGGATGATAAAGGTATTCTTTAGCTGTCAGACAGTATTTATTTTGACACGTGACTGAAAGATAGCTAAGTAGCTCAGTAGTTCAGTAGCTAAGAGCATAACTGAAGGGTAAAACTTGATGTGATCTAAACCAAAGGTGCTATAAGACAGTCTATGGATTTTCCAGAGCCAATGCACTGGCTAACACTATGAAAGTTTTCCTAGTGGAACTATATTTCATTTTTCTCAAAAGATTATGTTATCACACTGCACAATTGCCACTAACATCACTGTGCATTCAAGATTGTTTCCTCTTAGGTTTGGCCTCTCTGATTTCCTCACACAAGTAGTGCGGAGGCTTTAAACCTGTTAGTTCTAGAGGAGCCCATCATGGTTATTACAGACTAAACATAGAGAATTTGCTTATTTTATCAGCATTCAGGATTTAGCAGTGTGGGTTTTGAATGTAGCAATTTTTCAACTTGTTTCTTTTATTTAAGGCAGCAACATTTAGCTAATAAGCTACGGTGTCACAGTTACACAGTTGTAGCTGCAGAGTACTCTGTCTCAAGAAATTGGCTTATCTACTTACTTCTTAATTCAGAACTTTCCAAAAGCAAAGTCCTTTGCTTTCAGTAAGCCTAAATAGAAACGTCTAAACTATAAAAGCTATTTATCTCTGTAGTGACGGAATTTTCAGCTGAACTAAATGCATTTGCTCACTTTAATATTTAATTTCAGTGTTCTGCCCTCTGTAGAGACAGATAACAGGAGCTGCCACCAAAAAAAGGCAATCAATTTACCCGGGGAACTGCAGACCAGTCAGTCTCTCCTCTGTGCCTGGCAGGATCATGGAACAGATTCTCCTGGAAACCATGCTAGGGCACATGGAAAACAATGAGGTGCTTGGTGACAGCCAGCATGGCTTCACTAAGAGGAAATCCTGCCTGATCAATTTGATGGCCTTCTATGATGGGGCTATGGAACTGATGGACAGGGGTAGAGCAGTTGACATCATCTACCTGGACTTGTGCAAAGCATTCAACACTGTCCCGCATGACATCCTTGTCTCTAAATTGCAGAGACACCAATTTGATGGATGGACCACTCGGTGGATAAAGAACTGGCTGGATGGCTGCACACAAAGAGTTGTGGTCAACGGATCAGTGTCCAGTTGGTGACCAGTAACGACTGGTGTCACTCAGGTACTGGTTCTGGGACCAGTCTTGTCCAATATCTTTATTGGTTATATGGACAGTGAGACCCCACTTGGAGTATCGTGTGCAGTTCTGGTGTCCTCAATATAAGAAGGACATGGAGCTGTTGGAGCAAGTCTAGAAGAGGGCCACGAGGATGATAAGGAGGCTGGAGCACCTCCCGTATGAAGACAGGCTGAGAAAGTTGGGGCTGTTCAGTCAGGAGAAGAGAAGGCTGCATGGAGACCTCATAGCAGCCTTCCAGTATCTGAAGGGGCATACAAGGATGCTGGAGAGGGACTCTTCATCAGGGACTGTAGCAATAGGATAATGGGTAATGGGTTTGAACTTAAACAGGGGAAGTTCAGGTTAGATATAAGGAAGAAGTTCTTTGTTGTGAGGTTGGTGAGATGCTGGAACAAGTTGCCCAAAGAAGTGGTGAATGCTTCATCCCTGGCAGTCTTCAAGGACAGGTTGGACAGAGCCTTGGGTGACATGGCTTAGGGTGAGGTGACCTTGCTCATGGCAGTGGAGTTGGAACTAGATGATCTTTAGGTCCTTTCCAGCCCTAACCATTCTGTGACTCTATGATTCTGTGAGTCAAATCATGAGTATATCTGCTAGAACAATAGCTTTATTTAAGCAACAGACAAGTCCCTATACAATATCATCTCTCAGCACAGTAAGTTTAATTCAATTCATTGCTTACACAGATATTGGTGTTTTGAGAAGATGACTCCAGAAGTCTTCTTTTTTCTTTTTTTTTCTTTAGATGTTCACATAAATTTAAATTTTAATCTGATATCAACATCATTGTTTTATATAGCTTAAGGTGCAATCATCAAAACTTAACACCCATGTCTCCACTGATAGTTAAAAATGTGATCTAACAACCTGCTAACAAAAGACTATAGATCCTCTTTAATGGTGTATTTCTCCTTTAAGGGATTCTTTTTTTACTTGTTTGTTTCAGTCATAGTCTTTACAGGGTTTATATTCCAAACCTACATATCACTCCTACCACCACTGATGATATTTATGCTACAAATGTATGAAGAGAGAAAACAGTCCTTATGCTTTTAAAAGTAGTTTATATAAATATTGCAATAATAAAACTATTCAGAACCCCATCCAATATTTTTCTGTACTAAAGTTCTTTTGTAAACTCACTTTGTAGTCAAGACAGATGAGTTCTTTGTAAGTTTATTTTTCTCAAACCAAGGAATGCAATTAGGTGACTTTTATCTAAAACACAAATCTGCTGACTTGCTGTTCAAGTTTTAGAAAATGATGAAATAGGCAACGATTACATCAAGAATTGCCTAGACTGCAACTGTATAGGTGCTTATTCCTAGTTTTGTGTTTTGCTCTATAGAATCATTGTATGAGAAAACTGTAAAGCCTACAGTGGCTATATGCAAGCAGAAGAGAGCATGGAGAATGAAAGGGAAGAAAGATCCAAAACCCTTACAGGAAAATATAGAGAAAGTTATAAAAACAATATTCTTCTTATAGGATGACTAGGTAGTATCCTTTGCTAGACGGGTTCTCATCAAAGCCAATGTGATAATTTGTACGTTAAGATCATCTTTGGTACAAAACAAAGACTGGTAACATCTGTGCTAGAAAAAAGCAGTATTATAATGCAGTGTACTAATTTAGAGAAGGGAGATGATAAGTATGTATGTTTTCCATAAAACAGAACTGGAGTATTGCCAGCAAATGATGAGCAGTTCAGCCTGTGAGAAAGTAGCTTTACTACTACTACTAGCAGGTTTCATTTCATAAGTTCAATTTACTGTAAACTACATCTTCTAGCAGGTTTGAATGTCCATTGATGTTCTGGCCTTTGGTTGATTTCTGTAAAATTGCCAAAACTGAAAAGTGATGTGTGCTTACAAGCCATGTGCATGCTTGACATTTTTGAGAACTACACCCTGAACTACATCAGACCACACAAGATATGCTTATATGGATAGCTAAAAAATATCCAGGACCTTAGTATGCATATTTACTCTTTTTGGTTGCTGAGGTTTTTAAACTTTCAAGGGCAGGAGGGGAGCGTACTGTAATTTTTAGACACTTTGTTGTAGTAGGAAAGTAACATACTCTGCCTTTTTATCTTTTTGTTGAATATGTCTACTGAAAAATTCTTTAAATCATTTTTTTCTCTTTCCCTATGGATCAATTCATATATATCTTAATTCATATATACATCAATTCATATATACATCTTACCTGTTGTTTGGGTGTTTCGGGTTTTGTTGTTGTTGGCTTAGTTTGATTTCTGTTTTTTAATTAAAAAAAAAGAAAATCATTCCCTGAAGTACCAAATTCAGATGCAAATGCTTTACTGATTATCTCCAGATGGTTCTGGATTGTCTGACATAGACCAACATCTCATGGCCAAAATATGGTCTAAGAAAAACACAATCCACAAACTAGCTAGGGACACTGGAGTGGTAGCCACAAATACTTTTTGGTGTTCTAAATTGATTCTGTAAGGGCTGACACTGGCATGCTGTTGATGTGCACAGACACAAAGCCTGTGATGACACCATGAGAGTTATTAGACAGGGGCTGACATCAGGTGACCTCTTCTAGGTGGCAAAACGATTTTCAAGTAGAACATGGGCCTTCAAGGGCAAGTAGCAGATGAGCAGGAGGTGATTTTTTTTTTCTAGTTTGTAGCATTTTTATTTCAGTACCTGTTTTCCATCTTTTCCAGCTGTCTTGGTTTCAGGATTAAATCATGACACCAAACAATTCTTTCATCTCCTTAGGCCTATATTGAATAATAAACACTGATTTTGTTTGGATTAACTGTAGCTGAACCCTTAAAAGTAAAATAATGAAGTATTTGTTCCTTTTATGTGGAGTTTTTGTCTTCAGTATAGTTTTATTTCAATATGCATAGTTTCTATGTTAAATGTAGCTCTATCACACATGAATATATTAAAAAACATGTATTTAAAGATAAGCTAACAGTCACCTTTTTCTGCTTGGTTAAAAACTCTGTGCCTTTCTTTGAAAATCAAAATCAGTGTTTCAATGCAGGAAAAAAGCTATATCCACAAGATTAAATGACACAGCAAGATACAACATCTAAGATCAGTTGGGGAATTCTGAGACAGTGTTGCGTTGACAAATTATTAGAAGATCTTGACTTATCATACAGTTTGAAAGGTCAGTCACCCTATGATAACAACAGCTGACACTTCAGACCCTTGCTTCCTCTTCCAGACACTAACCGTCTGAGAAAAACCAGCAGCATAGCACACCAGAGACTATTCAGCAGATGTCTGTAGCTGGTGACCTCAGGGGAAGCTTCATCTACTTCTTAGTATGCCTTATCCCAAAGCTATGTTGCTTGTATTTACATATGGTGTGTACCATTTCTGTACATGCTTTTCAATATAAAAGTAAGCTTCAAAGGTAATTTAAATCCATCTTTCAATGGACATACATCTGTAGTCTACAAGGAAGACATACCATCTTTTCTGCTAAAGCTACAGAAAACACAAAGAACATTTTTGCAGAGTATAGGTACATGTAGATCTGATTAGAAGGTAAAAATGATACACAAAACCACCCAGAATAATTATGCCATTTTTAAAGCACTTCATTCTTGTCCTAATTTTCCTGCAAGCTAGTCATCATCCCTGCAATTCTCATTGGCATATTAACATACGACATCCTGAAAGTTTGTCTTTCTCTAAAAATACATTTGAACTAGCTGAACTTCCTGATCTACTTCTCTCCCCAAAATAAACAATAAGTGAGATTTGTTTATATTTGAGAAGAAGCTGCTGTGAATATCCTTTAAATGCTTTTGTAGAAGGGCTTTTAACTGCACATATTATTCTAAGGTTTGTATTATACAATATTCCCAATATGACAACTCTAAAGGATTTAATTGGAACATAAAAAGAGCAATATCCTTAATCTGATGTGTTAGGTTTTATTAATTGTGTTTAATATTTTAAAATTTATGAAAATCCTGAATTACAATAGATTATGTTGGAAAAGGTCTCATGTTATTTGTTCCCTAATAGTCCCAGGGAAATTATATTCTTTCTAAAATAAATACAAATCTTCTTAAAAAAAATCAAGAAAGTTGGTGTATATATGTCTAGAGAGAGGTTACTTTCCTTTTCATCTTTTTTTGATCCAAATTCTAATTTCTTTGCCTTTGTCAGATTAAATTAGGCTTTTAATGTTATTGTACCGTTATGTATTTAATATGTACAGAAAGTGGTCTGGGCCTAATGTTAGTACAGCTGTGAAATTTGATTTTTATCCTTTTTGCAAAAAGATTTGCGGGAGTATAAAAATTTTTATAACAGCTCTTCCTAAGGAGGTAAAATAATCAGTATAATACCACTTTAAAAGAAGTAGATAATTTGCACAGTACTCCTGACCATAGCAATGATTAAATAAACACTAGCTAGGGTCACCCACTGTTTGTAAGCTGGTAAGCATAACTTAGCCATTACCATCCACTCCCGGTTTTTATTTATTAAATTCTGGCACTGTGACAACAGCTCCAATGCATTTCATAGAGTCATACAATAATTTAGTAGAAAGAACCTCTGGAAGTCATCTGTTCCAGCAAGGCCAAGTGAAATCAGGATGTTCGGGGATGTGTCCAGCTGAGTTTTGAATATTTCCACAAACAGAGAGTGGAACAGCTCTGAGTGAAGCCTGAGTATGGCTTTCTACACCCTTCAGGGTAGCTGCAGACAGCAGTAAGGTCTTCCTTTCACATTCTCTTACTGGTGAACAAACCTGCACGTGTCCTGTACTCCAACCCCTGCCCAACCTGGCAGGTCTTTGATGGCCTCCCTCCAGTGTGTGTGCTTGATTTGTACTAACAGGGAGCACAAAGTGGATGCTCTAGACACCTCCCCTACTCAGTGCTGAGCATAGGGAACAAACACTTTCCTTGACCTCCATTCACCCTAGTCAGCTCACCAATGCCTTTTGTCTGGAAATTATCTTCAGTTTTCTTCAGAAATGTTTTGGTTGCAGCAAAGAGTTGGTATAGAAGAAATCTCTCCATCCTACAGAAGGAGGCAGAAACACTGCAGGTGACAAAGGGCACCAATATAAATGGTATATTTGATTACCAGGAGACAACGCCCAGTCCGGCAAGACTCATGCCTGTTTCTTGCCTTCAGGATAGCTCACTATCTGATACCCAAGATATTTACTGGCAAGTGTCTAAGCCACCTTGCACTACTTCAAGGCACTGGGCTTGGGCTAAGCAAGGTTGTGGACTACAGATTCTTCCAGTGCCTGCAGGAGATTGAAAGCAAGGAATCTGGCCCTTCTGCAGGAAGTTTGTTGTCTCTTTCTGGAGGGAATCTCATCCAGGACCATGTCCCTCAGTATTTCCTTTTCAATGTCATCTCGATCCCCAGTGGGTTTTGATCCCCAGTGACTTGGCAGAGTACAACTGTTCAGTCCCACCTGTTCCCCCATATGCTACTTTCTTGTCTTGCTTCTCCATATCCTTCCTCCTTTAGGCTTCCTCCCTTCAGTTTATCCAGGCTTGTCAGGCAGAGGAGCTGGAACTGGAGCTTTCCAGGAAGGAGTGGATGCCTACTCTTACCTCCCAAGGTTGTCTTTCCCACTGCTGGTGCAATTGGTATGGCCACTTCGAATCAGGTCTTTGATGGAAAGACTTGGTTGATGGGGCAGGCTTGTGCCAATCTTTCCCAAGCTGGACTAGGCTCTGAGGAAATGTTCTTTCTTCAGAAGACCTTCATGCTCCAATCAAAGAGCTGACAACTCCCCTTTTCCTCCTTACACCCCTGCCTGCTCCAAGACCCCTCAATGATCACAAGGATGACACACTCAGCAATCTGAGGTGCCAGTCAGGGCAGACTTCTTTCAAGGGCCAGGGCACACTGGGCTGTCAGGTGGCTGGTGACAGCAGGAGGCTATTGGGAGATACTGTACGTCTGTTTCCTGACTCCAGGATTTGAAGTCTTCTATTGAAGCCACCTATTGGTGCCTTCTCCAGGAATGTCTGGAAATTGCTCAGTACGCCAAGATAAATTTTATCCCAGTTCAGTGGGAAAGCTTGCTTGTACATTTCTTGTCCATCATCCTCTCACACTTGAGTTTACAAAGAGAAAATAGAAATGTCAGTAAAGTTTCTTATTAACATTTAGAATTAATCAGAAAGAGTACTTTTTCCATATGTATTCAAAGATCTCTGGGTGAGAGTGAAAATATGACACTGAAGTAAAATATGTTTTACAATTACATTTTCAATTATTCTACTTTTAACTTTTATCACCTTCATTTTTTAACTCATTAGTGTCTATTTAATGTGGTTTTATTCAGTAAGACAAATATTGATCACTCATGATCAAGACTTCTGTCAGACAGGTAATTTATAAAACCCTCAACAGAACACAAGATCAAAATTATAAGCAATTTTTCTTATATTACAGTGCACTCTATTTAACTAGCAATATTACTTAAATCAATAATCTCCAAAACATAATCTGGCATCTAAACAATTTTATATCAGTGGCAGAAACTTCTTGAAAGACATTTTGAATAACATTAGTCTGTTTCATGTACAATTAAAGGTAATAATAGAAGTGAAAATATAGAAAAAAATATAAAAAAATATTTTCTAAATTGATACACCACACTGTTTAGTTAACTGCTTAAAAACAGTTCTCTACCAAGACCTGGACTTCAAAAAATATAACTTCCCAGGATTTGTTTAAAATAATATAGAGGAGTGTAAGACTGAAGTTTCCATCATTACTAAGAAGCAGAAGCTTGAAAAATCTCTTTCACAGAAACCCACAATGAAAATTTGATATTTGTCACACCAGCAATAGCAGAAACATACTGATACCTTAATTATTATAGTTGTACTTATAGTAATAGAGGACAAATAAGAGGATTTGAAAAGAGTTTAAATAAGAGGGTATTACTGTAACATTGGCAAATGAAACTGTCATTCTATTCTCTGACCTCTTAGTTAGCGTAAGGAGGTGGGTGTCAGTAGCACTCCAGCTTGTTTTTTGATAGAATTAAGATCTATTTTTTCCAAAACCACCTTGGCTAAGCTTATATCAAGAAATAGCTCTTCTGTGATACTGGAAAACCAAAGTATTACCTGCCTACATCAAATTAGTTACATGTCAGATGTTCAACTCCTAACCCTGTTGAATTTGTTGCAGCTAGCAAGTAGCATTGTTTAGAGATGGTTCTTAAATTCACTGGTTTTCCTTCTACAGAAAAAGAGAACTGTATGTGTGTGAGCTATCCACTGGTAAGTAAAGCAGACTGAAAAAAAAAAAAAAAACCCTGTTAAAACTTTGTGTATTATGTATTTTATGTACTTGACTGAGGGGCAGAAAATAGCCATTATTGGGAGTACTTGTCTTTTTATGACCATCTGTGCAGATGCATGGAAAATGAAATGAAGGGAAGAAAGAAAATAAGGGATAAAATAAAAAGTTGACAAAAATAACATGGTAAAAAACCTGACAAGAAGATCAAAATTAATTCAAGAACCAACAAGGACTCAATGAAAGTGCCATGGTGCATTTTTTACTCTCAGAGAATTCCCACAGCTCTTTATAATTGTTCTATCTCATATTACAGTGACTGTGGAGGTAGACTTAACAAAAGGTGTACCAATAACAAAACTAAAATATGTGTGGCCTTTGTTCATTACTATCAGTTTTTATTCTTAAGAATATGTTGACCCGTGTGCTAGATTTCTTCCTTCTCTGCTTTGAAAAGTACTATGGGGTTGTTAGATTCCATCTAAGCAACCTCTTACAGGGCCAAAATAGATATATTGCATTGGGATAATTTGAAGTATTTCTTTACTGTCTAATGAAATACAGTATTCCGCGTTCTTCCACTTCATTATCAGCACTGAGTTGCTTCAGCTTTGAAACGAGAATTTATTACATTCCAGCCTAAAGATGAGCGCTATGTTGGCAGGTAAAGGAAAAACTATCGACATACACCTTTTTTTTCACATGCTCGGAAATCTTTGAATAGTCCCACCACAATTTTAAAACCAAGGAAATTTCTTCCTCCCTATGTAGGTAGCTGCTGTAAAGCCCCGTTTTTAACAGCACTGAGAACACAGCAGGTCTTTTAAGGGATTCTGAAATATGTCTGTGGAAACATTTTCCCTCCATTTAAACAACTTGAAGGTAACAGGGAGAGGTCTGTAGTTTATTCACCCAACAAAAGCAAGAAATCTCTAATATTGGGGACATAGCTAAAAAGTAATAGTTACAAATTATCAAATACTCAAATACATGCCATCAACATGTATTTAGCCAAATACGTGTTCTCAAGATAAAACTTCAGGGAAGGTAAAACTTCAGGCTTTTGTAGACTTGTGAATCTAAGCTTGAAATCCTCTGAGTTAAAAATGTATGCAAGGTGATTGCACTATTCCAATTTTACACAGATGAAACTTCATTGATTTTTGGCATGAAAGTAGAGTATTGTAGTGATAAATCAGACCTCTGCAATTCATACAGGTCTAACACAATGTTTTTTCTTACGTAACTTATGCAAAATAAAAGAAAAAAAAAACAAAACCAAAATCTAAAAACTAGAAATCATCACCAAACAAGAAACATTCTCCCACCCCAAACCCCACTAGAAACACCTAAAACTAGAAAAGGCTTTGCAAAAAAAAAAGAAAAAAAGTAGTATTTATTTCATACAACATACTGATTTTAAAATATATCTCTTGAACACACCGTGAAAGTGGAAAAGAAATAGAAGTTGTACTTATTTTGTAGTGACCTGAATTTAGCATCAGATGTTAAAATCAAGACATGAAATTTTGGTAGAGAGATAAAAGTCAGAGCAGAGACCTGACCACATGCCGGATGATATTAGTGGCAGATGTGATCGTCAGAAGTGTGATGGCATTTCCTCTGAATAGGCGAATGTACTCTTCAAACTTTGATGTTAACATGATTAGCAATGAAAGTATGCTTTGTTCCTTTGCCTTCACATGGTCTCAATATTGGCAGTTATCGTTTACTTGTATTTTTAAATCAAATATTATCCTGCCCTGTATTCATGTGCAGATGCTTTGCACAGTGCTGCTTTTTTTGTTGGACCTAAAAGAAAACTGTGAACCAGTGTACTGAACAGGGGCTAAATATTTTATTTTTCCCTTTCACTCAATCCAAGCATTTCTATTTCCTAATTTTATACTGGAAGTCCCAGTACCACGCTTTCCACTTCACACCAATATCCCGACTACTTTGTCCATTGCCCCCAGACAGTCATTAATTGACTGCAAACACAACTTTATGGCAAAATGACTGCAGCTTTATTAAGCAACAGGATTTACAGGCAATAACAAAATCAATATAACATTAATATATCACATAATTAAGTAAGATTCTTACAAGCTCTGCCTGTAGCCTGAAATATATACAACATCATTGTAACCAGTGATAGCAGTTGTCCAAAGAAGATACAAATCCTGACTTCTAATGTGGGAAAGTACATATCCTCTCTTGACTGAAGGAAAAATGTCCTGTTTATCCCACACACATCCTCATCAGTCACCTAAAAATTCTCATTTATCCATCTTAGAAGATAATAGTTGTGTAACAATGTTGTTACTGAAGTTACAATAGCAAGGTATGTTCCTGAGAACATATTGGGATTGACTTTTCATTCAATCTCCTATGAGTACACCTGAAAGTCAGTGATGCTTTCTGTATTTGATGTTACTTGCGTGAGTAAAGATGGCACACTCAACAAAATACATAAAATGTTAAGTCTTGAACATTAGAACACCACTGAATGTCTTTCAGCTGCTGCAATAAATCTAAGTGTACTTTACAAAGTTCTCTGAACCTAAAATAGTTTACTATGTCCATGAACTCTATCTGTACATAAATGAATGACACTTGAGACAACAGAATCTATTCAAATTGCATCTCTCAAGAGCAGAAATGTGCTTGAACACATAACTTTCCAAAAACTTGCACAAATAGTCTCTGAAGTTCTTCTATGCCTTCTTTGGTTAAATTTTTTTAAGATTATTTTTGGCTAAAAAGCCGAAATATTAATTATTCTTACTACGGTGGAGATAAGCCAACCTGGAAAGCCATGTCTGCCCTGCCTTAATGGAATTTGGTTCTGATGGCAACCCTGAGGTCAAATTCCCTAACCAAATTCCCTCACTGCTTCCATCTACTTGTGAAATGTTCTCTGGGGCATGGTACGCATGTTATCACTTGAACAGGGAAATGGGTTGGAGAGAACCATGGCAATATCCATCACCTCCAGCAAATACCCCAATACAGACTCAATACCTGTGATCTGTAGTGACTCTCCTGAAGAGCCTAAGCATTCTTATCTCTTTCTCACATGACTTTGTAGTATAAGATCATAAGATCTTCATGTCATGACCCTATTCCTCCCTTCTGCACATAGCATGTATCTCTTCAGAAAGACACGGCACATGTAGGCCTCTTATTTCTAAGGATGGTTACCAAGCAAAAGGCTACGTCTAAGAAATCACCAGATCAGGAGAAAATCCGGACAGAGCTGTTTAGCAGTATGGTCTGGGAAAGTCAGATGCAGCAATTCCAATTATACAGACAGCAGTGACAATTTGGATCGAGTCACCTTAATGCAGAGAGGAAAGCCATGATACATTAAGAAAAGCTGACGGAGCTTTACAAGCCAAAAGCCATAACTCTGCTTGGAAGTGGGCTATGCACAAGGAGGTCTATCATAAAAGACTACTGTACAGATAGTTCTGTTTCTTAGAATGGAAGATAGGAAGACAGATCTCCAAACTAGCAACCAAAACACAGAAGAGAAAATTAGGATAGGAAACTATATGTCCTGAAGAAAGATACTTCCAGAGAGACACACAGAAAAACATCCGTCATGCACGAGCCTATGAGTGACCTCTTCCTGCATTTGTTTTGTAGAGACTTCCAACCCAGCAAGACAACTCCTTCAGCTTCTGTGGAATCAGAAGAATCTCACACCTATGGGGAGTGAGAACTACCCGAAAGATATTCACTGCCCAGCACTGTGCTTCCAGGCTGGCAATCTCTTCCCTTATTCACAAGTTATTCTTCCTCCACAAGTCAGTGAGCACTATTCACAAGCCAGAGATGAGTTATTCTCTCACACTGTGTAGGGTCGAGTTCCACTACACTTATAGACATTTGAAAAATCCATATGGGGATATTCAGACTATCCTTCTACACCAGATGAGGAGGAACAATTGTCTTGTGCTGATTCCCTACACCACAAGCTCCATTTCAGAACTTTCAGCAAAAATTCCTCAATATCTTTACAAAGCAAGATGATAAAATCTTTAAGCAAAATCCCAAGACAGCATTTCCTTTTGTAGAAGAGGCAGAGGGAAGGATGGAGATTACTTTCAGGACAGACTTCACGCAGTTTCCCCATCACTCAGAGAGACTCTTGGTTTTCATACAATACATTTACATAACTAGTCCTATCCCTGCTGCCTGAACATGAAGATGAACATGGATGTAAGCCCAGAATTCCCTCTGGCAGAGAACTGTGTATTATCAAACACAACAAAAAAATAACCAGATCAAGAACTGTACCCCAGGGGAATCTCACAATCTTATTCACTCTGGACACTTTCTTATGAACAACTGGGCAAACAGCCCAAAGCCTGATCTGGTTAGAATTGCACATCAGGTTTATACATTTGACAACAATAAAATATTTTTGTACTTTCCAACATGTGTTTGTTCTCTGGTCTTGAGGTCCTTTGGGACTGCCCTTAGCTCTACTGCTGTTTTCCTTGTCTTCTTTATGGGATCTGCATGCACATGCTCTGATCCTGGGAGATAAGAACTTCTGCACATTCAGGTGTGGACTAATGGTCTCACACAGGAGACCTGGGAGTCTCAAATCCCATTCCAGCGAAAGGTTTGAAAGAGATGACTGTCACACTGAAAAGAAGTTCTTCCTGGCATCACAGACATGAGAGACTGTACTTCCTCCGACTAGGAGATGCACAGCCAGCATTTTTCTGACATCCTTTGAAGCAAGTATAAAGAGCAGCTTCTATTAGGCAAAACATGTATTCCTCTGCATGGATCAAGACTAGCAGAAGACTGGCCAGGACGACAGGCTGCAATGATTGTAGTGATGGTTTGGGAGCAGCTTCTCCCAAAGTTCAGAAAAATGACATCCACATACCCTCAATAGTGAGTTGAGTATCTTTTCTGATGTAAAGGGATGAATTAGGCTTGTACTAATTAAATTATTACTGGAATAATTTCATTTTCTTCCTTGTAGTTTCACAAGAAGTTTAAAAGTGTCATTTTTTTCAAGTAAGAGGGGAGGAAAATGTTTTCAGGGAGACTACAAGCAGGCAGACATAAAGTCTGGTGTAGAGGACAATGACCAGGCTGTCTGCTGACAGCAGCCTGTTCTTAGAGCAACCAAGCGAAAAACCTCCTACCTGTTGAGACAATACAGAGGAGGAACAAAGAATATCATTTGAAAGGGAGGATGAAGAAAGAGAGAGCAAAAATAAAAGTTCTGAAGCCAGGAAAAGACCCTGAGAAAAGGTGATGAAGAATATCAATGAACACTTCCACAAATGGCCTTCAGCTACATCCATTTCAGGAGCAATGACTGAAGACACATCCATGGTCAACAAGCCAAAAGCTATGACTGCTTTTTGTCAGGAGACACTGAGCATATTGTGGTTCCAAAGATGAAAGCCACTTGCAAATGAAGAACCCTTGCATTGTAATATTGATGATTGTACCTGAGACTCAAAACAGCAGTACTGTGGGCATGATATCATGTACTATCAAAGGGTGTTTTCCATGGAGATGTGCCAAAACAGAATCAGTTTCTCAAATTTGTAAGAGGCTGACAAACAAACGTAGAAAGTCTCAAGTACCATAAGCCAAATACTGGGGAAAGGGCAGGGAGTGGGGTGCAAAACCCATAGCCTAGTGGGGCAAGAACATGCACACACCACTTATCACAGAAAAGCAGTCTACTTACCACAAAAAAGCAATCTAGAGGGACAAGTCTGTTGATGAGAACAGCACTTTGGTTATGCTTCTCTGAGCTTCCATATACTTTACATAAATTGGTACAGGAAGGCCTAGGCAGACTGTAGGACTTATCCTGATTAAGAAAGCCATGTGTTTGGTTGTTTCAAGGAGCCCAACTTAGCTTTCTTATTTTTCACACTTCTTCTGTGAACATCCTCATACCCAGATAGCAGCCACACAAAATGTAAGGCAAGATCAGACTTTGTTAGTTTCCTGGCGGATCTACCACAGATTACCAGAAGTATACAAATTTCCTGTGTTCACAGTAAATCATCTCCTTTTACCTCTTGTCCACATGTAATCACTTAAGATTCACAGAGCGGCCCTTGTAAGCAAGGCCTGGGGAAATAATTTCTTCATTCTAACGTACACATGCACACATATACAATAGTAGAAGGCCATATAAATTAAAAAAAAAAGTGAACATGAATTGGTTTCCGCTTCCTCCCCTGTTCTATTGCTTTCATTTCTTGTAAAATTTCTTTGTAAGAAGATCACTACAGAGAAAATGTAACTTGAGAAGAAATTTATATGTTCCCTCAAGTTATTCCTCTCCAAAGGGAGATGCTGAATTAAAGCATCACTATTCCCTTAAGGTTCTGGAAAGTGAGCTACGGGAGACACACAGGCTGTACACCTCCATATCCCATTCCCCTCAAAAGATATTAATCGCTTCCGTTAGCACACTAGTCTATATTTTAGTTCTACCACGGACACCATCACCACCTCTCTCTTCTTTGTATCCTACACTCTTTTTTTCAAACTGACACTGTTTTGTTCTTAAAAACTCCTAGTAAAAACTTTGTGGTCTGTGGCATTTGTCAGTATTATTTAATTTAGATTCTCAAACAGCTTCTGAACTGATGACGTGCAGAGAAGCAGTGAAGTATTTTTGTTACATCTACCCTCATAAGTCTCCTCCTCCCTCACACAACCTAAACCATGCCTCCTGCCTCAGATGAAGAAAGTATTCTTCATTTTCCCTCTTCTTCTCTGTGTGTAGGAGAACCATATATCTGGATATAGGTATCATAATCTCACTTTGCAAAACAGTATTTTTAAGTTTTAACATCTCTTTTAAAACTAATTTTCCAATTCTTAAATGATCTTATTTGACATACATTTTTGCATGTGAAGTTGTAGATTATTTATCCTTTTATACAAAAACTTAAAAGATTTGCCTGGTGTTTTTAGAAATTTTTTTCATTTAAAGAAAAAAAAAATCAACCGGTTTACAAAGCAGTTTTTCCAAATACTGCAACATTTTGTAGGTTAGATTGTTTCTCTAAATATACAACATGCTTTTCAAAATTAAGAGACCAAAAGCATGTTCTTATCAATTCTTAACCACTGAAATACATGGAGTAATTTTAAAATATTTTTTAAGTAAAAAAGTATATATAAACCAAAATTTGATCTTAAGGCCTTACAGTTGTAACCCTTTTTAGGGCAAGACGCTCTGATGACTCCAGTAAGAAAAGCATAATCTGTAAATATCAGATTGCTTTCACTCACATAACTAAGTATGAATTTCTCTGTGTAAATTCAGATATGAGCCAAAATGTTTCCACTGACAACATGGGAGTTGATGACACTGTGGTGAATATATAATGAGGCTGTGGATGCAGTTTAAGGCCACCAGTTCTGGTTCCACCACTCACCTGCAGTCACTGCAAATCTTTGAAGCACCCTGTTGCACCTGAGTCTCTGGCTCCAGTTCTCATTTCTGCTATAAACAAAGTAGGTAATGGGGGGGGGGGAACCACTTCTCTACCCCTGTCCTCCCTCAGTATCAGAGAGGCAGTGTTCCTTTGTTACAATCTGTGTAGATCCCATCTAATACAATTCACCTGTTCTAGGACAGGAGCTTTCTGCTATGTTATACAGAGCCATTTTTAAGAGGATTCCAGGTACTGCTCTTTGCAAGGCACAGAAAAATAATAATCACTTCCCCTGGGACTGTGAATCCGAGCTGTTTGCTCTTTGATAGCCTACAAAAAAGGTAAAACATGTACATTTGAGCAAAGTGTTACTGTCATAGTAGAACCAAAGCTAATGGGTGTGAATTAAAAAGGGAGAGAAAAAACAAGCCATTGTGTAATAGTCTACGCACTTTATCTCACCCTTTGGTGTGAAACAGCTGGTAAAAGATCCTATGAAGTGCAGTGTGGCAAAAGAGAACACTGATCTGATCTGTTTACGCAACTTACATGTTCTCACCATTGCTTGCAGTTAAAGTATGGATTTTCTTGAAATCAAGCTTATCAGATACATTTTAAGTGTTTCCTGTATGCAAATTCAGTGGGCCTGAATATAGAAATTTCACTTGCCCGTGAATTTTTCATGTTGCATATACTCAGAAAATCTAATCTTGGAGGTTCATTACTAGAACAGTTTTATTATTTCTGCCACTGTATTGTTATCAGACCAGCAACATCCTGAATTTGACTAAAGGAGATGGTTGTTGGTTTGCTGATGTTCTTCTTGTTTTGTTTTTTTTTTTCTCTTTCATTTTGCAGCACTTAGAATTGATAGATGGAGGTGTAGCCTTCACAATCACACGTTAAGAGTGCAAATAGTTATTTCTAATACCACAGTTCCCACATTATTCTAAATGGGTCTTCATTCCTGTAACTGTTGTGAGGTGAATTGTTAATATGTGATTTTCAATAGTGATGGTACTAAGCAAATGCCACTGTTATCAGAGGGATCAGCCCAAAGTTAAAACTGAAGTTTACAAGGATTGAGATGAAAGAAATCAATACAAATTGAGGGCAGTGCAACAAAGCTCTGTAGTGGTGGACTTGCTAACCCTAAACCCTTCCACCTGAATTCTAAAAAGTAAATCAAAGAGCTCCTATCTGGATCAAGGCACTTTCCAGCTTTGTTTTAGTGACAGGGGAATGGGCATTACCCAGAAGCTGCAGGGTGATGTTCAGAGGCAGCTAACAAACCACCAGCTCAGCTTTTCTTTTCCACAGGGCAAGCACTCTAAATGCTCCTCCTCCCCTTAACTTGCTGAAACTTGCAGCTGTGATTCACAACCTGACCAACAGTGATAGATAACAAACCACTGACCTTGAGGGCAGCTTTGTGTGTCAGCCTTCTTATTGCGTTGAGTCACCGCACTCCTCATGTGTGTTATTTTAAGTAGCACATTTATCAGCCAGTACCAAACAGAATATGTGGCCATGTGTATTTTATTAGTGAGTTTTGAGTATTAAAAAAAAAAAAAGAGAGAGAAAAATCCACTTTATTTCAAAAAAGGCTTGAAGACTCCTATGCACTTTAAAAATCTCCTTGTTTTCAGTTACAACATAAGGAATCTATATGGATGCTAATACGTTTGCATTTGTAGCTTTTCCAGACTTTTTTCTTTTCCAGCACACTGCAGTATAGCAATGTCAGAAATATACCATTCCCCATAACAGGACACATCTGTGGTGAATCTGCACAGAAGCAATTAATTTCCTTGTGGTATTTTTACACTGGGGGCTTAATGCAAGTCCCCGTTATACAAACAAAAAGCTCTAGACAGCTCCTGCTGCCTGATAAAAAAAAAAATAAAATAAATAAAGTAAATCAGATTGAGAAGGCCTGTTTGGCCTAGGACTGCTACAGGCAATGACTTGTAATGAGCCATCCCAACACTAATTATGAAGCTTATTAAAGAGAATTGTCTAAGTTGTACTAAAACGCATGCTATAATCACGTTAAGGGAGACATGCATACTGAATTGGGGTCCTCCGGTTTCTTCCCTTAGAGAAGTGGACCCAATATTTAATGAAGCCAATTTGGGTCTCTGTTTATAGCAGCAATATTATTGTGCTTGGCAGGCTGGTCAAGATGAATTTGATGGAGAAGCAGGTGAGAATCCCAGCAGGTCGGTGATAATTCACACATCACAGCCTTCACAACTAACATCTGCAGGCAAGTGCGCCAAGAAACTGTCAAAAACAAATACTTCCAATCCAGGATTTTATTATTAAACTTCTCCCAAATCTTCACTATGGTTGAAAAGGCAATATTTCAGTGTACTGTTTCAGAAAAGGGAAAAAAAAAAAGATTAATAAAGATGTTAGAAGGCTGAACTGCTGTGAGATTTGTTTAATTATTCCCCACAGTACTGCCCCAGCAATCTGCTGACATTTAGCCCCGACCTTGCAAATCCTCAGTAAATATTAATATATCAACTCAAACAGGGACCGTTGTTTTATTGGTTCACGGAGCTCAGAGAGATTCGCCACAGCAGTGAAAAATAATGTGCAGAACTGAGGAAGAACGGCTCCTTTGATATCACCTTCTGCTGCACACATGTGCTGGGAGCATCAACAAAATGGAAATTCTGTTACTTTGCCACAGCTGTAGAGTGACACTTCAGATGCCTTTGCTTCCCTTTGTACAGCCTGCTGGAATAATCCCAAAACCACAGTGGCAAGAGATTAGAAAACACACACACGCACGCGCGCGCACATACACACACACACAGAGGAAGAGAGGGAGAGAGAGAGGAAAGCAAGATCGCATTTTATTAACTGACACAGTGGATATTTTAATAATAGTAAGCTCCCATCTTAAAACCTAATAAGCTTTGCCCAGAACAATGAGTGCGCTAATGAGAGACAAGGAGAGCTAAGTACAATCTACTGGAATCTGTTTACTGCTGCGACTTTGCTGTTTGCCTCTGTGAGTGCCACATAAACTTCTTTTTTCTCCAAACAGTTGCCCCTATTGACTGCTTCTGAATGTATTTTATGTGCCTACCAGTCCTCACAAATCCTGACAAAACACCCCCAATTTATTTTCTCCCTTTTATTTGCTTGCCTCAAATGTAAATGTACATTATTAAAATATCTTCTCATAACTACACTGCCATTACTAATAGGCAAGTGTTTGATGTGGGTCAATACTGCATCCAAGATTCTTGGGTTTAGGAGAAAGGGCTGCTGTGCAACATTTGGCATTCAGATGTATTGAGCTGCAGAGTTAATGCGTGATTAATTTTATTCATAAAAATGTTAATCACTTCATTGTGAGATCTTTTTAACATTCTGTGCACTGAACACCTTTTAACTTCTTTTTCACACAAGCTCACAAATGTATTTAATATTTTCAAACATTCTGTTATTACCAATAACACTGGTAATTAAACATACATTTAAAACGTAATAAAAAGCTGGCAAGGAGCGGCACGGCACCAAACACAAATGGAAGCCCGTACCCGCTGCCTCCCCCATAACCCTCTCCCCCTTTGCAGCAACTGACCAGTTTCTTTAATGTGCACTTGTTTGCAGAGTCCTGGAGGCATTTTTTTCAACACTCATTGACACAGCCGAGTACCACGAAAATAATGCCCCCCTGTACCACGCTGTAGATGGTGCTAGAAATAATTCTGTTCTCAGGGAGGTGAGGATCACAGCACTGGGCACATTGCAGCAGGTTGGGGGTTCCAAGGGGGTTGTTTTGGGTTGGGATGGGGGCTTTTTTCTGAGACAAGCACTTGAGCCTCATCTGAGAGTGGTGTCAGGCATTGGTGGGTGTGTCGACGGCACTCACTGACTTCTTGTTTCCAGCTGGGCAAGGCTATTGTGAGCGTATTCAGCCAATGCACTCATGAAACTGGATAAATGGATTAGTGGATCAGAGACACCATCGGCATCTTCAAAAGGAAAACAGCAGCCTGCAAAAAGACTGACATTTGTGTACTGGGGCAGAGGGTGTGTGAATGCTCTGCCTCCTCCAAAGGGACAAGACAGTGATAAACTTTCCACACTGGCCACCTCACTTTGTGCTACAATTGACCAACAAAATAAATGGATTGCTTCATTGTTTTTGAACCGTAGGCAGCACAGGGAAAGCACTACTTGAGCAGCAACAAAAGACAATGTATTGTGTGGGGCCAACAGCTCAAAATAAAACCTTTAATTATCTACGGGTCAGCCATAAATCTGGAATAAAAATAAATGTTACTTTTTAAACTCGCCTTTAATTCTGCATGGAGTTTACGCTGGCGTTTTCTATTCTCTCAGGAGAGGCACTACCAGGACTTTGTGTGTGCCCTGCGTTTGCATTTTTGCATTAGCTTGACTCCCAAGGAACATGTTGGGAAACAAATTTGGCTATCAGACATGAAGGATGTCTGTAATGCTAATTAAAGTAAGTAAAAACAGATAAAAGATGCATTCTTTTTTCTACTATTTCTAACAAACACCCATGCATATATTCTCTTCACATACACGAGGGAAGCCAAAACTAGTATTAATAATGGTGACGAGACTCGAGTAAATTAATTCCTCACAGAAGTACATTGTTTAGTTTTAAGAGCTCATATTTTCAAAGTCTTAAATTTTGAATACCTATTTCTATGGGGTTTTCAGTCTCCTGGTACTTTGCAGCGATTCCTGTCCACATGGCTGGTTTTACAGGCGAGCTATGAACAACGCTGCATGGGGGCACCGCACAATGGGGAACACCAACCTCGCCAGGAGCCGTTTCTGTAACTTTTCCCTGGAAAACATGCCACACAGGCCATGTTTATTACATGTTCCAGTGTTTTACTTGATTTGTTAAGTCCCAGGTAAGATTTATTGCTTCAGCGTAAAACTTGGCAGCTTGAAGCCTGGAATCAGGCCCCAAGTCCCTCCTCACCACAGCCCCCATGGAGCCAGTGGTGGGCACAAGCCCTGCATGCCACCTCCATGGCCCTTCCCGGATCCTCCAAATCTGCCTCCTGCTTCCTGCAGGCCAATAAGGACTTGCCCCGAGCCAGCTGAGGCCACAGCCGCATGACCCATGACAGGCAGCTGCGTTTTGGAGCCTGTGGGTGACACGTGGGCTCCATCCACCAGCAATCCTGCAGGGAGGTGGGTAGCGCCAAACATGGGTCACGAAGATGTCAGGGGCCTCATTCCCAAACTGAGCTGGGATGAAGGAGGATGTGTGCCACAGCCCATGTTTTGAGGATCTCTTCTGCACAGCACATATAACTCATTAGCCTTTCCCCTCCGCTGCTTGTGTGCCGAAGCGACAGCCTGCCTCTGCCAACCATGCCTTCGCCAGCCCCGACCATTCTTTACACCTCACCTTTTAAGGGCATTTGGGAATGAAAAAAGTAAAAATACAAAAGAAATAATAAAAATAACCCAACAACACCGAAGAGCCACCTCTCCTGCTGTCCCCAGCCTCCCTGCCCCCTCCAATGCGCACTCTTTGTAATGGTCTCATCTACAAGGACGATTGAAACTTTATAGCGCATGATTCATCGTGCGGGGCTGTGCTCAGAGCCACGGTGCGTATTACATTAATCAGTGTCAGGCCACTAAAACAGAGATATGAATATGAATTCTCCATATTGCAGGGGAGATAAATGTGCTTGTGAATAATTGATCGGTGCCCATGAAAAAAAAAATCGAGAGAGGAAAAAAAGAATAAAAAAGGTGGGGGGGTGGGAGAAAGAGGGAAGGAAGAGGAAAACATGGTCATACAATGAAAGAAGCTCCCGGGAGAGGCAAGGAGCCCCACAGTGAGGGCTGGGGCCAATGCAGGGCTCCCGGTGGGGCCCAGCAGGCGGGATTCCCCCCTCCCCAGCCCAGCTCCTGCTGGCTACAGAGTGGCACAAGGGGTGGAGGAGCTGGCGTGAGAGAAACCCAGCTAGAGCAACAAGAAGGGATGACAGGAACCAGCAACAGCAGCAATCGTAGGAACGAGCCTGTTCAAGCACACACACACCCTACTAATTTTCTTGTTCGCTTTCTCCGGGGGTACTTTTTTCTCTTTCCCTTGGTAAAAATAGACTTATTTTTTCAGGATAAAATAGAAAAAGAATAAAAAATGAGGCCTGCATACCAATAAGCATATTTCATAACTACATCTCTGTGACAAAGCCAAATCCCCGTGAAGCTTTCAGTGCACTCTGGCAACTGCTAATTTCGGAGTTTGCTTGAACTCAAGATTATATCAACTTTCCAGTGTTCTTTCTGCAGAGATTTCTGCCATTCCTCTGTTAATGCTAAGTAAATAATAACAGGAACAAGACAAGGAGGCAGTTTTTACTGCGGGAGGATGGAGGATTATGCAAACATGTATGAAAAATGTTTTCTGCCACCCTCTTAAATAGCATGAAAATGTATCTTGGGCGGTCAGTTGTTGCTCTAAAAGAAGTATTGCTCGATGTAGCTCCCATCAGATTCAATGCAAATTTCCCTATTGACTTTATTTATCAGGTTCGGGTACTGCCATCGCTTAAAAAGAAAAAAAAAATGTAGAAAACTAGGACTTTCCAATTACTCTTATCAGCTCGAAGCATTCCCAATTAAGGCAAATCGTTTAGCTTAAGCTTCCCCTTTATTATTCTCCAAAGGCTCTGGTATTTGCTGGTATACATCTGCCAGGGTGGATCTCTATGAAAACGGAAAATATGACAGAAAAACTACAAATTATTTTCCTGCCAGGGTGACGCAAGCGATCATTCCTAGCACTGCTCACGTGACGAGAGAAACCGAGGAAATGTGGAAGCCCCCCTCTCCTTCCCAAAACCGGCGCGGGGGGGGCATCCCTCCCGGCCACCGGCCCCTGCCCGGCACCAAGCGGCTCACCGACAGCCCCCGAGGGAGGGCTCCGTGCCACAGAGCAAAGCCCGCTCCAGCTGAAACCTCCTCCGGGAGAAATAGCCACCTCGGGGGGAAGTGGCAGCCTTCGGGGCTGCTGGGCGCCCGGAGCGCAGCCATATGCGGTCTGTCCTCGCTTCTCAGATGGCCTCGCTGCCTTTCTGCTTTGCCTCTTCTGAGGAGGAGACACTTCGCGCTCCTGCCCAGAAAGTTTGGAAGTGGCGCAAGCACCTTCCAAGCACTCAGCCGCAGCCCCAGGAGCGCCTCGGGCCGACCCGCGGCTTCGCCTGCCGCAAGGGAACTCTTCCCGTTACCGGTCGCGGAAGGGAACGGTAGTAGAGAGCTCGGGGCTTCCCTCACCCCCGCCGTAACCCCCGCAGCTGACTGGAGAGGGGGAAGCATCACTACTGCTGGTGGTGATGGGGGGAAAGAGGGTGGGGAATTCAAGCAAGCATATCATCATCATTATTATTATTATTATTATTATTATTATTATTATATTATTAAATAATAATAATAATAATAATAATAATAATAATAATAATAATAATAAATAGTTTTGCAGCAGAGCCTGATCTAAGATGCTGAGGCTTCCAAAGGCAGAAAACTGCCGGCCAGATAGCTAGTGAGAATTATCACTCTCCAGAGGGTAGTCAGACCTGGAAGCACGCTCCGGAGGATGCTGCTGGGTTTCTGTCTGACCTAAAGTCGGGCAGCACCACCCCCCCTCCCCATAGGTATCCCCCGCCCCGGCTGAGCAGAGCCCCCGGCCAGGGGATGGCGCCGCCCGCATCCCACAGAGGGCGCTGTGAGCCTGCCCAAAGCCTGCCAGAGCCCCGCCGCTCGGCCGCGATCGGAACCGCTCGGCTCCGCTCGGAACCGTTCGGCTCGGCTCCGCGCTGGCCGCCGCCGGCGGACAGGGAGCGGTAGCGCTCGCACACCTGAGCAGACACACCCGCGCACAGGCACACTTTTGCGCTCTTAGCCGCTGAAGTCCCTTTTGACGCTAATAGGCCGCAAAGTAATCCGCTCTCCTCCCCTCCCCAACCGATTTGGCACCTCTGCGTCCGCTCCGCCTCGCAGAGCATCACTGCGCGCTTTTTAAGCGCCGTCTCCACTGCAGAACCGTGCACGAGGAGAGGGGCTGGGACCGACGGGTTGCTGTGGCCGGCTGTGCCACCCGTCAGGAGTTTGGGAGCTGGGCCGGAGGGGGCGAGAGGCAGCCGGCGCGGGGCTGCAGCCATGTCCCTTGGATTGGCAGGAAAGAGAAAGCAGCTCCGTCAGGTTCACACCAGTGCTGTTTGGCTTCACTGGCGTGAAGTCTGTTTTGTTCACCACCACCACATTTTTTTGTCTATCATTAAAAAAAAATTAAAAAAACCCAACCAACCAACCAAAATGTCTTTCCTCACTGAAAGCTAAGTTGCTATGGTTTGGTTAAAACTGTAATACACTCTTTTGTTGAAACCGTTACCAAGGCGGGACTGCCTGTGATTTAGGAAAAACAAACTGAAGCCAGAAAACAAACGAATTGGTGCTACGCTGGGAGCCGCAGGATGTCAAAATGAGTCTCTTCTCAGAGGCAGCCCTTCACATATCCCGCACAAAATCTATTTCGTTTGATCTGTTTCTGTGATCCATTTGGAAAACGCCAAAAGTAGACGCCTACCGCCTTCACTACTTTGTCAACAGATCTCTAAGAGATAGTTCACCGAGACCCCTCTTTGCCTGCCATGATTTTGCAGCTAAATTAAGATCAATATTCTGATCTGTGACACGAATTTTATTAACATTCTATTTGAAAATGTCATCTTGCTTCCGACAAGTCCTGGTTTGAGGTTGGTTCAGTTTGGATAGGGCGTCACCACATTATTTCTTAATGACTTTCCCAGCTGCTTCTTTCCATTTTCCACCATCAGCAACCATCTGGTATCTTATTAGCACCTCAATGCTCATTTAGTGTTCTCATTTAGGAGAAAAAAGAAGTAAACACTCAAAATATTACACATTTCAACGGACCGTCTTTGGAAGATTAATGCCTTTATAAAACGATAGATCGTCTCTCTCAGTCTCTGTTTAACCAACAGATCGGGATATCAGAACTTTCTTCTGGGAAGGGCGAGAGCTACCATGGGTTTTTGTTTGTTTGTTTGGGGTTTTGTTTGGTTTTTTGGGTTTTTTTTTCCTGCTAAGACTGTGCTTAGTCTCACAGGGAAAAATCTTTCGCAGTCATATTTTCTCTGTGTTTATTTAAACGTAAATCGTTACAAAGAATTCTGTTTCCTAATCTATCAATTTTTTTCGCCGGCTTCCGTCGCAATGTATACCAAAGCGTTAAGGCTCTTGATCCAGTTTAGGAACCGGTTTGGACAGCAAAGTTATACACTTGGGAGCAGAGAGAAAACTCGTCCCTCTCATTTTCAAGAATGTATTTTATAACGTAAATGGATATCAGATCTATTTATGATCCGAAAATGGATACCACAGAACATGTCTGATGAGTCACAATTGAAAAAATTACTTTAATTGTACTATTCAAGAGCCAGCTTCACTCAGCTTCTGAAATTTACGTGTATGAAAAAGGAATCTCGCAGCTTGTTTCCGTCAAAATAGCTGCAAGAGTCGTTAAAACCTTGGATATGGTATTTTAAGTTTCAGTTAGCCAAAGGCAAAAAGATGACTTTTTATAAACAAATTATAAATGTTTGAATAGATTTGCAATATATGTATAAGATCTGCAGCAACAGAATGCATACCTGAAGAGAGCTCATAATTTCATTTAGTTTATTAGACAAAAATATATGATTTAGACAAGTTTTGCTGACGCGTTATTTACAATCTGAAATCACTCTATATACAGAAAAAACACAAACACATGGGAACATTTACCAAACAAATAATCCAAGAATGGTTAGAATAACACGATCTGGAATGGTACAATGAAGAAAGGGATCCATCTACAGATTTGTGTAATCGCTTTTATGGATTTGCACCACCTTATTGCAAAAAGAGATTGATGGGAGTCGTTTATATCGTTTCCTTTCTTTCTTTTTTTTTTTCCTTTTTTTTTTTTTTTAACTGTCCTTAATACCAGTCTCTGTAATATTTTTTTCACCAAACCATTTAATCAAGCTGAAGGGAGAGCTGTTAAAATTCTCGGTGTTCCCTCTTGCTGAGCCAAAGAGCTGCAGGGCGGGGGGAGGAAGGGAGAGGGAAAAAAAAAATAAAAAAAGAAAGACATAACAATCTTTCAGGAAAAAAAAAGAGAGAATCGTTTTCTGCAATTGCCTGTCTATTGCTATAGCATCCTAGTATTAGTTAACTGCGCAGAAATCATTGTCACTGGTGTAATTAACACAAGCTCTTTGAGGTCTGTTAAATTTCAGAGAAGTTACAGGCTGGCTATGTACAATTGCAATTTAGCCTAACTTTGAAAAGATTACAGCAAGTTCTGCGTTGTTCTTATTGTCTGTATGTATTATTAAGGTGATGATTAGGTGTTAAAATTAGTCTTTATTATTCAAACACTCCGTTTCACATAAGTAACATTCCTGCAGTGAAAACAAACAAACAAACTCACTTGTCACGGACAGGCTGGAAGGGCGATTTTAGCGGCTGAGGTGGGGATTCAGTTCTTGGTACATTTTCTCTTTCTAGAAGGAGACAGAAGCGAAAAAAATGGGAGAAAAAGAAAAGAAAAAAAGAACCATTTTAGAATAAGAATAGTAAAAATCTGGACATTATGCAGAGAACACACCTCCCTTAGTGTATGTACGTGTGTGTGTGCGTACAGCAACATCTCCTACTTCCAATATTTAAGAAGTACGCAAGCTTTCCTTGCCGTATTTTTGAATGTCCTTGAAATTACTGGGAGATGGGGGTCAGGAAGAAGGAGAGAAGGAAAGCAAAACTCAAAGAATATGCTTCATGGCACTATGCCTGCACTCTCATCTTACTTGATGGGCATATACGGTGAGAATGTAATAGCTCATATGAAATGGGCTTAATGTGTGTAATCAACATGCTCCAGGAAAAGAAATATATATATATATTTAGATATATGTATTTGTAAATCAAAGCTAGGGTACACTGTCTGTTACTCCATTAAAAGAATCAGTTATACCAAGGCTGAATCTGACACTGCTCCTCAAGGAGAAGTTCATGTGCATGTGTGTTGGGGGCGGAGGGAGAGGTGGATGCCTGGTGCGTTCATTACCTATGTGTTTGGGACTGGTCCTCTCTGAAGGTTTTTCACTGCTTAGGGCTCCCAAGGTTGCTGTTAAAACAGAAGATTGTTGCTGGGCCTGGAGGTGGTGATTGTGATGAGCAGCATGGTGGTGATTTACTCCCAAAAAGGACCTCACATTGAGCAGGGAACTCTGAGTGAGGAAAGCCCCATTTGTCCAGTTGTGAAATTTACCAATCTGGCATGTGTAGAGTCCATGGCTGGGGAGAAAAGCGGGGTGCTGGATCTGTTGAGAAGTGTGGTTAACCTGGGGAGGAGCGGGCGGTGGGGGAGAAGACTTCAGGGCCCCATCAGGACTGGTTGCTGTCTCTGCCAAAGACCAAATCTTGGGTTTGCTGTGAGGTGGCATCTGTAAATTGTTCTGTCCCCCGGGACTGATGATTCGAGTGCTGTTGTCAGAGGCCTCCTTCACCATAGCCAGTGCGTCTTTGGGTTTCAGCCCTTCAGACCCCGACAGTGCCAAATCCTTCCCCTTTTCCAAGTGCTCCTCTTCACTGCTTTGTCTCAGGAGATCGGGCTTCTCCTCCTCTTCCTCGTTGCTCTGCTCCCCATCGTTCTCGTCGATTTTATCTATATCTATGCTCTCCAGGTCGATTTCCTCGTCGTCTTCGTTCTTCTCGGGGTCCCCCTCATTGTCACTCCCGAAGAGGTTTGCATCTTCTTGGTCCTTACTCCTGGAGCCCCAGGTCACCTTGTTCTCCTTCTTGAGCCGTCGACGGGCGTTGGCAAACCAGGTGGAGACCTGGGTGAGGGTCATCTTCGTGATGATGGCCAGCATGATCTTCTCGCCCTTGGTGGGGTAGGGGTTCTTACGGTGCTCGTTGAGCCAGGCCTTGAGGGTGCTGGTGCTTTCCCGGGTGGCGTTTTTGGGCCGCCCCGGGTCGCCGTACTGAAACTGTCCGTAGGGATAATAGCCGGGGGCAGTGTGAGCAGCAAAGGTAGCAGGGTGTACACCCGGATTATCTTTCAACTCGTACTGGGAGCCCTGCAACACATTCAGACAAGCGGAGAGGAAAAAGCACATCAATTATCTCGTTAACGTCTCTAACAGACCTGAATAGGGTACTCCGGGAGCCGGAATACGCCTTGGAGCGGTGCAAAGGGTTTTCTCAGGCAAATTCGGCCCTCCCCGCTCCAGGCTCTTCACGTTTAGATCAGACAGAGGTATTCCCAAATGGCCTCCCCCCACCGCTTCTCTCAGGGAAAGGAAAAGAGAGGGGCTAAACTGGGCTCTGCCAGGCATTATGCCTATTTTCTCCGCAAACCAAATAAAATCAAACTATGGAAAGGCAACAACTTCACATTCGCCTCGGCGAGACAGTTTATTGTGCACTCGAAATTATCATGCTGAGAAAGCAGGTTCTGCACCCCAGTTACAAACTACTGCCCGCGCACAGCGCCGCATTTGCCTGAAAAAAACATCCCGGAGGATATTACAGATGCACGCAGAGCGTTCCTCTTTGGCCCCAGATCTGCCTTTAAAAGGAGTTGGCGTGAGGCGAGGCTAGGGAGAT